>NC_140189.1:8590084-8918735 GCF_965226575.1 Pagrus pagrus | reverse complement strand
CCCCTGAGTGCAGGACGAACAACATTTTTTAAAAATTGTGTTCCACAGAGGGGGCCGTTGGGCCTTGGAGGAGGTATGCACTCAACTGAGGAACCATTCTAGTTTTTTAAAAAAATGTTTTAAACTAAAATTCTGGCCATATTTTTCAAATTGCCTCTTCAAATTAAAAAAGTACTCTTTCATCCTATCAGGCTTCGTAGTATGTATGTGGCTGATCATTAGAGTTCATGAATGTGCTTATCTACCCACCAGACAATGTCATGTCCTCTCCAACATGCTCTTGAGTATCAGAATGCTCCCTGTGTCTATTCAGTCCTCCGTTGTGTAATCCCTCATACTAGGGACATATTTCTTTTCTATCATGCAGGGGGCAGCTGTCTGCACTTAAAGACACTTATTAGAGACAGAGAAAGAAAACCTCCTTCATGTACATTAACTGTTTTTTCAAAAGGCCTTCTGTTCATGTTCCCTTCCTTTGAATATAGGAGGCATCATCTTGCAGTAACAGTATAAACAGGATCCTAAAAATACCCCCCACCAAACAAGCTAGCACAGCACGATGATGTAAGTTACAGACAGAGTTCGGTCTGTGTCAAGATCCTGGAGCCTCGATACAGCTCAGCAAAAATAATTTACTCACAATGATAGAAGCATTCATAATAAGAGGGATGAATGTGCAGGGGGCTGTCCCTCTCATGCTGGGCTGCAGTATATAAATGACTGGCTCCTCTCATTCGCTGATGGGAGATTCAAAGTCTGAAAGCTGGTGGCAGGCCTGGTCATTTGTCACGCCTGCTCTGCTACAACTCTTTGACATGATTGATGCTAGGACCTCCCTCTGCTCCGATCCACCACCCCACCAGCTCTGGATTAAAAATCCATCCATGCTGACGTTTACATATTAAAATTGGTAGTTAGGGCATTTCTCCATGTGGAAACCAAAGAAGCCTGCTCTGCAGCGGCTGTTATCGATCACCATGACAATAAGTTTGTACAGAGTCTAAATGGGGACAAGAACAGACGTTGTTGCATGCTGATGATACTAGATGCTCAGCCTGGATTTTTCTTCTTTGCTTTTCAAATGTACGAAATCTCATATTCTCTGAGTTCAGACTGAATTGGGTTTTCATCTGCCAGTAGTGAAGCTATACAGTATATATATATGTATATATATATATATATATATATATATATATATATATATATACACATATGTATATTACGCTCTGTTCTAACCTTTAACGTTACTCTGACCTATCCATCAGAAAGCAGACGTTTCTCTATCATTAGAGATTTCCATCAGAGAAAGGCAGCTCCAGTGTTTAATCTTGTTTTATGCTGTCACTTGTCCTGATCTCGTTTAGCGTCCTGGAGATTTTTGTGTCTTCAACAATGATTCACGCTCCGGTGGTTTTTCTTGTACAAAATAAATATGATCCATCATCTTTTATTAGATTGTGGTTTCAAACTTCTAACAATACATATTGTTTGTCAGGAAACAGCAGCCCCTCACTCTTCTTCTTCTTCTTCTTCTTCTTCATCCAACCCGGTCATTTCCGGCTACCTCCCACTAAATTTAAAGATGCAAAAGGCCTTCACTGGTGCCCGGTTTGTCCATTCTGGGCTACTGTAGAAAAATGGCGGTGCAACATGGCGACCTCCATGGAGGGAAACCCACTCCCCTATGTAGATATAAACAGCTCATTCTAAGGTAATGAAAACATACTTATAAATATTATATTTCATTTCTGCCAAGTCTGTTCTGTTAGATGCCAGTAGATTCTACATACTGTACCTTTAAAATGAGCAAAAAAAAAAAAGCTTTAGTGGAATGTGTTTCATACGCAGCAAACTAAAATATTACAAATGTAAGCAGAATTGTTCACAAACCTCCTCTATCAGAAAGGAGGGAGGAAAAGAGAAGGAAAACCAAAACTAGCTGAAAACTAGTTTGAACTGATTACAGCTGGGGCAGGTGATGCTCTTTTAAACAGTGAAAACAGAGAGATGTGAACTCTCAGGAATTCACACCAATCGCATCAAAAGAGTGGAAAAGCAACATAAAGTTTATTTGTGGTTTTCTGGTCTTCTTTCTTTTTACAATGGCAGGTGATCATTTTAAAGACAGCTTTGGTAACGTGAAAGCAATTTCTCTTACTTTGCAGGAAAACTAAAAGAGCTAGTTAGAGATAATAAAGAGTTAGTTAGTGGCAACATTGGCTTGACTTTATCTACAGCAGTACTGTTCAATAATTTGTATTAGTCAAAAAGGAAAAGAGATTCCACAAGCAATGCAGGATAAAGTCAGGAACACCCTGCTGTGAACATCATATATGATTGAGATGAGCTGTGCAGATTGCGGTTGTACCATGTGCAAATCAGTGGATTATTATTGGTTATCTGTGAGCTGGAATATGTCACTGATGGAATGGTCAACACATGGGACATTTGGCACGTAGTGCTCAGCAGTGGATGAAGGCGGTGACGGAGCCCAGACAGCAGACTGGCAACATACTGCCAACAATTATCTAACAGTTTTACAATGTACCATTGACAAGACAACATGTGATACAGTGCACAAAGTCACAGGGCATAAAGGCCTGGGCACGCATGTTTCATCCACCTCAGATGGGGATCATGTCTGGTTGGAGGTCCTCTATGAGGTTGTCTCTTATTAGGTGATTTTATAAACATTTAAAAAACAAAAGTTAAAAAGCCAAAACTCATTTCAGTATAGATGTTATCTGTTCATGCATCTCCCATCTGAGTTCCAGCACACTACTGGATTTAAAGGGAGACCGTGATTAATAAACAAATGCCAGCTTTGCCAGTCACTCACCTGCCGCTGCTCTCCTGAGCCCTCTCTCTCTCCCGCAGCTGCACCTCGACCACGCCCGCCTCCACATACCTCCACTGCCTGACTTAGGCCGGGGAGCCATCCGGCCGAGTGGTGTAAACACCAATACTCCCCCGGTTCTCTGTACTCCCTGTCCAAACTGCTAGCTGCACGGCAAACTGATCTAACTATAATGGCGGCCACAGTTAGCAGCTAGCAGTATGCTGCTCCTATTTGTTTTGGGTATGAATTCGCCATATCTTTGTGCAGCTTCCAGTATTCTGCCAAACTTAGTGTCCAAATCCAACACATCCTATTTTTGTTAAAACTGACCGAGGCTAACCTGCCTCATACCCTATTGTCATTCTTACCTGTAACACATGCAAATGAATCCCTGCCTGCATGCTGTCGTCTAGTCAGTAGTTTTGGTGTTGTCATGGTGGGTAAGAGGGTAAGACAAACTCTGAAAGTGATTCGACTGAATTGGCATCTTCGGCTGTGAAGTTGAAAACAAGCTTTTTTTTCTGTTCCAAGTTTAGCCAGCAAAAACGAGTTGCTTTCACAATAGGTGAACCTGTGACAAGATGTTTTGGGGTGCGGAGAGTGTTGTTAATTACATATTCCAAGTCTTTGAAATAGCTGAGTCCCTGGAGACAGGGCCTTGTGGGAGGGATGTAGAGTCAGATTCCTGCCAAGCAGACAAATAACACAGAGCTGGGCCCTTTCTATTATTCTTCCTCTCCCGGTGTTATTGTTCTGCTTCCTCTGTGGAGTTATCAGCACATTTCTGAATTGTTAGCCGACGCCTTTTTGAAATTATTTTTCATTCATTTGGATATTTGTGTCATAAAGAGCTTAAGTAGTCTGGAATTAGTGAGGGGAGGCTGTTTGTTAAATGATCTCCATGCCCCCAGGGGCATAGACCTAAATCTATTTGGAGATGGGCTTAGAGCTTGTAAGCCTATTATTCCCATCTGATTCAAAAACACCACATTGTGTGTGCAATGGTTAAATTGATTGCTTTCGGTCCTCATTCTACCTCTTGCTTACACGTCCCTGAAGTCCACCACACAAATAAAAACACACACCGACTTATTATGCATGGACATGTGTGGAGAAGTCAGAGCTTTGCATTGTGCTGCTGAGTGTTGTTACACAAACACAAATACACACACAGAGCCAGTACCTGTGGCCTGAGCTGACTTGCATAGTCAGAGTGGTTGGCTCTCCTGGCAGAACAATGATAGCTCCACACTGCTCTTCTTTTTGCAACATTATTATTATTATTATTATTATTATTATTATTATTGATATATCAAAATTAAATCTGAATTGGAATGAAGTGAAGGCAACAAGGAAAATGCCTCTTTACAATACCACAAATGTCATGAAGCTGCAGAGGCTTTGTTGTTGTCTTCTCGGTCCTGTTAATACTGAGCATACTGAGGTCCATACAGCTGATGCAGCTGATGAGCAGCCCATCTTCAGATGCCAAGCTCATGGAATAAATAGGGAAGACTGTTGGAGACTCAGATGAAAAAGGACTGGAAATCAAGAAGACATTGCTCACTCACCAAACTATGGCTTTATGGTTGACTGGTCCACATTATTTGACACTGTGTTGAATTTCACTGATATCAGGGTGGGTCATCTGATTCTTAGGCGAGTTTTAAAAAGGCAAGTTTGATGATTTTTTTTCTATCAGCCCATTAAGTGGCGATTGAAGAACTTATATTACACAAGTAATGATGTACAGTAGTTATTTGATTACTGACTGGAATGTAATAACTGAATTTAAGATAAGTAGCAGCTACTCTACTGCATCACAGACAAATGAAATATGAATGTATGGTTACAGTGATGCATTACTTTGTTAAATGTTAACCCCAACACTGTTGAGGACTGACATGGACACTCATTGATAAAATGTCCAATAAATCACCACAAACTAAATAATGATTAGCCTGTACATCTCAGACTGTTAAGTTTAAGATTTTTTATTTTCAGTCTTACAGTTTTGAGTGAGTTAGCAGCAGCTGAGCTTGTTGCTTGTTTTATTTTACAATGCAACTCAATAGCATATTTCATTAGACACCCCCACCTGCTAAAAGCCAAATTTCTCCTGACAGACTTTGATGACTCAGAGGCATTAATCGTGTCAGTGGAGTAGAGATATACTGTTTGGCCATTAATACCTGGTCTGGGATATTTAAAGCTAACAGGCTAACATTAGCATTCTTCTACAAGTGTTACAGTTTGAGTAGCCTTCAATCACAAATTCGATTTTCATGTTGTTCCCCGTCTTCCTGGACATTTCCATGAAGTCCTAACAACAGTTAGTGGCAGTAATTATGAGTTTAGGACAGGGTCAATGCCATCCAAACTTAGGATTCCTATAAGGACGGTTCTGCAAGAGATACATTCTTATCTTAAGGTAAGATATGATTTATTTCTGAACACAGTTATGAGAAATGTTTTTGATAACACCAAAAATCCCAAGTATCTTCCTAAACTGACATAAGATAGGGTTTCAGATGTAGAAAGTTGCTGTAATGAGGCCCCTGATTTACACAAGATTCAAATGGATACACACACACACACCACGCCATTTCATCAGACTGGGTAAGGGGGGGCCCCACTCAGGGGAGGATGTCATCCTGGCTCTCCTGTAGGCAGCGGCTGATCAGCTTTGGCCGGATAAATGGCCCCACTGTGCAACTGTGAGATCCGGCTGTTATGCAACTCAACATGAATATTTAATCGCTGGCTCTCCGCAAACACAGACGAGTCAGGATGTTTGGACTTGGAAGACAAACGTAAGAAACCTGAGGATGACATGGGAAGCCACAGCCATGTCAGCACTGATTTGGAAGATGCTGTTGTGAGCCAACTTCTGTGGTCACTTTGAGATCAATAACGTGGAAAATAATTTATCAAATAAACATGGCAATATAGGAAGTTATAAAAGCCACAATCTTTTATTCTCGAAGGAGGAAGCCTATTGTCAGTCCCGACCTCCTCCCCCTCATCTGGCCATGTTTCCATTCCAACACCTGACACTCATCTTGATGAGCTGTCATATATTCTGAGGCTGAGCTACCAGCATCTGTGCAGCTCAAGCAGCAGACGGTAAACGATCTGCAATTAACAAAATCAAAGCTGACTTTCAGTATGTTTCAAACTTTTAATTCCCTTGTTCTTACTTTTCTTTTCTTTACTATATTGCTTGTCATCTGTGCCAGCTTCATTTGCTTATCACAGTGTCTATCACTGTACAAAATTGTTTGCCAATAGATGTAGAGAAACTTTATAAGTGAAAACTTATAACTAACTTCCCTTTTACCTTCTGTGGACCTTGAGTGTCTGTAATTTAGACAAACAGTCAACTCCGCGGTGTTGTTAAAAGTTAAAAATCATTATGATTCATCCCATGGGGGCCACGAATATGTGTACCAAGTTTCATGACAAACAATCCAGCATTTGTTGAGTTTGGTAGTCTGGACCAAATTGGTGGACCATCAGACATCAGAAACACAACCATATAGGTCGACTGTGAAAGCAGCTTATGACGATTTATGTTTCTTGTTTGACAACACCCACTAGTGGCTGTTTTATCATGGCAGCAAAGGAGGAAGTCAGGGGAAGTAGTATAGGGTGACAAAATTCTCAAGAGGTGGACAGATGGTTGGGTCACCATAGCAGCGGGTACATTCAAGTACAAATACAGTACGAATATAGGAACAATAAGAAGCAATAAAGTACTATATACAGTACAATATACAAAAAGACAATAAAGGACTATATACAATAAAATGCTTAGGTAGTTATAGAATAAAATAAAATACTGAGGTAAATAAAATAAAATAAAAAAAGATAAAATGCTGAGGTATTGAGGAGTAAAGTGGAACATAAGGTGAGAGAATAAGGTGCAGTTTTATATACAGTAATAATAATTTAACTACAGTAGTAATAAGTTAAGATTATTTGTGCGTTTTGGAGTGAGCGTTGTAAAGTCTGATGGCACCAGGTATCAGACTTTACTACGCTGCTGGCTGCTTGTAATAGAAACCAGCCTCCAGAAAAACACAGACACGACCAGAGAACATTCAATTAGCGCGAGTACAGACAGAAACAATTGAAATCCTACATGCTGAAATCTCTGTCATAAACTCCTTAAGATTGCTGTGACTAGTAGTTTCAGTGTTAGGCAACAACCAACTGCAGCAGAGTGCACAGCAGACTGTCCTTCCCCCGTCCATCCGGCCCATCCGATCTAGCATCAACATTTAAAAAAAATAAAAGTTAAGCACTGAGCTTGTTCTACATTCATGTGATCTGATGAATAAATTAATTCATCAATTTTGAAACAGAATCCCTTATATTATCATTGCCCCCTTTATGCTGCACAATTCATCTTTTAAGGCTTTAGTCTCTCCTGGCCGTTACTTTGAGATAATAAGCAGACACCTATCTTCTGACCTCCAAGCATTCTCATTAGAGGACCCCCACATCCGAGACTTGGCAGGTCCACAGTCCCACTGCCAATGTCCATGACCCGCTCCGATGATGAACATGTTGGCAAAAAACAAGATGCTGATGAGGCGTCCACTCAGTCCGGATAATGAAAAGATTACGGCAGACGACTCAGACTTGTGAAGCCTTTGTTAAATGAGTCTCTCCCCCAAAGATTTATTAATTAGTGTAATTAAGTCTTTGTGACAAGTTACTATGAAGTTGGATCTGAGGTATTTCATCTCATTTTTTAGCCACCACTCAGTGCTTTATGCCACACAACATTAATAATGCTAATTAATCACTTTGACAGTTAATTTAACATAATTAATACAAATACTAATATTAGATGGCACACAATTGATGCTGGGCGGAATGAAACCAAATGCCAAAAGACTTTCAGGGAAGCAGAGCGGAGACGGGAAAATAGTCTGCTTCAGAATACCTGCACAGATCTATATTTCACAACTGGGCTGTCAGAATTTTAAATGACTTCTAAAATCACTGCAATTTTTCTGAGCAGGAAGACACAGCTGTCAGGACCTCTTCCTCACTGCTCATCTTAGGGCTGCCCAGCCATGGCTTTGAGAATTTTTGTCTTTTCCGGTTCCAGAAGTTCATTAAATTTTGCCGGTTCGGTCTGTTTATAATTCTGCACTTTTCCATCTCCTCCAACCTTAATGAGCAAATTGCCTTTTTCTCCATATAGACACACAAAAGACCCTTTAAAAAATGATGGTCAAGTCACATTTGCTCGTGAGCTATAACAGGCCGTCCAGATGGCCCATTTGCAGAGTGGGAAGACGCCTTGGCTCACTGAAGACAGAGGGGGAATAAGTCACTGTCGCCGCCTTAACTACCAAACACATTACCTCTGAAGTATATGCCATTTGGAATGCCAGGCTCATTTTTAACATCTCCAAGGCCGCTTAGCTTGATCCCCTCCGCTGAAAAAGTCCAAAAGATTAACACAGTACGCTCTGTGAATAGTCTCCTGCAGTCGATATAGCTTAGCTTATCTCAGGAGTGGTGTTAGCTAGGAGTCCCTGGAGCTATTGGAAAGCACTGAGCTCCTTTTTCACAGCCAGGGCAGCCACAGAAGGTACAATAGATGGTGATTGCTGTGTAAATAAAGACTACAGATACAAGTAGAAGAGGGCAGACAAAGTAAATCAGAGCTGCTGGTTGTGTGGGAAAGAGGAGGTCAGTAGTTATAAGATGCCAGAGGCTCAACTGAGAACACCACCGCACATGGCACGCGCCGTAACACGAGAAACATAAATTAACAATGCCGGCAGTGGCCAATGGGATCAGAGCACGATCAGGTACTTGTAAAACCTCTGCTTCACAGCAAACTACTTCCCCTGATGGATATTGACCCCATGATTGGAAATCATCTTATTTATCTCCTCCTGACTTCCTCCCCAGACACTTGTCTGAACCTCCACATCTTAATTGAATGAGCAGGAAAAGGGGAGTGTGTATTAGCTGGTCTCAGGCGCTGTCCCACTGCGGTTAGTGTTTCCTTAATGAGGCTGGAGATCAGCGTAGGCCAAAGCTCGTTAGCCAGGCCCGAGGGTTAATGTGTGATTGAGTGGCTGGCTAGCCTACTGGTAAACAACAGAAACCTTAACCAGGATGGGTCATGCATGGTCATGCATTCAGTCTCCTGATGTGATACAGACACTGCTCAGTTGCAGAGAGCTCAGACTGCAGCAGTGGATTTCTATGATGAGTGCTGGGCAGTAAATGAGGAGAGTAAATAGTGGCACATCCCAGAAACAAGTAAAAGAGGTTCATTAAGAGCTACAGTGGAGATACTCAACAAGCTCACCAGACAACAAAAGATGTTCAACAGCCATTCACATTTTCATGCTTGTTTGTCTCCAGATGAAAGTGATTTTCTGAAAAAAGGTTGATCATTTCTTATTGTGGCTATTTTTCATCTTTCATTTCCCCCCAGAGATTAAAATAAAACGTCATGAGGCCTGGTCACAGAATGTTAAAATGTTATTACTATCAGTGTCTTTTTACAGGAAACAGATGGAAACATCTGCAGCAAAAAGCCATTGAGAAACTAAAATGTTAAACTATTGGGTAAAATGTCTGTTTTTCTTACAGTATTCAAGGGGGCTGCTACTCAAATGAGAACATCTGGTCCACCTTAAAGGTAAAGGTCAGTCTGGGTCGAATTTGTTGCAAGCATCTTTGGCTAACTCCTCTCATTTAAACAGTAAGTTGTAAGCAACACACACTTTTTCAACTACAATACAATTCAATTCAAATACTATTAATAACTTTTTGATGTCACATCAGGTTGCTCTTCTACATGACAACTGCTGATCTTCATATTCTCGAGACAGATGCATATTATTTAGTGTGTCTACGCTGGTTTCACTTCAGTCTCTGTGGCCCTTCATGTACCACTTGACTTCTAAGACTGCTGTGACTTTGCTCTGGAGTCCTTCTCTTTGACTTTGCCTCCTGGTGTATAAGTTAAGGGGAGGCGAAAGTGGCGGGCTGCACTGCTGTGCATTCGTGCAGGAAAGTGTTATATTTTCCACCCCCACTCCCTCTTACTCTAGCTCCCCTCCCCTCTCTCTCTGTTTCTGTCACTCTGTCTCTCGGTCGTCCTCCCGCTGTAGGCCCTGAGGAGTGTGTGGAGGCGGTGTCTGGGGGTCTGGGGTGCCCGCGTCCTCGGCTGAAGGTCAGTGTTAGGGCTAGTTTCACTCAGACTTCAGGGAAATCCTTCCAGTGCTGCAGCTGCCTCAGGCTGCTTCGAGTGGACGGAGACTCTCCTCACCCCCCTTCGCACTGCCTGCCTTATGGCACCCATCTTGGGGCTTGACTGCTTCTTCTGACCTCCTCTGACCGCCACTGCCCTAACACCACAATGATCCTTCGCCTGCAGAGGTTCATTACAGGCGCATATCAGGCCAAACCTCCCCCTTAAGCATCTTAAACATCGATTAATGTCATTCATCTCCATAATGGAATTGCTTGTCAGCTAGATGGTAATGATTTGTAAACAGTAAAGTCACATGCTGCCTTTTAGCAACTGGGCTAATATCCCTCATATCAATTAGTCTGGTATTACAGAGTTTTTGGCTGAAGTGGTTTTTAAGTATTGTTGCGATAAATGAAATCAATAAGAGTGTTGCTGTGGCAGGCAGAGCTCCAGCCTGTGTTGGTGAGAAGGCAGTGAGTAAGTTTTCTCTGGAACATGGACATCGCAGCACAGATTGGGTGTGATGTGTCGTGTCCTGGGCAAACTGTACCCACACCTTGTACTGGTGCGTGGCACGTACACACACACATGAGCACACACACACACACCTTGTGATAAAACTCCTCGCAAATCTTTTTACCCAGTTTTACCCAGTTTATGGTTTCTCATTGTCTCGATTCACGATTATGTCTTTTAATTATAAAGTGTATAACAGTTTTACACAATTGGACAATCAGCCATAAAATCCTGTAGTGCGAAACTTTGCTTTAGTACCCAGGGAAAAAAGAGAGTGATTTAATGTATTAACGATCACCTGTTCTTACTTCCAGGACGTCAAAAACAGCCGGGTCAGTGTCCCTGCTCTAACTTCTAAGTTTGACATTGTAGTTCTGAGCCCTCTAGTGTTACGTCTTTATCAGGATCAGCACCAAAAGTTAATGTGGTCTATTCTGGGCTGAGACCCATCCTCCATCCGAGTTTTGCGGATATCCATTCTGTAGTTTGTGTGAAAACCTGCTGACAACCCCACCAAACCAACAAATGGGCAGAACATAGCCTCCTTGGCAGAGGTAAAAACCCACTGTGATGAAGGGTTGTGGTTGCAGCAGGATTGCATGATATTTGTGTGAACAGGGCTACAGAGAGATCAGGGATGATTGCTGACACCTCAGCTGGTTCCACTGAAGTGTTGGGTATGGGGAAAGTGAAAATTGTCCCTACTGAAAAGGTGTAAAATCCAAACAGGTTCTCAGAAAGCTAGAAGCACAGGAACAGAGTGTCTCTCTGTCTCTCCATCTTACGACACACTCAGTGATGTAATTGAGTGCAACAGATGTCCTACTAGCTGTCTGGTGTATTATACGTTGAGCAAATCTCCCATCGAGAAGCACATAATCAATCAGCTTTAGTGGCGTATCCTTCTGAGTACACACACATTTACCGCACCTTCCAAGCATTTACACACACACACACCTGCTTTGTGTGTGTATGTGTGGGTAGTGCATGGTTCTCACCAGCTCGAGTGTGTGCTTTACATGCGTGCAGCTAAACGACCTGGCTGCGGTGCCTTTAGTCAATGCTTTGCTTTAATGCATGCCGTGTTGCTGACTTATCGTTTGCCAGCAGCGCTCTCACAGCCCTGACTGTCTTCTTCATCACTGAGGTAATTGTTTTGACTCGGGCTGTCAGAGGAACGCTGGCTGCAGTTCCGTGTACTGTATGTCTCCATGTATCCAATATGTATGTGAAGTAGTTTCTTGAGTATGTGCTCCAGCAAAGATGCAATTTTTTGCTGCTGATTGCTGATTCGTGGTTAACGAGGATGTGTAATCTGCTCCGTGATATCACACGTCTCACCACACATCAGCAGACACCAGCCGAGGATGCACTGAATATGTTGTCAAAGTAAACAAAGCCTTTGCATTTAGGACCTTTCTGTGATGGCATCCTTTATGATGTGCTCACCACAACCAGCTGATCAGTAGGCTCCACAGTTTGAACAAGAAGCTAACTGAGGGGTCATCAAGACAACAACAACAACAACAAAAAAGATGTAATATATATTTTTCTGTCATCAAATCTTGTGCAGAACCAAACCAAAAAAAAATACGGACTATTAGCAAGTATTCTGTGTGCCCTCTGCTGCACTTTGTGAGATGTTCCTTAAATACCATGAACACACACATTTGGACTCAATCCTACACACACCGTCCTACTGTCAGAAGCAGGGGCGGTTCTATCAAGGATGAGGAATGTCTAGAGATGCACAGAATTCTAAATGTACATACTTATATTAGGCAAAAACAGAAATGTATGTATGCATACACATAACTATTGGTGGCAACAGGTTCTTACTCCCAACGAGTCAAATATAGCAGCTTGGTCAGTGGCCTTAAGCTTCAAACAATGACGCTCAACCTACCGCTCTAGTGTCAGTTTTGCAGTGAGTGAGAAGGGACTGTTGACAGTCAGTTTCCTATTTTGCAGAACCTTTAAAATCAGGTAGCCTAATGTTAACAATAACAAATAAATAGGACTGAGTTCATCTACAATAGTTAAGGTTATTACTTAGGCACATGCTCTAATTAAACCTAAGCATCTTCCTCTAAATTAACTCAAAGGGGATCATTGGAAAACTGCCTTGCTGCTGCTGGAAGAAACCTGAGGAAGAGCCACAGAGGAGGGATTCCTCTCCCAGGATGGACAGACATGCAATAGATGTCACATGTACAGAACAGAACAACAAAATCACAGTTTACAAATTGAATTGACAGAATATCTGATACAAACAATTACATAATATATGTAAAGTGTGTGAATCCAGAAGGACGACTGAGCAGGCCGTGACCTGGAAGAGGGCAGGCCACACAAGATAATTAGCAGTAAAACAGAAAAGATCAGAGTGAAGAGGCATCAAATTTTACAGATATAAGGAGATAGTAAAACACAGGAGAGTAATGATCCAGCGGAGCCCAGGGTATGACGATCCAGATCCATCAATATGTGAGGCAGCAGGAGCCAGGAGAGAGAGATGTTCCCAGGGGCTGTGGTCCATCAGGAGGGAGCCTGAATGAAATAGAGGAGGAGGAGGAGGAGGAAGCTGTAGAGAGTGGACAGTGAGAGCACGACACAGCTTGCAGCTTGTGGGAACAGAAAACAAAAACAAAACTTAGAGAAATGCGATGTTAATCAGAATAAACAGATTGTTTCTCGTCTAGCTTCGTCCCCCTGAAGAAGCTAGCAGTTGAAGTCAAGGACTAATTAAAGGTTTAGTCAAAGAAGTATTTGAAGTTTTGAGTTTAGATTTAAAGGGGCATTTTGTAAGATCTGGACATAATTTAAGTTTAAAACATTTAAATAATGAACTATCAACAGAGTGTGAAGAAGTAACAGTTGTGGCATTATGTCCAAGATGCTATGTACTGTATTGCAGAGATATCCACTGCTAAGCAGCCAGGTACGGGCCTTCTCTTCTAGTAATGCACTCTATAATAAGTCCTCCTGGCCAGGGGGCGATAGTGAGTCACTGTAGCATCTAGTGTGCCGCAGGAGCAGATGAAAAAGTCGCGCTGGCTTCGGGGGGAAGTACCGCAGAGAAGTTAACAACAGATCCGGAAACAGCTCTTGCTCTGCTGTCAGTTATTAGTTGCCTTTATTTGTAAAAGATGACTGTAAATTGCAATTGAATGGACCCAGTAGTAGACAGACTATCATCCTTCAATTCTTGTTATGTAAGGACTTGGCACTATGGTTATGAGTTGAGGTTATGTTTCTTTGCTATACATTTTTGGGGACATAACAAGGTTTATTACATGTGACACTGTTATACCGCTTTTCCACCAAAATGAGCGGGTCTACACAGGTTTCACTGTCATAATTTGAGCCATCTGGTCCAATAACATTTGGAAAGGTTGGAAGAGCAGCATGATTAAATTATTTTATCCCTTTCAAGTTAGCCGGGCGCTAAACCGGAAGTTAAACAGCTTGGTGATCCAGGTACTTTCATAGCTGGGAAGTCAAGCTTTTTTGGCTTCAAAACACCACTGAGCAGCTTTCATAGGAATGAACGGGGCTCCACCTCCAACACTGTGTCTAGTAATAAAACGTCCTTAATAGACCACATCCCAAATTCCTTCCCTATTTCCACGTCACTACCGGATGTTGATAACGCGCCATCACTTCGGGTGGCAGAATTTAGTCTGTTCACCTGGGTTTAGATCAAAATCAAGCCGAGGTGATAAAAACCCATATCTAATGCAGAGTCAATTGACCTGGGTGTAAATGCTGAGTTTACACATTCCCATTGCACACAAAAACCTGATCACAGAATTTGGAATCGCACTTCTTCTTGGAACATGTTTCATCCATTTTCAGCAGCAAACTGAGCGGAGGGCTTGAAGTAGTGCAGGAACTAGCAACACATGTCAGGCACAGGCAGGGTTGTTCGCACACATTCATGTCTGCCTCTGGGTTTGGTTGCCAGACACTACGACACATATCCCACACAAAAAGACACTCCCACTTGATTTGCATCACTATGGAATCAGGGCATTAGCAGCGGAAATTAACAATAAAGTGCACAGCGAGCCGTAAAGCCGACCCCCAACGTTGCACCTGGTACACATTAGATTTATTATTAAAAGACATTGTTCAAGTTCTTTTTCTTAGTTTTTATTATTTTTAATATTGTGATAAATATCGTGTCGGGAAATATTTCACGTGATGATATTGTACCGTGAGTTTTTGGTATCGTTACATCCTTTGTGTATATACCCAGAGGGTAATTTTGTCAGGGCAATCCTGTTACCTTTGCGGTGAAATTATCATAAAACATTTTTTGTTGAAGTGTGTGGCTACAAATATGACCATTAAACAGGACGTTGCTCTAACTCAGCTGTACATGGTAAAATTGGCACCAGATTTCACACAATTGGTAAGCGTCCTGTAGCGAACACATCTATGTCTTGATATACTTGAACCTAATGTGTAATTAGTGAGTGTTCTCTAGCCACATAGTGGACACAGGAAGTGACTTTGACCTTCTCTCATGCATTGTTCAAAACCATGAAAATTGTATTGTATGTATGTCATAAGATCAAATGGCAACTGGGCCACGGCTGCCACTTGCACTTGCCAGGGTGGGAGGGGCCGGTTCCATCACTGCTTGTTGAAATTCTGATTACAACGCCTGAACAGTGACACCTGCAGGCCAGTGCAGGAGGGTAAATGCATACTGTGTGAAGTGATTTTGGAGGCCAGAGGAGGACGAGCTGTGGGACCCTTATATACATTTAATTAACTAATTTAATTTATGGCCGAAACACGTACAAAATGATGCTCCAAGGGAGGACTTCCTCCCTGACCAATCAACAACCATTTGTCAAGTGATTTCCAAACATAATCTTTAGTTTAGTTCTCAGTGTTACAGACAGACAGACAGACAGAGGACAGCAGCAGTGCACCTATAGATAACAGCAGTAGGCGATAGAGACTCTCTGGACATTTTTTAATCACATGACTGTTTTGGTAAAAAATATTACTTTGTCAGTGTGGTTGTTAGGCTTCAAAGTTTTACTCACCAAACGGAAAATCTACCTGCATTTAGCAGTTGTTGTTTTTGGATCCTGATACACATTCACAGGAAAAAGCATATGGTCGGATTTTATGGAGCGATATTTCATTCAAATGAAGAAGAAGATTTGAATCGGAAAATTGACTTTTTAAACCCAGCCCTAGGTACATCATTACACCAGCCACTTACATGTGAAAATGATAACCTCTACCCTTCAGTTTGAAAAGATTTGTTTCACATTTTTCTTTGAAAGTTCGGAAGCCTGCTGCTGCAGTGCAAAGTATCTGGTATTGATCCAGAAAGCCACTTTTCAGAACAAATCACAAGATAGAAAGAAGTTGCCGTTTAGCCTCAGCAATAACTGAAGTTCATGGAGGTCGCTGCTCAGTGATAGTATGTTGGAGTGAAGTATTCCCACTAACAGTGTGAAGTCCGCATCAGTGGCAAGCACACTGGCACATATTCTCCTTCGACTGCATGAGAAAAGAGGGCATCATTGACCAGAGCGTACAGTAATTCCATGGATGATGTGAGAAAAATGGGAAATGAAGCCACAAATGAAACACAGTTGTTCCCTTACTTCTTAAATGTACAATACGAGGGATGTAACGATACCAAAAAGTCATGGTACAATATCATTACAGTAAATAGTGCACCAACCCAGGGCACTCAGGGGGGTGTGGCATGGGAGGACAGCTGAGAACATGCACACGGGTCCCAATGATCTCCCTCTTGTTGTTCAGCAGACGACAGGGGCAACAAAAATCTGTCAACATAGCTGACACATTATTATTTCCTAACTGTATGTTCAGTGGTTGTCTGGTGTTAATGGGTTGACGTTGATATTTACTGGTGGTTGGTGTGTCAAAACAATCAGCCAGTGGCGGAGCTGATGCAGCAGATTGTGAGCCATAGTTTCCCTGCCTGTAAACTAACCGACCACTTGCTGTCACAGCTGCAGTGTCTCTGTGCTCATTAGGTGACTCGGACAGGCTGGGTGGAGGATCAGCAACAGGGCAGCCCGGTGGCAGCCCACCCTGCGGACAGCTGACCTGTTTGCTGACCTCAATAGGAGCAGCCGAAGACCGGGAGAGAGAGCGAAACAGACGGCAAACACTGTCGGAAACAGACATTACCAGAGCTTCTGTGTGAGTGAATAGTTTGAGCCAAGTATAGAGAGTGCAACCAATCAGAGTAGAAGAAGAAGTGTCTATCATCAAAGTCCCACGCCGGTATTTTTATTTAGCGATATAGCAAAATTTGGTCATTACATCCCTAATTATTGTGCTTGTCCTCACAGTTTTGTACAATCTGCAGGTGTGCTCACTTTGCTAGTTTTACCTCTTTATTTAGATTATCTAACCTGGCTTGTTTACATCCTGTTTGATCTTTTGGCTGCTTGTGTCTTACCCTGTTGGATGTAATTTTTTTTCTTTGGTTAGTGCAGTGTTATCGTACAAAAATGAAATGAAAACAAAACGTAATCAGCCCTAGTTTTTTTAAGCATCCCAGCGTTGTAGCTGTCATGTCCCCTTTGACCCCCTTCCATAAAACCATAGCTCAAACACTGCAGTGAAGTTAGTGTACAATATCAGCCAACGAGTGAGCGCCAGCACCAGCACCAGGTGTGACATTCATTTACAGGTATCCTCCCCCTGAGGGATGATGGGATCCCTGAGCCATGTGACTGTGTTTGTGAAAAACAGCACAGCCCAGACGACGCCCCAACCCCTCCTCTCTCCCAGCATTTTTGTGTTTATGTGTGCGCTGATGCAACACGCTGCAAACACTGATGCCAACTTGTGCTCGGACGACGCCTTGGCCTTTTGAAGCACATCTTCAGGGATTTTTGGTAAGGTGGTTGTATAAGGGGAGCGAGGTGTTTTGTGTGTGTATTGTGGGGGGAAGGGTGAGAGTGTGAATGAAGGGAAGCTCAGGGATCAGAAGTGATTATGTCTGATGTTATCAGGCCTGCGAGACGCCTTGCCAAAGCTTACATCATGGTCTTAATGATGGTGGGGAGGAGTACAGGAGAGAGTTTGTGTGTATGTGCGTGTCTCCTTTTGTGAAGCAAAGCTGCGAAGGGAGACAGTTGAAAGATGCGAGTGATATGCTCATGCCACAAATCTGACAGCATCTGATGGAAACTGTACGACAGATGTAGTGTGGAGTGTGTGAGCCTGAGAGTAAAGCGAACACTTCATGCACGAAGACAACCTCCAGCTATGAAGAAATGTTGTAATTGCAACCACCGCCTGGCTGCTACTGTAATGACAGCAATCAGGAAGTGAGAAGACAAATATACGCTCTACGGAAAATATGGAAATGATCAGAAATGATGTGCAGCAGTAAATATGTGTGTAATAACATGTACATGAGTGAATTTGCATAATGCACTTTGACATTTCTGCCATATCCAAACTGTGTAAACATGAGTTTTCCTAAAGGGATTTCAAGGTAATTGTATAATAATAAAAGACTTTAAGGCTCAATGAATTTGTACTTTACATAATACTTTTATTACATAATTATTTTTTTCATTTTAATGTAGAATTTTTTTATGATCCATCTTATTTTAAGTGATACATTACAGTTTTTTCTTTAACAGTAAAAGTTACATTTCTTCTATTTATGTAATTTTTGTTGTTATTTTTTGTTTATTTTATTTCAAACTTGCTGTGATGTCTGTTTCCCATGCCAAATAAAGCTACTTTGAATTGAATTGAATTGAATTGAATTGAATTGAACTGAATGGAACTGAAAGAAGGAAAAAGAGAGCTGTAAAGATGTGTCAGAAATGCTCTTTTAGCCTGTAAGTCTCTAAATGGTCAGTCTGGCTTATGAGTCTGACTGACAGGTAAGCTAGTAGGGGCCTCTTCAATGTGAGACACAAGACGCAAACTTGTACTAAGAACTGTAACTTACAAGCCAAGACATTTTTACATCGAAATGTGCTAATGTTGACATTTGCTTAATGCATTTGCTGTTAAGTTTGAAAGCTGTTCAGTGCGCCGAAGCTGACAAGGTAATTGTGGCTTAGAGTGGAAATATTACGGTCATTTTCAGGTCTTGACTTCAAAGACCTGGTCCATCTCATATCAAGACCAACATTCCCATTGATCTGGAAAACTACCTGCTTGTGGAAGAAACAGATCTACTGAGGATGTGGTCTCAATTACACACGTATAGTTGTGGTGGAAAGTTTGTATCCACTTGTAAAGAACATGTATATCATGGCAGACTTGAGTTCCAATGAGTTCTCATGTTTCTGTGATGGAATGAGAGGAACACAAACTACTTTGTCACAAAAAACATTCATGAAGTTTGGTTCAATAATGAATTTATCATACGTCTTCTGAAAATGTGACCAAATCTGCTGGGCCAGACTGTCACTGAACGAGGCCGGACTACTGACTGGTGTTTCAGACAGTTCAGAATAATTCCCTTTGTCGTGGACTTTGCAGAGGTTTTAAATGCACAAAAAGCTATAAAAAAACACATACATTCACGTTAAAAGAAGTCATGTTCAGGATTTATTGTTTATATAGGACGTGACTGTCTGCCTGGAAGTTGTGGTGTCCCTTTACGTCTTTGAAGGTCCTATTTATGTGAATGTATGTGATTATTACCTCCACTAAGGTGGTTATGTTTTGATGTCTGTGTCTTTGTTGGTTGGTTGGTTGGTTGCTCAGCAAGAAAACCAAACCAAACCTCCACCAAACCTGGATGGAGGATGGATGTCTGTCCAGAACAGACCCCATTAACCTTTGACGTGGATGTTGCAATGCGTTATGTAGAGAGTTGGACACAAAAGGGAGCAGGGGAAAGGTTTAAAGGATTTTATTGTAGAAACACAATTTGTTTGTAGTAGCGGAGGCTGGTATGTGGCTGGGCTGCTAACTTAGCTGAGGATCCAGGTGCAGCTAGGATGAGGCTTGGGTGAAGCACGGTGGCGGCTCTAGTGAGCTTCCAGCGAAGAGTGGGATCCATGAGGTGGCTTGGCTGGTGGCGGAGTCGAGGGAGGCTAGGCGTCTGGGTGGCGGAGGCGCTGGAGCTCTAGGAATGATGAGGAAAGATAAGTCTCAGAAAGAACAAGGTGAATCTCATTTATTTATTGAAGCCAATTGCATTACTGCTGAATGTGAATTACACTCCCCGCCATGCAGCTACTTGTCAAAGTAGCAAAGCTGACAGGTTATACAGAACCAAGGTGGTTTTCTTGCCATGTTTTACATGTGGCAACCAGGTGTCTAACTTTAGTCAGTTAATGAGACTGCTTACTTTAGCTGCAGGACTAATCACTCAAGTGGTACAGCAGCTAACATCTCTGAAGCACCTCAGTACTGGATTCTCTGTTGTCAAACTTGACACAGTTTGTCTTCGGTCGCAACATCGGCTGTGAGCCCGATACAATTAGCTGTACTTTAGCGGTTACTTTAGCAACAAGTAAAGCATCTGCTCATTAGGAAACTCCACAATCACTGAGGGTTCAGGCAGAGCAGCTGGAGGACATCAGAGGTAAAACCTGAGAACACTGTCACCATAAAATATGATCCAGTTTCACCCAAATCAGTGAATAAAGTTATAAATGAGTGTTTTTGTACAGTGATCACACTCTGCTCCAGCAGCGTCGTTCTGACATGAATTCTGAGCTCTGTGCCACTCGCTCACCGCTTAAAGTTGAAGATTGAACACAACACAGTGGAGATTATGACTCCGTCTGCAGTGTTTTATTGTCCTGTGGTCCGCTGATACAGATCTGATGAGCTTTAATTATGGTAAAGCAGTTATGGGTGGTTTCAAATGTCAGGTATAGGGATGTAGAATTTGATATTGTATTAAAGGGGACTGTTGGGCCTTGGCAGAGGTATCCATTCTACTGAGTGCCATCCTCGTTGTTTTTGTTGTTTTGCTGTCGCTTTCAGCCCTTCACTCTCACTACTAGTTCTTCGACAGCACCACTAGAGATGCCAAAGTCAGAAATCTTAGAATCTTGCACATAGGCAAGTGGAGATGCATGCTTTTCACCTGACATTGGCAATTTATTTAGTATATTTTTGATAAATTATTTTTCGAAATGAACTATTTATATCCATACATGATTGTTTCTAATAATACATTATCTTTATGTTTATTGCTGCCAGACAGTAAAAGCATTGTTCAAATACGTCATTATGCTGATTGGATGTAATAACAGGTAATGAACAAACAAAACTGCCTATGTGTGTGTGTGTGTGTGTGTGTGTGTGTGTGTGTGTGTGTGTGTGTGTGTGTGTGTGTGTGTTGGCAGTGACTCACAGCTGCTCAGGCTACAGGCTGTGTGTATTGCAAAGAGAATCTGTTGTTTAATTACCTTCAGCGGAAGCACTGGAACATAATTACTTTGTGTTTCAGTGTTTTCCTGCATGATTGAGTTCGCTGGCATTTCGGCAGCAGCGTACCGCTTCCATCATGATGAATGTGACAGGTGAGGTGGAGGCCACTTCTGCTGCTGCTGATGCTCCTATATCTGGTTGGGTGGATGGCTGGATGGATGGCTGGATGCAGACAGTGACGCAGGCATGGTGCTCCACATTGAAAACAGAACAATAGATTGTGAATTCAGCTGGGGAATCTGGGAGATTTGGGATTCTATTTTTCTTGTGCTTTGTTATGTTTGCACAGTGCAACCGAGAGACCACCACTGAAAGAAACCCTGGGAGTTTGGGAGGAAGGCTTTAGCTGCAATATGTTGATTCTGCTTCGACCAATATTGTTCAACATTCCATTTGAACTCTCAGCTGTTTTTGTTCAGATTTTATTCCTTTAAGTTGGGAAATAAATAAATACCATCATTTAGTATTTGTTTGTTCTAGGCCAAATATTTTTTTGAAAGAAAAGTTTGGTTTAAAGTGTACTTTTTCTTTATATATGTACCATGCATGTGTGATGCACTTAACATATAAATGCAGATGACACTTTCAGCCAGTGCAGCCCAGTCACCAGGATGTAATATTATGCTGTTTTCCATCACATCGGCCGGTCTGGCTCTACTCGGTTTGACTCGGTGCTGCACGGATTTGCATTTCACCTACAACTGAACTACCAGATAGAAAGTGAGTCTTTAACCAATGAGGCACTTGTCTCGATCCTCACAGTGCTATCGAAGAATCACCGCTAACAAAGTGGCTCCGCTAATTCAGTTACAAACAAGTTTCATTTCCTATAACTTCTTCACAATAAAAGTCCCTGTTATTTAGTCATTTAAAAGCTTTTATTATGACACAGCCTTACTGGAAACGTTGTGTCTTCAGTAGCAGTAGCTAAACATGACTCCTGAAACAGCTGAAAGTGAACACGATGAAGAGAGAGTTTCTACGAACCATACTGACATACTATTAGTTTATTACCTGACTTTCATGTTGAGAGGTGGAAGGGACGGTGGTGGAGTTAGTGGTGACAAGGCTGCCAAGCCAGTGACTGCAGTTTGAATGTGCATTTCATCATCACAGCAACACAAGTGTCAAACTTCTGGATATTTTTGAGGTCAGCTCGAGACAATTTCCGACTGTCTTTGCGGCAACAAAAACATGATGTTTTTCTTACCTCAGCCAAGTGGTTATTGTGCCTAAACCTAACCAGTGCATAAGAACAGCATTGGGACAAGAGAAAAATTAAAAAATTAAACTGAAACAAACGTAAAGTTGCAACATAAAAAAAGTTTTAACTTAACCGTGGTTTTGCAGAAATGTACTTTGCTAACATTTATTGTGGTGATTAGGTTAGCCAGTGTCTCCTTGCAGCTGTGTAAAGAATTACTAAAGACAACCTAAGAGAGAAGTTTAAACCCCGCCTACTTTCAGACCTTCACACACCAGAGGACTGTACAATAAAGAAAGTTCAACATACCCATTTTTCTGTTATCTGGTTTTACTACCCCTAACGATTTCAATCACACTAGAGCTGGACATACACTGTACCATTTTAGAAATGTTGTTGTTAATTCCAACTCATACTGTACAAGTAAATCGTCTGCGATGTAAAGGCAAAGCTCATGAATAATGTGCTCACACTGTACGATCATCAAGTCACGACCTGAGAGCTCACACTGTATGTGGCGACCATCCTTGCTATTGACAATTGTCAATAAAGATTAGTTTGAAAGCTCCAAGGCAGGTATTAGCAACAATGCTAATAAGGCAGAAGCATGCTGCCTTGATAATCTGTGCAATCCTGTGTACCGAAACCTCCAAGAATAAGAGGTGCCGGCGCATATGGACTCGAAGATGGCTCGGAAGACGGTATAGCTTGTCCATTTTGCAGAGAGAGCTGGAGGTAAGCTATGTATGTATGTGTTGCCATGGCGTTTTCAGATGCTCTGTTTGCCACTTCACACAGGCGCAGTGAGTAAAAAAGGTACTGACGTGACATGTCAGAAATTCATCCAACCGTCAGGCAGCTGTTCAGGAGCAGACAATCGGTCTTCACTCCCCCCGTACACTGCACAGTAAATGACACCGATGAAGCTGAAATTCGGCATCGTGTGGCTCAAAAATTGGGTCAAATTGGGCTAAAATCGTACAGTGTATAGGCTACTTGGCTTCAGCGGTCGCACAAAGCTGGTTATCAACTCAATAAGTCAGCCGTGAGAGTGTTCACATAAACAGGGAGATGTATGCTGCATATGACCAATCACAAACATGGACAAGTCTACTGGCAGCAGTGGAATATTCAGTAAAGAGCAAACTAAAATATTAGATGAATAGAGGAAGTTGCGAAAAATCATTAGGCCACGAGCAGATCTGTCATTATTATATGTATCCAATAAATTATCGTGTTGCTTGAAAGACAATTTTAGTCTTCTTTCATCTGAAATCTCTGAAGTGTCAAACAGTCTTGGGAACAAATGAAAGTAAATGTAAAACCATAATTGTAAGCAGTTCATAAATATCAAATAGTATAACAAACACAAGACTCTAGACTCTGTTGTAAGATGATATTGATACGAAAAAAGCACAATCAAAGATTTTGCCTTGGTCAGAAGCTGGTTCTTTTATATGCGTTCAATGTGTTTTGCTTCGGAGCCGATTCTGACTGCCGTCAGTTCAGTCTCTAAGTCATTGTTTATAAGGTTAATAGCTTAGCAGCCACCTAACTGCAGTGACATTATCACATTTGGGGTTTTTCCATACACATCAGCATGGCTCCGCTCGGTTTGACTCACGCGACCCAGCGCGGCAGCGATTTGCATTTCCATTACAACAGAGCTACCTGCTTGAGGGTGTGTCTTTAATGTTTAAGGCACTTGTCATGAGGTGTAGTGAACAGTGCCTCGTTACTGTGTTACTTAAAAGCATATACAAAATATACATGTAAAAAAAACGTGGTTGTTTCTGTGGATTTTGTGGTCTCTCAGTAAGCTTATTACATAAACATACTGTGCACCAAAACTTAGCAAAGAAAAACACTTTCAGTCACCAGTGAGGGGGTCAAAAGTGATTCACTATAGTCAGATCAGCTTGAGGATTCCATGCTTAAGATTAGTCATTCACGTATGCATGTACTGAACTTGTAATGCAAAACATCTTTGAAAGAGCATTCAGACCATCATGGGAAACTAAATCTATCCCTTTAAATCAAGACTAATGAAATACTTTGAGCTTTAGCAGCCTTTAAAGTCATCCCACCTATTGAACAGTGCAGGCAAGTCCCCTTGACTCTCCAGTCAATATTTCCTGACCTGCAAGGTAATTCAAGATGAACAAATCAATCGTGCCCTGCACTCAGTGTTTGCGCTCTGAATTCTTAGACAGAACTTTAGAATATTCTTGTATTTAAAAGCATAAAAACAGTCTGTAACATTTCTAACGACAGGAGCAGTCCCGCCCAACGTCTTCATTTAATATGCAGGCATTGCTCATTTCAGTCGCACACTGTGATGGTCTATGCCCTTTGAATTGAAAAGAGCGATATATGGCATTTGTAGCTCTCAGATCTCAACTGGCATGCAGCACTTTGCTTTCAAGATAAAGAAGAGAAGGCCATCCTGTTCTTGACTTCAGTACCTCACTTCAGAGACCGATAGGTCTCATAAATTGGCACCCTAAGGCTTTTACCACTGAACCAGCGCAGCCACAGATGTAGCAGTGCCATGGGGATCTTGCTGGTGATCCAGCCTGTGGTGACTAAGATACTCGGGACAGCAGGAAGACCATCAGAACTGGCTTTTGCAGCAGGAGGAACAGAAATAATAAAATAGAAGTTCCTCTTCAGCCATCAACAAGGAGAAAGTAGTGTCTATCGGCCAGAGCTAGTAGGCCTACCATGAGGTTCACTTTGGCCTGACAGATGTTTCTAGCAAAAGTAAATTAAAACTTAAAAACAAACATAACATTTATGCTGTTTTATTATTTGTGAGGTAAAAATGCTCTCTCTCTCTCTCTCTCTCTCTCTATATATATATATATATATATATATATATACGTATATATATATATATATATATATGTACTTACATACATACATACATACATATGTGTATATATATACATATATGTATATATATATATATAGATATGTTGTGGTGGAAGACAGAAGCCTTTGCTTTCCACTGCAAATAGAGTGAATGCTCTATACGGGTGTAGTCAGAATCAGAATACTTTATTAATCCCCGGGGGGAAATTGTTTTTTTTCCAGATGCTTCATGCAAAGTAGAAAAAGAAATATGGCATGAATGGAAACAAGAGATAAAGGTAAAGATATAAATAAAATAGTAAAGTAGACAAAAAATAAAATAATAAAGCAGACAATCTAAGTATTTACAGATATACAGTGCAATATGAGAAAAAATAAAATCGGTATGAATCAGAAATCGTTTTTAATATTAAAGATACGACTACACTGATACGCGGACCTCTGGATTGATCTAAATGTACTGTGAGCCGGTTGATGGCCCAATTTTAAAGTTATGAATCAGTTGAGTGAAGCTGCTATGCTGCTCCTGCCTCACAGCGTATTCAAACTCTCGTAAAAGTTCAAACGTCCGCGCGAGACTCTCACGAGATGCGGCACAGAAACATTAGGGTAGTGTTGCCCATAGACATATATATATATGTAGACGCCACATTGACTCACTGGATCGTACGTTGCTGTCGCCGCCAATTCATATTTGTTCACAGGGCCGACCTACCACATCCAATATGGTGGACACGTGCCGCGGCAATGGGCCAACACAGTCAATGCGGCGTATACGTATATATGTCTATGATGTTGCCTGCCAGATAAAAACATAAGCAACATGTCCGACAATGCCAACAAGATTTACAATGCACCGTCAAATCTAAAATCAAGATTAGATTTTATAAAAAGGACAAGTGGTACAGTGTTAGCATGTATCTTAGCATTCACCTGGTGAGAAGGCATGGTAAAACGTGTGCAGACAATGATGATGCTAGTAATGCTAGCACTAGCAAGAACACACAAGACAAATAAACAGAGATTAAACACTTTTTCCAGCCACAACTCGGCGAGGTCTAAGGTAATCATGGTATCTATAGCCTGTTTTTATTGCTAAGGACTTATGACCTGTCTGCTTTTGAACATGTAGCTTTCATTAGGGTTAGGGTTAGGCATTTAGCAGACGCTTTTGTCCAAAGCGACCTACAGTTATTCATACATTCATACACTGACGGCGGTGGCGGCCATGCAAGGTGCTGACCAGTATATCAGGAGCAGTATGGGGTTCAGTATCTTGCCCAAGGACACTTCAACATGCAGACCAGGGGAATCGAACCAGCGACCTTCTGATAACAAAACACTGGCCCTACCCCTGACCCACAGCCACCCACCCTAACACGAGTTAATCCAACTTTTGAGTTTGTTATCAGTAGTAAACCTTTGTCTGATTGTTAATCATAGGTGTGATTTTATACACTGATTATTACTAGTCAGGGACATCCAGTTCAGAAAAGTCCAATGCAGACAGATCTAGCTCAGAGAGAACCTGCTCATGGAGAGCCAGACAACCGGATAGTTGTTCCTCAGATCCAGGATGAGACAACAGGTGTGTTTTTATACACTGAGGTAAAAGCAGATCAAGCTAAAGATATACACAACAGTAAGAAAAATACAAGGGATTCCGGAGGAAAAAAGTTTGGGCACCTCTGCCATAGTTGGTGGTGCTTAAACAGGAATTACAGGAATTTAAGCCTGAACCAATATCGGTTGATCAGATGTAGCTTTATTTATCATTTGTTTAAAAAGCTTCTTTTTTCTTTATTCAGAACGGTTGAAGATTGAAGTTTTTTCATCAAGTTGAAAGAATAAATTTCAGTCAGCAATAATAATAATTTTCCTTTATCATCAGTACACATGTTGACACATTTTATCTGGATGGTACGTATTGGATACTTGTTTCAGCCGATTTGTCGCTCAACCCTAAAAAAAAATCAGTATTTCCTATAGCCTTGCAATCCCCAGATGAGTAGAGCCCTCAGGCTGGAGTTGATGGTATGCAAAAAGAACAGACCCTTAAGCTTGGCCTGTTAGTACACTGTCGATACACCTCCCCCTCCTCCAGCGATGACCCCATGACCTCTCAGAAAGCCAACGGGAGGTGGAGGATTCAGAAGAAAGAACAGGAAGAAAGCATCTAATTCATTTGAAGAGTCAGAGCAGATAGATGGCAGAGAGGCTGGCTGGTTGCAAATGCTTTTTCAGCAAGGTAATGATGCGTGGTGTTTTCAGTCTCTAAGTGTGTGTGAATGCGTGTGTGTTTCTGGATTTTGTGATAACACTGGCAGAGGATTCCATGTGGGCATCCCATAAAGAGGAGGAACGGTGAGGGATGAGAGGAAATAGAAAATGTTGAGGGAAACAAAATAGGAAGACAGATGTGGAGGAAGTAAAGGATGCAGTGAGAAAACAGTGCAGTGAGACTTTACCAAGTGATGGAGATGGCAGCAGAGGTGAGATCAGAGGGAAGTGGAATGTATGGGTATAGATCAAGAAGCTCCTTTACTTATCGTTCGTCATCAGACGTCCAGCCAGGGCCCCAAGTCCTCCCACACTGTGCCCCAGGAGAGGTACTTGGCCATGGGCCACTTACACACTGACAGACCTCCTGCCTGGATACTTTATCATCCATACTAGACAGCACCAGGGGGGAGCAGACAGGGAGGAATGCTCTTCACAGGGAGCACCAATGAGATGCTCCCTCCATCTTTCTTTCTCCTTCTGCAGATAGATGTTCACATCCTTTAAAAGATGACTTCTTCCATCAAAATGCAGTATAATGTCCCCGGTGAACCAATGCATCAGTTAGTTTATGTCGCCTCAGAGTTACGTTAGACAATAATAATTAATTGATGCTATTTATTTATTTCGTTTCTCACCTTTTGTCAGTCTTGAATTTAAGTATTACATCCTGTCATGGTCAGCAGAGGTGCCACCTACACCTACACTGATTAAAAAGAGGGAGTCTAATAAAAGGGCCGACAATGCCACCTAGGATTAATTCAGAGCCTAGGACTCTTAAAAGCACACAGGTCCTTCAAATCAGGGGAGCAGAGTTAAAAACCAAACAAAAGACTAAAAATTGCATTAAAATGGGATTTAACAGCACTTGAATTATAAAAAAAAAAAAGCTGGTGCCATCTAAAGGGTCAATGATAGATGCCTAAAACACAGTTTAATATGATGATGATGATGTTTTGACGTGCCACACAGACATCCTCAGGTTGATGACATCACTGTGGTGGTGGGGACCCCAATGTCTCTTTGTTGTGCTTTTAACAAAACTACGTTTTCTTCAGGAGTCTCATACATCTCATACATCAGAAACAAAGAGCTGTATCGTATCGTATCGTATCGTATTGTATCGTATCGTTCCTCAATAAAAAGTATCGCCCCTGTATCTAGTTATGTATCGGATTGTCTTATAAGGGAGAGATGCACACCCCTATGTAGACTGTCATATCGGCATCATACCAGCGCTTCACTAAAGTTTTAAAGTGTGTATTTGTAGAATATGTCACAGACATGAAGAGAATACACACAACAGGTGAGGGGCAGGTTTTTTTCTGCGCACTCTCTTTCTTTCTCTCTGTCCCTCCCTCCCTCTCTTTCTCTTGCTTTCTCGCTCTTTTAACCTGGATAAAAGAAAATCATGTCATCATATCTATTGATAATTATCAAAGGCAAGCTCAGTGTAAACAGATAGGGCAGGCTGGAGCTGCGCTGCAGCTGCACCGCTGCCTGTGTGGATACAAACATGCAAGTTAGCAGCAGCAGCTCAGCAACGCAGCCACCACACACTACACAAGCAGCCAGTGTGGCCAGCCTGTTAGAACACCAGAAGCCAAGCTTGGTGCAGGGGCGCAACTACCTACTTTCTGAGGGGTATGCAGACATATTATAGGCGCCCCCCTAAAAAATTAAATTATATCCGTATTGGATCAGTTTGGAAATCCTTTGGAGAAATCAATTACTGATTGGACGCTGCATCTGATACATCACAACAGCACTGTAGTGTTATAGGCTATCTGAGTGAAGACATTTAAATTCAAGTGTATCATTCCCAAGTTAGTTTAAAACATCTTACCGCTCCTATAAATTCTGTAATATTCGCCTATCCAAGGCGTACCCAAAGTAAATTGAATGCTGTTCTTGAACTGTTTGGAGAATATGGATGGGCTTGGTCTCTTTTTAAAGGTAACACTCTGAAGTTTTTCCCCAAACTGAAATAATCACTGTAAGTGCTACTACCATTGAGTAATCTAAGTTGGAACACACTGAAGTAGAATGTTTTTATTCTCGCCTGAATTTTTTTTTTGCAATCAGATGCCTGCTCCTCCTCCTCCTCCTCCTCTTCCTCCTCCTCCTCCTCCTTCCCATCATCATTCATACCTTTCATACATTTCCAAATGTTTTTAAATTAACTCAATAATATCTCATAAGAAACAAATCTCTATCTGTCACTAAATGAAATCATATTCCCGGCATCTAAATACTAAGTGACGTTTTGAAAGAATAAAGAACGTGTTTCAGTATCAGATCCTTCCTCCTCTCCTGTCTCCGTGCTGCTGTCCTCCTGCTGTGAGCCTGCACGTTAGAGGGAGGGGCTGCTTGTCTCAGTCAGCAGCGGTATACGAGAGTTTGCAAGGTATTAGAATTGTGACAAACTATAGGATTAACGATTAGATGACACACAGACAGCTTTCTTTTTAGCTTGTTTAACGTTAACTGCTCTGCCCCGTGCTGCGACTGTGACTGCGGACAGACGGAGCAGATTAAAAGATCGTGCTCTACATGTTCACGTTAATGCATGTTGAACAGGTGTACTGATAAAGTTTTGGCTTTTTACTTGCGACGGTTTTATTACACTTTACTAAATAGGAGCATTGACAGGAGCATCACTACAAACATGTTCCTTTATTTTTCTTGACATGATCTGTAATCAGTACACAGTTGCAACAAGACAACAGTAACCTGTCGTTTTACTAGTAGTAGCTTTAGCTAACCTGAATATTTACAAGCCTCCTCTTGATACACTGACATAACTTACCCACTGTCTTTCAACCACTTAGAAAAACTTTTTTTCATTCCCTCAAAATCTTTATCCTTCTCCCTCTTCCTCTTTCTGTTTTGTGCCCCCGAGAGCTTTCTCTTCTGCCTCTCCATCTCTGCCCCCCGTCTGTCATGTAAACAACACGATTCAAAATGGGAAAAAAAAAAAAAAAAAAACGCGCTCCAGCGCGCGCGCACTGGAACGGCTATAGTGTGTTGTGTGTGGGAGGGGGCGTGAGGAGGGGAGGTGAGGGAGCGGAGGGGCGCCTAATGACATGCCTCTCTGTTACTGATCATATCATTGATTTACACATGCACAAACAGCTGTTAAATACAGAAAATGCCGACTCAAATTTTTTTTCCCCCAATCGCTTTGGCGCCCCCTCTAGCGCGGCGCCCCTATGCGCCGCATATAGTGCATACCCACTTTTTGCGCCACTGGCTTGGTGGATGACACACAAGTCCTAGATTCTACTGGAATCAATTCCATTTTAGTGACAGCTTAATTTTTTAATTAATTAATTATTATTTAAGTACAAAATTAAGCTATTTGTCAAAAACCATAAAACATTGTCAAGAAAAGTCATAAAATTGTATGCAGCAAAGAATTTCCAGACCATCAGAGTACTACCAGCCTGAAATATAACCTCCTTTTAAAGTGTAGAATGTCCATTTATTCATACATTTGGATCAGTTTTGTAGCTGAGCTCTAAATTTAAAAAACAAGCAGAGCGAGTTAGTGATTGCCTCAGGATATGGTGATTCTTGGCTTCAGGAATGAAAGTGACGATGGAAGGTCCTCACAGAGAAAAACAATACAAGTGTATTTGTGTGCTGATAGTGGGTGGGGTGCAGTATGTGTACCGCTCTTCACTGGTTCCTTCAGACAATAGAATTTTGTTCCAGCTATTGAAATACATTCACCCCAGTGCCACTGAACTGCACAAAACCAAGCATTTCAAACCCCAAATCAGCCCTCACAGATGGATATGTTTTTCTTTCCTTGGAAAACAGAACAGAATTGCTTCATGCAAAAAAAAAAAAAAAAAAAAAACATCTATCTAAATAAACCAACAAGCACAGAGCGAAGAAACTTTTCAAATTAAACTTTCATTAACTTGTTGACATTTACAGACACATGGACAGAAATCCACTGTATTACTGCTTACTCAGTGAAAAAAAAATACTTGAAATTAATTCTATTTCCAGACATCTTGGTGTCAAACTCTATAAAAGACTCTGTCACAGGTATTTGGAAATAACAAGGTAACGTTGCATCTTGAATTACTGAAAGATTTATTAAACAGTGCCCTCCACAGGGAGCATGTTTTCAGAGAGCCTGCTGATCTGTTTTGTTGAGAGCACAGAGTGGCTTCTGAGTAGGCACCACTCACCCAAACATATTGCTACACTTATGCCATGATTCGGTCAAGCCATGATACAAAGCCATTAACACCCTGAGGATCTGGCCACCAGCACACTCCACTCCCAGATCGGAGATCGGGAAGTAGATGTTTTATTAGTACATTTGGTTAATTGGGGGCGTTTCTGAATGCAAATGTCCCTGAACGTGCATGAACACAGTGTTTTAGAACACTGTTGGGATTAATCAACACTGATTTCATTCCGGTGTGCGTATGACCAGAGTGCACTTGTTTGATAAATACTGATTGTTTTGTATTTGTGCACATTTTTAGGACAGAATTTTGAATTTCAACCTTTTCTATGCAATTTTGATAAATGAGGGCCCAGATGTAGAGAGAGGATTGTTGTCCTCTGTATAAACACAAACAAAAACAATTTAACATTGTTTTAAGTATGCTCAACAAGAATATAAGTGCAACACTTGTGTGTTGTGTGACAAAGCAATATGTTTGAGAGTGGTCTTTTGTTGTGACCAGCCCAAGACACACCATGGATTATCTTGGCAAACAAGAAGTGCTCACTAACATGGATTTTAACAAATTTGTGATCAAAATTTGAGAGAATTTCTTGTGTGCACAGAAAAAGCCTTGGATTGTCAACTTGTGAAAAATGGGAGCTAAAACAAAAGTGTTTATATTTCTGTTGAGTGCAAATATCACAAGGGAAGCATGACATTGAGTTACAGCCTCCCCTGCTGTACCTAAAGGCACACTATATCCTCCCTGCAGCAGGAGACGGTGGTGGCATTTTTTGTACAATACGTTTTTTTTTTTTCTTTTATCAGTCGCTAAGACTATGGAGCAGCTTCCTTCCCCAAGCGTGAGACTCCTGAACTCATACTCAACACTTCATTGTCTAAAACAGATGTAGCACGTAGGACTCAAGGACTTCATCATTATTTCGTTTTTTAAATGACAGTAAAATTACCTTGTACCTTGTACCTTAGTCCATCTCTGTCTCTAACACAGACATACACTCACTCTGCTGTTGATGTCTATTTAAAAAAAAAGGAGGAAGAAAAAGGGAGTGAAAAAGTAACATCGAGGGGCTCTCAGAGCAGAGGAGTGTTAGCCTTGAGGTTGAATTAATAATCAGCACAATTAATCTTTTATAAGGAGTAATAGTTAGCCTTGCTGGGATATTTGCAACAACATGGAACAAGATGTCTTCTGATTTTAGTAGCAATGGTAAAACACACACGCAAGCACGCACGCACACACACACACACACACACACACACACACACAACTGATTTTCCATTGAAAGCACTGAAAGGAAAAGAGATGAATTTGGATTTCTGCTCTCAAAATATTCACATATCTATTAAGGCTGATGTGAAGGAGGTAAACAAACACAACCAAGTGGATTATGTTCACACTACCAAAGTAAGTAAAGTACGTAAACAAGAGTTAAATCAAGAGGACAGGTAATAATTGACTTTCATTTTCGTCCTTTCAGTCGTTTTTCTTAAATGACATTGAGTATGACCGAGACGGTAAGTGTTCACTTTGAGCGTCCACCTCACACAGGGCTGCAAAGAGCACTCAAACACTGCTTGAGTAGGAGGGCTGCTGTTTTTCAGAGGTTTTACTGAAATGGGAACAAAATCACTGATGTAAAAATCGAGTAAAAGCAAAATCTTCTCAGGCTCTCAGTGACTCAGACTGCTAAAGAGAATATAGGCTATTATGACCATTCATGTGCAAAGTAAAAAACACAGGGGTCATGGCTGTGTAAGGTGACGTGCTTTTTACATGGAATCTTTGAAATCTATAATGTCCTATGCATCAGATATTTTTGCTGGAACAGCAAGTCAAAGCTTCTGTGAGAAGGAGAATAGAAAAGTGGACTTCCGTTTACATGAAAATATCAGATATAGAATGCACACTAACTAAAGCATCAGGAAATCAAAGGCATATTGTCCCCTCCGTGTAAGAGCCACTGGCTTCACAGATGGCTAATTCCTGTTGCAGTGTTCGCTGTGACAATGAAATGTTTATAAACTGTAACAACGTTATCCTTTGCAAACCACAAATTACTTTCGCATCACTGTTTTATTGAGCCTTAAAGGTTGTAAAATGGGCTCAAGGGATAAGTCTGGAAATATTCCATGCTTTTCTTCTTGTCAAAACACAGCCCATGTGCAGAGCCAAATCAACAGTAAATGCTAGTTTTGCTCTATACTTTGTGTGTCTCAAAAGCCTGATATCTCATTCCTCCAGCTCTGTTGGGGTGCAAAAACTATTAAAAACACATCAATGAGCCACACCGCTATGCTGGGTGACGTGTTCCTTCGTTAGCATGAACACACACACTGTAGTTTATTTTGACTCAGTCCTACATACACCATGCTGCTGCCCCGAATACTCACTGGGGCACCAAATGTGGATTAATCAGCCACTGAAAATTGTTGCCAACAAATGCTCTATTAACTGTTTGAGTAACATTTGACAAAAACTACAATGACCAGACGTCTGAGGAAATTACTGACCTTTTTAAAAAAACAGAAAATATTTGCAAGATGTTTTAAACAATTTTTGTTATCAGTAAGAGCCCATGGGCTTTGGGCTGAGAGCCATAGATATTTATCACACAAGAGGGTGAGCTGTAACATCATTTGTGGCACACAGTGATGCAGTGATGTGCATCACTGTTGTGTATAATCAGTATGCAATATTGCGATTACACAATTGCTACCAAATTGAAAATGGGAAAAACAAGACAAAGTAAGACAAAAAAATATCAAAATAAAATAAAAATCATAATAATAGTAAGACTATATATACTATTTGCCTTTCACCAAGGAGCACAATTGCGCTCATAATTGTAATCATAATGATATACTGTATAATAATAACTGGAAATCAGTCACGTCAGTAGACTCCCACATGTAATGAAACTAAGTTTACTACTCCAGCAAGTAGGGCGGCCCTTAGTAATCTCAAACTGATGCAGGAGCATCTCGCAACATCAAGGCTGAACAGTTTCTGTGTGATCCAAACATTTCCAAGGGGTTGTTGTTGGTGTTGGTGGGGGAATGTTGCTGCTCAACTGCTTTGAGCCGGCTGTGTAGTTTGAATTAGAGCCAGTCTGGAGAATAAACACCTGGAATTGCTTTGGATTCTGCTCTGATCTGGAACTGTTTACGGACAGGAGGCATGCTCAGGGATTACTTTTAAACTATTGGGATTAAAAAATCGCTTGATCTTCACTTTTGTAATCAACCTGACTCCAGCAGTGATCCGCATAGCTGGAGTCAGGTTGCTGGAGCTGGACGGGAAATGTACTTCATGAACAACATTAGAGAGAGGAGAGGAGGAAAAGAAGAGCGAGTACTAGGAGTCTCTGGTGAGTAGGCTACTGAATTCACTGAGAGTTGTACTGAATTTAAACACACACACACACACACACACACACACACACCCTAAGTGTGTGCTGTTGCTTGGCTAATGATAGCTTACAGCTAGTGTGCAGTAAAGTATACTGGCTGTTTGGTGCAGATGAACACTGTGTGAGTAACCTAACGCAAATAAACACAGATGTTCTTGCTGTCAAACTCGCTTCACTGTTGATGTATATACAATTAAACAACCACCACTGCTTATGAAAATCTATCTGATGTGACTCAGGCACAATGTTCACTACCTCTGGTGCTCTGGTGAGCTAATGAACGCACAGTTACCTTGAGTAATCTTGAGGATTTCTCTCGTTTGAACATTGTTGAAAAAATTTGTGATAATGTGTACAACTCAACAATATATATAACAAAGGTCTTGTCATTTTTACAAACTTTAATGCAGAATTCCTACATATTATAGTTTTAATCTGATGAATCACTTATATAAATATGTTCGAGAGCTTCTGCAAATACAGCGGTTAAGTTCAAGCTCGGAAATTGTTTTACTGAAGTTCATATCTATTTTATAAATGTTACTTAAATATAAATAGCCAAACAGGAGGTCATAGTCTAAACAGACCCACGGTGATTCACGTCATTTCCATGACATCCCACTCCCGGATTTGCAGCCTGTGTATTACAGCTCTGGCAGGTTCAAAATTGGAAATGGCAGGATAATATTTTAAGTGATGAACAAGGTGTGCTGTCGTACTAATTTGAGCATGTTCTAAATGTCTAGTTGACCAATCAGATTATTAAATCGAAACTACTTGTTGTATATTGTTGAATTTGGTGTTTTCACAGGTTTTACAATGAGTTTATGCAATTATCACTATAATGCTATGAGCCTCTTTTTACCCCTCTAGCATCTTTTTTGCATGTGAAGGGCTCTGCAGTCAAATTAGCAATAATACATCATATGCAACGAACAGTTAGAATTCCAAAATAAAGGCCCAGCAGACGAGCAATGATAAGTAATAGTTTATATGTATGTAATACAATTCATATGACATAATATGACTTTTGACTGTGACTGTTATTCACATTGTCACAGTTGTGGTTTGGCTCCAAAACTACTTAGGTTAGGTTAGGTTTAGGAAAAGACCACACTGAATTAAAATAACATTTTAACATTTAGGGCCGGATCTACTAAAGGTTTGCGTGTATTAAAACGTGTGCAACTCCTTGCACACGCAAAAAATTGTACAAACTGATTTACTAACAGTGTGCAAAAAGGGTTGCGTCTGTCAAAGGTGCAAAATAGCGCATCTGCATTCAGTTAGTACGTTTGCAGCAATGAATATGCAACATGGGGTGTTTACACGCAATTGTGCGTGTTGTGGGTGGAGAAAATGTAAATATATTAATTTAGCACACGCAAAGTGATTTATCAAACCTGAAAGCAATTTTGCCAATAGAAACTGCGTCTATATTTACCACGTCTCAAAGGGAGGTGCAAACGGTTTGTATGCGTAATTGCGCACACATGGCTGCCGTTATTGTTGCAAGAAGGAGACGCCGAAACAATGGAAGGAGACACCAAGAACGCATTTTTCACCCTTGTGTGAACATTTTTTGGATGAATGAGGAAACTATCATTAGAACATATCCCCTATCCAGCCTTGCCATTTTGGAGCTGTTGGAGGAGCGGATTGCACCTGCTCCTCAACGCTGGTCAGAGGCATCTCATCCACGGTGCCCCCGCCTGTTTTATTTGCAGACCTTTTATTATACGCCAATTTTTCCTTCGTTCTTCTTCTGATGTCTTGGTATGTCCTTTTCACTTCATCCACTGTTCGCCTGTTTTTTCCAACAGCATTAACTTTTTCAACGATTTTCTCCACACGGCGTTCCTTTGCGTGACCGTCAGATTCCTTTGCTGCAGCTCATTGAAATATTTATTCGCTTCCTCTACCAACACTTCTGATTCCAAAGGGTCGAATTTCACTTTGGGCTTTTGCTCTCTCAAACTCGCCGTGCAGAAAACCATGAAACGCGCCAAACCCTCATTTAAATAGGCGTGTCTCCAACACGTTTGCGCCTGTTGTCATTTACGCAATCACTCTTAGTAAATTGCCCGCAAACCGCAAATTTCCAGATTGCGCACGCAGATAAGTACAAGCAATGAGGGATCTTAGTAGATCTGGCCCTTAGTCTTGTAATGCAAGTTATGTTATGTGATGTATCTCACGTCTCATAGTATAACATAACGTCACTCATGCAATGTAAGAGACTTAAATTATGTATGGTAATCCAACCAATCAGAGGCAGAGTCTTATGAGAACAAGTCTGACCTCTGAGCAGTATGACTGTGCCCTCCTCTGTTCAAACTGATAATTTAAGACACCGAGACACAGGTAAATGCATTCCTACTGATTTCCCTAGTTGGATCAATGAACTTTATGAGCAAAATAACCAGGTCATAGTTTGGTAGATATTATCACAGTCCTGCAACAATATTGCAGCATTTTTTATCGCGATAATGCGAAATTCGGTATATTGTTAATCCCTACTATTTAGTACTATTTAGCATACCAGATAACAGTTGATATTTCTATCAGAAAATGTGATTTTGTAACTGCATTCACCCATTCATTGCTTTTTAAGAGCTGACATCTTGTGCAAAGACTGAGCAGCAGTAGGTGGGTGGTTGAGGAGCACCGTCGATGTTGCTGGTGCCAGCATGGCGTTGTGACTACACTTAACAAGAACAGGTTGTTTGCTGCCTTTTTCAGAGAGGGACTGAGCCTTAATAGCTGTCTATCAGCCCCTCTTCATCTGTATGACAGTGAAATACTGACTGTGTGTGTGTGACAGCAGTGATGAGGAGAGCTGCCTCTAAGCTCAGGTGTTTTGTGTTTGTTTCCACTCCATAATGAAGAAGTAATGAGCAGTCAGACAAGCTGTTGATTACCTTTTTCCACCAGTTCGCAGAACGCTTGCAGATGGCTTGCAATTGTCTCTACTCAGGTATGTGTGTGTGAGCATCTGTTTGCATGTGTGTGTGTGTGTGTGTGTGTGTGTGTGTGTGTGTGTGTGTAGGAGCACTTCCTGTGTTTGTGTCCTGCATGAGTGACTGAGTGAATGAGGAAAGTATTGATAGCAGTTTCAATATGAAACAAAGCAGTTAGTGGCAGCCTCTTTACCCCAGGGGTGAATTAGGATTTCCTTTGCAGTGAAGTACTAATAAGGCCATCGAACAGTGATGGATGAAGCGCTCCTCAGGGACTGACACGTCAATTGTTCTTTCTATAATAGTTTCCTCTGAAGTGAATCAATCTAAGTTTTGTGAGGGGACCTTTGTGTGAGAATGTGCACGCATAAACCTGAGCATGGAGAATCAGTGGGCCGATATCAGGCTGATACTAGACTTAATACGTGATTAAGACAGAAAGCATCATCTATCTCTGTCAGTCACCTGGCACTGGATATTTCCAAACCATTACACCTCAGTAAATTGTTTTACTGACTTATACGTAAAATGTCACAATCTGGGCAATAGATTATATTCAGTCTAACAACTTAAAAGAGTGCTGCAGTTATTTTGTATTGCACTAACATCAAGTTGGGACAGAGAGACAGAGACATGGGACAGATTTAAGGGTTAGATATACTGTGTTCACTCCCACTGGGTATCACAAGAGCACCAGTATCTCCGACCAAAACAGATATGAAAACTGAAAGTTGGAAAAAAACAACAACAAAGACAGTGGTGTCTGAACATGAATCAGGATGCTGTTACTGCTGCTGTTACCAGGCCGCCATGTTGACAACAAATAGGGGAGGGAAAACTAGCATGCATAGCTGGGCAAGCCACAAAAACAAAGAATTGAAACGCTCAGATGACTCACACACAGAGGGAGTGTGATGTCATTCTCTGCTCTGGACACAGTTAGAAAGGATCACCAGAAAAAAAAAAGTCTTCACTAGCCCCTCAGGGCTTCCATATAAGAGTGCATAAATAGAAAATACTTTCTTTTTTTCTTTTTTGCATTTCAACTCTGTCAAGGGAAATAATCATTAGATATCTAAAATCATTAAGAAAGCAGTTAAGCATTCAGCTCTTCAGAAAGCCTACCCATCCCTACATTATTGTGCATGCACGAAATGCACTTGGCTAGCATGTATTTGTTTATAAACCCAAGTGGTTCCCCAAGTAGAACATGACCATTTCCACCACTGGTCACTCACTGTTGTTGGTAAAACTGTAATTGTCTTTTTAATTGATGTTTCAAAGTTCTAACATTCTGATTTATACCAGTTCATTTAATGTGGTATTTTACAGCATAGTCAAACATGGGTTCAATAAAAATCACACCTGCACAAATCAAATGAAAGAATTTCAACTTGTGTCAAACTTCTTATATTTCAATCATTATTTAACCAGTTCTAATGCATACGTTTGCTATTGCTATTTTTTATTTAATATACTGTCTATCATTTTACTTTACTTAAATCCTCAGGGAAAGGGAGAAGGGCAGCTCTGCCACAATCTAGTGTAGGAGGAGAAAAGTAACTCAGGAATGACCGATAAGCCCCCCAACACTGTAACTACCACATACACACTAGTAACATGGTTTTAACTTTAGCCAGACTCCCTGGTAATGATGGCTGATGATGTGCTTTTATGGGGCTTAAAAAAGAAGAAGATGATTTGCGATAAGATATGAATCAGTAATGAAGATTAAGGCTTTGATTTGTACAAGTGAAGAGGAACTCAGAACTCATCAACTAAATGAACATCAAAATGTTCCTCGGCTGCTCTCTCAGAGATCTACATGCTCACAACCAGCATCGCTGTTTGATCTAGTTCATGTAAAACACTCCACTACCTGTGTGTGTGTTTGTGTGTGTCTGTGTGTGTTTGTGTTTGTGTGCATATATAAAGCTACACTACTATATGATTAGATGACTGCACTGACTCCTTTTCTCAGAGAGTAACAGATGCGGACAGTCACAAGTTTTAACTTGTTCACATTGTCAGGAACACCTTTCAAACCCCACCCAACCCCACGAGCACCAGACAGTTATCAGCGAGGGGTCACAGAGTGGGCACTTCTTTTTGACATGGTTTTTACATGATACATTTTTGAAAGAAGCTAACTGTTGTGCCATCTCTACCAGGCGTGGTCGAATCCCTTTCAAAGGTTTTGTAATCCAGCCATGGACTGCAGTGTCTTTTTGTCCTCTAGCAATCTACCATGACTGAAAGATACAATCGAAAATTGTATTTTATTTCTACTTGACTTGATTATGTGAGAGGTCCTTGCAAAGTTGAGCTGCTACCACGCATGCTAGCTGAGGAAGTTGCTGCTGTGGTACTAATGTTAACCGGGCATCCTTGCTGTGTCGTAGGGACAGAGTTGATTGGTCTTCTGGGACTTGGAGTACAGGACCCTATAGTAGATTCTGGTGGTGCAGACAGGGCATTGAGCCATTTCCTTATGGCCATTTTAGCTTACAGTTGTAGCTGAGTTGCTTCATTAAAGTGGAACATGCCTCACTATCAACAGTCAGTGATGACTGTCACACAGTCAGGCAGCAGTGCTGTCAAAGGTTAGGTAAGATTAGGTTACGTTTATTTTTAACTTATGAATTTGTTTGTTAATATTTTTTTGGCCTTTTATGGCTTTATTGATAGGATAGCTCAGAGATGACAGGAAACGGGATGAGAGAGAGGTTGGGTGACACTCATACCATGGGCTGCTGTTTCGAGGACAAGGCCTCTGTACATGTGACGCCTGCTCTACCAACTGAATTAGTGGGTGTTCCCGCAAACAAATAGTTTTGATTATTCGTCAATACATGACCACCATATCTAAAGTTTAACATATCATATTTTAAGAACTTTTTGGGGTGCACAAGAGTTGATTTCACTCAGGACTTTCACTCAGAAGACTGCTGTTCATGTCCAGTGTGAAACCAGAAGTCAACATTGGGTTCATTTCACCCACTAACACAGTGAAGTTATGTCGCTTACATAATGTTACGTAATTTACTTAGGTAATGTAGTTGTGTTTGTATCACAGAGGTTGTTCCAGAGGTAACGCATTGATTTTTACCCAAACCACAATGTCACCCTAATCCTAACCAAGTAGTTTTCTCGCCTAACTTAATCAAACTACAGTGTATGATGAAGGTCTGGTACGTGTGTTGGTCATATTAGCTACGGTTAGTTCAGATAGCTAGATTAACAGCTCAAACAGAATATTGTATGTGTTGGTTCTGTGCATTTGATTGGTGTGACAATGTCCTCTTTCATTGAATTAAAATTAAATAGTCTACCCATTTTGTTTGGACAAAGAGGACAGAATTCCCTGAAACAGGATGTAGTAAGTACTAGGGTCAATAACCCCTCAGGCCATGTACTTCTGGCGCCTTTGTGACATCCACATTAACACTGTCTGCAAAGCTCTGATCAATCAACTGTTTCTGCAGCTGGTGCAGATAGCTATCCTTAAGTGCAACACTAGAGCTATTCAAACTGGTGAACAAGTGGATCATGTGGGTGGCAGTTCAGAGGTCTGTAAACAGGCCACCTAGGAGTAAATGGTAGCCTGGTAAAAGGGCCACTGCAGAACTGTGTTGTATAAAGACTGTGGGTGAGTATTAAACTTGAAAAGCTCCTAAAAACACATTCAAAGAGTGTCAAAAATTCTCAATGCTTGTTAATTTTGGTTCAACATTTGTTTATTGCAGATGCCTCGGTTTCTGCCGGCGGAAAAATAACAGGATTGGCAGAGAACCAGGAGCAGCTCAGATCAAGTCTTGTGAAAATTACCACTTGTTGACTTGTTATTTGTGCTTTGTCTCAACAACAGAACACATTCTGCAGTGTCTCAGTGACCTAACATCATTGGACTTTTGAGCTAAGCCAGGAACACTCCCAGGTGTAAACAGGCATAGCTGTGATCCACAGCCAAACTTTACAACGTTTGGCTTTGCTTTTTGATGAAGAAATTGACGCAGCAATGGAAACTGCAAATTGCTTTCTTTTACACCACAAACAATTTGATGCCTTAATTTCCACTCTGCACATCGAATCAATCCTAGGATACAACTGCTGTACAAATGGAAAGCATTTACTAAGCTTAAGGGTTTGAGTTAATTAAGTTAGTTTTAATAAAATAAAAAGTGTTAAGAGTTTACTGCATCAGTGCAGGATGGCAATGTACAGTGTTTCTGCAAAAAGAAAAATGAATAGATGAGTAAGAGAACCACAAACATATTTTAAGTGTGAGCTGGCCTGTGTTACAAAGGTCCTCTCACAGGATCAGTGTTGAGGATCATTCTAGTCGTTCCGGTCAAGCCTTGTTGTTCATCCAGGGGAAAACAAGTTTAACTGCTTCTGCTCTGCAAAAAAAGTTTTTGTATTCTTTTTTGTTGGTTTTGACTTTTATATCTAGCACTGTTATGTTGTTTTGAACACTTTCCCTCCTACTCACATCATTTTGAATTATTTTGTATTGTCCAACACAATCTAGCACCGCAGCTGTGACAAATAGGATGATCAGATTCATAATGCAGGATTTTTCAGTTAGGTATTAAACAAGCCTTAACTCAATGCTCTGCATTTCAATATGACATGGATTATTTGGCTTTAATGACTTATTCATGCACAACTTTAATTACACAAGAATACAGAATTAAAACCAGAATGGCACTCAGAGCGATAAAGGGCTATAGAGTGGAAGAGGTGTGCACTCTACTAACTGTGAAACAATCCATAACTACTTAAGGACACCCAAACAATGCAGATGAATCATAATTTCCATGGTGTTGTGGAGGAATAAAAGGTTGATAGAAAGACAAAGAAACAATGTAACAATATATGCCACAAAAATGACAATCAGACATGACTACAATGTCGGAAGTAACTGCAAATTAACTGTAAATTTACCACCCTGTTGCCTGGACCCAGAGCTTACTGCGATACACATCATTCAGCAGACTTTTTCTGGCCGTAGGCCCTGCACTCTGAGCAGTTTCTGCAGGCTGCATTAAAATAAATCCACCGACCATAGTTAGGGCAGCCTGTCTTGACATTTTTCAGTGCCAAGTCGTGAGCTAGTGCTAGCGCAGCCATTTGCAAATGGTTATCCACAGGACAGCACAAGTTTGTTTTCAAAACAAACAGTCGCTACTCTAGCTGGTGGTCAGACTTAAACCAAGCCTGTAACTGCCAGTAGTTCATCAAAGGAGACTGGTTAGTTTGAACCACCGTGTGTTTAGCCACAAGCACACAGCTTGAAGTCTGGCCAGATGGAGTCTTGGGATTACATGATCACGCAAATCAACATGTTCTCACCTCCAGATCGTCAAATACGGTCAGTGGCCTTAAGTTTCAAGCTATGATTCTCTACCTACCCCTTAGTGTCAGTTTTGCACATGAAGGGCTCTGTGATCAAGTTAGCAATGATATGTAATATGCTATAGACTTAATAAAGCTTGCTGAACAATTGCCAAAACAGTCACAGTTTTATTGGGTTTAGGCACAAAAACTACTTGGTTAGGTTTAGGAAGTCATACTTTAGGGTAAAATAATAAGTTCAGTCTTACTTATGTAGCATAGATTGCGTGTGATGTAACTCAAGTCACACAACATCGGTGAGGTAAATACATCCCTCATGAAATGGAAGAAATATAATTTACATACGTTGACTTACTTACATAACATAAATTAAAAACAAATAACTCTTGGCTCTTGGCACCAGTCTTTGGAAGAAAGGTCCAGTGAATGACCCATGCAACCACCCCCTGACTCGGACGTTTCTCACTCCTTATTACTACTGCACTAGAGGGGCGGAATAGTAGAATGCAGAATATTGATGCCTGGAACAGCTTTTAATTGAACAATAGCATTACTAACAAGCTTTTAATAAAATGGGTTAACCCTTGCCCATGTAAAACAATTTTAACAAAGGCTAGGTTTTGTTGTAATCTTCATTTGCTGTTGGGTCATGACAGCTGGACAGTGGGAAGACACAGTAAAGAGTGATTTCAATTTTTTTTTAAGTGCAAATTGTAAAACAAGTTTCAAAAAGTGGAGAGGACATGTCCCCACACTGTTGAGGGAAATTACCTCCTTGTCTCACCAAAGAAAAGAATATTCCCCTTCCATTAGCATATGAAAGTGGCCAGTGCTATTTCCCCTGGGTCAGCTACTTCATATTCAGATTCCATTAAGACTGAGCTTGTCACTCTGGAATCAGTTGTATTTAAAATATTCAGCTTTGCCTTTGTCTTGTATTGAAATTGTTAAAACGTGGGTACAAACAGTGAATGATCTCAACCCAGTCGGTCACCTGTGGAAAATGATTTGATTTTCCTGTCCTCCCTCTTTCTTCATTTTCCCTGACCACTGTCATTGGCTGGAGAACACTTCTCCATTGGATGTGATTGGTTTAGATGAAGAAGAAATGGCTGTTGGCTTGGCTCTGTGTGAACCATCTCAGAAAAGATCTCTGCTGGGTTTCCGTCTGAAGTACAATCTGAGCTTGTCTCCATTGTCACCTCTGCTTATCTGCCGCTGCTCCAATTGTCCGGTGACACAGTAATTCCTCTCTGCTTACACCTCCAATGCTTTGAGGTTTTACATTTCTCAAATGTGTTTGCTGTTTAAATCCACAATCCTGATCATGTGGATAGTGTTCTCTTCAGCCAATATGTTCCAAAACATTAAAAACTGCCAAAAAATGTATGTCCCATTTGTCGAATTTATGGACAGACAATATTATTATTCCATAAATAATCTAATTTCAGTATCAACACTGTCCTGCCTTGTTAACCAAAATGACTATATTCAGTAGGTAAGCAGTTATTTGAAATATTACTTCAATTTATTCAAAAGACTCTCTTAAAGACAAAGTGGTCACCCCCTTATTCCCTAACCTCCTGCCTTCCTTAATTCAACCTACAGCAGGTTACTCAATAATTTAGTTTTAACCCCATATATACTAAATATTTCAAATATGTCAGTGATGGGTGTTATCTAAAGTGTTCCCATTTAATTGATCATTTTAACATCTAACAGCAGCACATGAAGCTCAGCGTAAGTTCAATCAGGAAGACTATCTTTACATTCAACTCTATCCCTGCTCCCTCCATTCGCCTCACATGAGCGTTTCTTCATGCACTCTCTCTCCATTTAACCAACCAGATTCTGCCATGAACACTATCAGCCAATCATGTCTTTGAATCAACTCCCCCTATTGACAGAACTCCAGGATCTTCTTCCTCCATCACCACCACCAGTATCTAGACTCCATCAGGGGGTTTCCTATTCTACACACAGCTTCATCACCTCCCCAAATATTACCTCATCACGATGCAGTTTAACCGCCAAAGACTCTCAATTTCTTTTCTGCACATGGCAATACTCTCTCCTGATTGAAATACAGCAGTCTTAAGACCATGACCTATCTAAAACAGTAGTGACAGTGAGGCTTCATGTCATCTTTATATATCCACGGGCACATTTGTGCAGAATTGACACTTGTGTTTATGTTGCCTGTGTGCTTTTTGCCTGTAAATCCAGTTCTTTTCTTCTTTTGTTGACACAGAACATCTGCATCATCCAGTGTGTACAGAGTTGCAACAACTAAACCGCTATCAACTTTTGGAGGTGAAAAGATAAAAACAGTATACAGAGACGGTACTGACACACATGATGGACATCTACAGTATCTGAACATGAAGATATATCATAAATGATATGTTACACATTTAGCCTGTTTGTTTCAGATTATATTTGTATGTTTTACTCTGCTGTAATATGATTTCCATGCAAGTTTCAGATTTAACTAACTAAAAAAGTGATACATCTGTCTGTTGCTGTATCTCAACATGTATACACTCCACAAAAAAATCACATCATTTATATGCAAATACATAAATAAATATATTGAAATAAATGTATACAGAAAACAAAACAAATTAACAATAATGATAAAATGCTTATTTATTATTTTAGATGTTGTTATTTCTGTTTTTACACTTTTTATCGACATATTTATTTTCCTTCTGTACTACCTACCTATTTCACTGGGAGCGGACAGTGTCCTCTTGTACAGTGAAAGCAAAGAAAATCTTTAAAAAATCTAAACGATAATCACAGTACTTAAAGTACTTAAAGGTCCAATTTGTAAGATATTTGATTTTGCAATGCAAATAAAGTTCACATTAAAAAAGGAAGTAAAGTTGCTCACTGTAGATGATCTGTACATACATCCTCTCAAAGTCTTATCTAAATGAAACTAAATATAAAAATAAACCCTTCTAAATCCCGGAGGAAACTAACTCGATTGAAACTGAACTCAACTCCAGCATCAAAGAAGAACAGCACACAAACTGCTGCTGTGAAGTGAACACAATCTGTGTGCTGTCGCTCCCACTCGCCTTAGGCCACATGAACGTCTACAGCAGGGCCCGCCTGGACAACACCATTTAGACATGTCGCCTCTTATCACTGATGTGTGTATATAAATGTGTGTGTGTGTGACACTAAGCAGCCTCCATCCTGGGTGACTCTGCTCCCCCTACCCCCTGCCCTCCCACATTCTCCTGCCCGGAGGGCATGTCGACTGGAGCCAGTCCAGACCGGGGCAAGTCGGGGCAGCAGGGAACATGTGGGGTCAACAGAGAGAGTGTACAGAGGTGTGTGTTTGTTTTCTTCTAAGTTGGGGAGTGGGGGAGGAGAGGTAGAGATAGTATCAGTGCCATGGGCTACAACTGCTGTGGTCCTCTTAAAGTAATTTCTCTGATTGCATGTGTGTGTGTGTGTGTGTGTGTGTGTGTGTGTGTGTGTGTGTGTGTGTGTGTGTGTGTGTGCGTGCATGCGTGTGTGTGTGTGTGTGCGTGTGTGTGTGCGTGTGTGTGTGTGTGTTTGTGTCGTGTTAAAAAGGTAAAGTTATCACAATAATCAATGAATAGTATTGAAAATTTCCCTGACGTAATTTGAAAATGTTTTAATCATCATAGTCACAGCGTCACCTACTGACGCCTAAGGCCTTGATGATGGTATATGGTGAACATTGGGAGATTTCATTGGATGGGAAGGAGAGGCTTGTTATGTGCACATGACGGAGGTGCAAGGCTTTCAGGAATTCGTATGAGTGGCGCAACAGTCACACAGAGAACAAAGGGGATCCCCGATCCATCGTGAAAGGAATCCCTCTGGACAGGCCCCAATCTCCAGCATGTCTCTGTGGATGGTGAATTGTCAGACAGCAGCCGAACCTCCTGGGCAAGCTCACCTGCTTTTTTTAACGGGTGAAGGACATGAATGTGAGGCCTAAATGTTGTTCCTACCACTCAGTGTGACCCTTCTGAAAGATCAATAGAGTTTGAGAAGTTTTTTTAGGAGTCTGAGATAAAGACATTGCTTTTATGCAACACTTCTGGTAATGAGAGCCCAATAAATGCTTTAATGATAATAGTTATTGACATGAATACCACTAGCTCCCACTCAGCGCATGATAGTGTTTCTTACAAGGTTTCCACCTTACATATATTTAACCACTGTAAGGGTACATTATTTTAATATGCACATATTTTACTTTATAGCAGTAGCATATTTTGTTAAACACATATGTTGATACAAAAAGGACTACAATTGGATATCTTTTTTTCTGGGGACATGGACAGAACCTGTCTGGAGAGCAGGACGGAGGAGGAGCAGGAGCAGGGAGACCCTGAGCAGCGCTGAAAACAAAGGGCAGCGGGTTTAAAGCGAGGTCAGCAGCTGACATTTATTATTAAAGCATCAGCATCACAAATGCTTCTCAATATGACTTGGATGTGAATATGAATGTGTATGTGGTGTGAATATAATGAGAGTCCTACTGTCTCTGGTCTGTTATTAAAGTATTAATGAACTAATTGTGAACTCCTGGGGAAAGAAATTACTAATAATTTAGTAATTAGTATTTAATGAGTCTACTGGGTAACTACTCATGATGTCTCACTTCACTTGATGGTACACAAAAAACAGCAACTAATGATTCAGTAATGAGTAACTAATGAGACATCACTTCTTTGTGTCGTGTCAGAAATGAATGATTCATTAATGCAGTACCTCCCAGTCTGTTCTCCAGTATCTCATCATTATCTACTATAGAGTCCTCGAATCACAGTTATTCAGGAATCACTCATTAATAATTAATTAACTATAAAGTCATTCCTGATTCACTCCTCACTCTTTAGCAGCTACTGACATTTTTGTGTACCTTATTGTAAACTGTTTCCTGGACCGCATCCAATAATCAAATTCAACTAATGAATTTATTCATCACTTAAAAATTACTTTTCATTGCTCATCAGTCAATACATATTAATGATGATTCAAACTAATTAATTATTGCAGGGGCATTTACAGGCCTCCGTACATATGAAAGACAGCAACACACATTAAAGCCATAGTTTTTAACCACATCAATACACTGATTGTTATTATTTATTTATTCTGTAGAACAATAAAGAGTCTGTGAAAAAAAGATGACAAAAGACTTCAAAGCCATGAATGGACATCATTAGCACTCAGTCATAAAGGTTTGATTTCCACCGCTGCTGAAGGGTCTCTAACACTGTCTTTGTCTCTCAGTTCATTTGAATTAGAAACTGTTCTTCTTGGTGCGGTGACCACCTGAAGGCAGTTGATGTCCGACCACACTAGCTGAAGACGGCAACACCAAGCTCTTTTCTGCTCCCTCTAACTTATCCTCTTTTTCATTCTTATCCTTTCTCCACTTATCTCAGCGTCTCCAGCAAGATGCTTCTAGACTCAGCCCCCACCGTCTCCATCACACACATTCTTAACATTCTCCTTCTTCTCAACAGAGGCCATTCTGGTGTGTACCACACTGATGGTTGAAAGTTCTCTTCTCTTCCGAGATAAGCTGATTTCCTTTCTTAGCCTGCAAACAGAATTGCAATAGAACGTAATAGAAGAGTTCGACCACAAATCTGGAAACAGCTTCTGGATTTGTTATATCGTGTCCAGTGCATGAATATAAAATGCATGGACTTCAGCAAACAAGAGGTGCTTACAAGTCCAACTCAGTAATGTTACATTAAGCAAAGTAAAATAAATAGATTTCTTTCTATATTTGTCCTGTTGCAGCGGACTGTTGTCCTGATTACTTGATTAATCCAAACCCTTGAATTTAGTCCTTGAATTGTTTCATTTCAAAAGGGAAGCATCCCTGCTAGCCCTCATGTCCCCACCTCAGAAAGAGCCACAGAGGACAGATCCCTCTCCCAGAACAGACATGCAGTAGATGTTGAGTGTACAGAACAACAAAATCACAGAGAATACAGATTTTAATGACAGAATACATATATGTGTTGATGTAAAACAGAGGTAAGCAACGATCAGTGACAGGGCCAATCGAGACAATAGAGATCCAGCATGTAAAGTATGTGAGGCAGCGACAGCCAGGAGAGAGAGGATCCAGTGGCCAGTGGTCCACCAAGGAGGAGCCTGAGTGAAAGGAGAGACTGATAGAAGAGGAGACAGACATCCTTCCCCTTATCCTGATCTGCACCTAAAGTTAACGGCGTCTATTTCTGGGCTGAGACCCTTTCTCCATCCACATTTTGTGGAAATCAAATCTGTGATTTTTGTGTAATCCACTTCTAGATTGTGGGTAGTATCTCAGATGTATGTGATGACGTGTGATGGTGCTGTAGTGGATGGGTAAGGTGGAAGGGTAATATGGCACAGCTTCCTTTGTGACACCTTATTAGGTACATTTTTACCCTGGAAGAGTTCCTTTCTCTGCTTTTCTAGTATCACCTTATACATTCATATACTGGTGAAAGAGCCTACCATGCAAGGCACCACCTGCTTATCAGAAGCAATAACCATTCACACACACACACACACACACACACACACACACACACTCACTCACACACCGGGAGCAATTTCTGGTTCAGTATCTGTATCTGCCCAAGGACACTCTGACATGTAGAATGCAGGGCCCGGGGTTAAATCACTGACCCTGTGATTAGTGGACGACCGCTCTACCTGCCGAGCCCCAGCCAACCCTAAAATGTGTTGTATAATGACCACAACTGTTGCAATGATCATGTACGACCCCAACACTTCAAGTGAGACAAAGACTGAGAAAAAAAAGTTTTCAGTGCCTAAGAAACCCAGATTAACAGCATAACACAGTTCGCTTTAGTTTCCTGCTGAGATTTGTTCAAGGCCCGTCACTCATTCATCCACATCTGAAGAGAACCTTAATCAACCTTCACGCAGACCTTCCATATTTGCCAGCGGTTCCAGCACCCATTTACTGTCATGACTTTCTTTTCTGTCCAACGGACGGCATCTGCAAAAGACGAGAGCTCTGACATGAAAAAGTTCAGCTTCCCATAATCCGCTTTGCCTTTGTGAAGTGAGTGACTTTGAAACTCACTATTGCAATTACCACCACCCCCTAACTCACCGGAAATAGAAAGAGAGACTTTGCTCTCTCTGTTCCACCATCCTCCCCTCTTCAAATCTCCCCGCTTGTTTGGGGAATTGTCTCTCTTTTTTTGTTCTTAATTTATCTTTCATTATACTCTATTGGTTTTTCTCATTTGGAGCCTGGTGTGCATAAACGCACATGGAAATTAAAACTTTTTGGTTTGTGACAGAGATTAGCGTCAAGTGGAGGTCAAACATAATAGCTTTCATTTAACAAGAAAATAGATATGATTATACCGCACTTACTCTCTGTTCAACTTTTGTCCTCAATCTAAGCGGCGCTGCTCCGACAGCTTTGCCCTCATTAAACAGCAACAAAGGGGCCCAGGCTGGCGGTTCACATTGCCGCTCCTCGCTATTTGTCATCCTATATTTAACATCAGAATGGGATTCTGAAGCCGGAAAAAGACAGACTGGAATATTTCATTGGTGCTGTTTACCCCTCCTCCCTGTTTGCTTGTAATATTTATAGTGTGCATCAACAAAGGCATCAGTTGGCGTCGATGAATATTCAACATGTACGAGAAGATTAAGCAGGACTACAGATAATTTAGTATTTGCATCTTAACTCTGCTGCATTTTTGGTCTGTCACCATCTGTAGATACCATAATCTACATAGGATTACAGGCACAACATCTACTTCAGACAGATCAAAAAAAAATAAAAAATCTCCTAAATCTACATGGCTGTAGTAAAAATGAATGAGTGGATTACCTAGTGTATGTTGACATGACAGAGGAGACAGTGAAGGACAATGCAGATGATCTTTGTTGTTTGTAATTCAACATGCTGAATGTATTAAGGTCATGTTCGCCCATTACAACATGTTTTGGGGAAGTAATGACAAGTGTTCATTTTGTGATCAGATTAGTCAGATTAATGCTTTAATCACTCAGCTCTGATGGCACCGATGGAGACAATGATGCTTTTTTATTTGCTGCATATATTGTTAGCCAACGGGCTCATAAACTTGCTGCCTGACTGGACGGCTCCAAATAAGATATCAGTTTGTAAAAGGTTTACAGCAAAGAAAACCTGAGCCTGTCAAAATTGTCGTTTGTCGTCTGGTTAAAACAAAAAGAGGAGAAGCAACAAAAGTGATTATGCGCATAATCGACCTCATATCTACCAAACAGTACACATTCCTTCGTCATCAACAGTTAATGAGAGTGTACAGCTGAATGTAATACCACAGTATATAACAGATGATAATATCAGTTTAACAGTCTGAGTGAAAATGTTCATGAATTATTGAACATCTTAGTATTTGGTTTGTCCCCCTTTTGCTTTAATGTAAGCATGCACTTAGGCAGTTTGTGTAAAACCTGCTGACTCATGTTATCCCTGCATCCCTCCCACCACCATGTCAAGTGCCACCATACATGTTCAACAGAGCGCTGCAGGACTGAGTTCTAAAACACAGAAAGCTTTTTTACACTTCTGGGTCCCTCGTCTCAAAGTCAATGGGTGTTAGGCTTACTGTCTGAAATAAGTTCTGTGGCTAACACAAGCTTAAGAGATTTTCATGTTTTGACATAAATACTCCGGTTATTACCCCACATGTGAATTTCAAAGCATTTATTTGTCTTAAGAAAGGTGGTTGCTAAGAATTGGCTAAATAGAGAAGGACTTAAGTTGCAAACAAATCTCACCAACTTTACAATTTGCAGATTGATCAATTTATAATAAAGTGTGTACAGTATAGTTTAGTAAGAAGCTTAGTGGTTGTGACGTTGAAGTCATGCAACTGCAATGTTCCTTTAAAGCCTAAAGTTAGCCTTTTACCTCTGGTAATGCATTTAACAAAATCATAAAAGTGGTGTTTATGTGCGAAGATTATCTTTCTGAACCAAATGTATAAATATCATGAATTTGTGTTTGCCAGAGTTTATATTCTGTAATAATCCAAAATCAAATTCAAAAAATTCAAATAGGCTTTTTGTCAAGGGAACCAAGGCCATGCTAACTTTTGGGTTAGTCTACAAAAATCTGTCATCCCTGCAGCACTCTAAGGGGTTGAGGTCAGGACTCCTTGGTCTTCTTGGTCTTCAGTAGTTGTGTCAAAGCTTCGAGGTGTGTTTGGGCTCATTATCCTGCTGCAGTTTTAATCTTTCTCCACAAAGATCAAACCAGAGGGTGGAGCATGTCTCGGAAAAATAGAGTGGTGCTTCTCCTCGGTCGGGGTGTAGTCAATTCTGTGCAGGTGTCAAAGTCCAGAGGAAGCAAAACAGCCCAGACTTTAATGTTCCCACCACCATGTTTCACTGTGGCTTTGAAACACTGTGGTACCATTCTCTCTCCTGTTCATTCCTTATATACAGTCATACTGAGGCCTCCACTGGCTTCTTTATTCCTCAGAGATGAGCATATACACAAGCTGACACCCCTCCCCGCGGGTCATCACACAAGTCTATGGTCCTTTTAACTTGCAGAAGAAGAAACATCATGCTTATCCAGGAACACATAAAAGGCTATGGGTTGTAAATTCGTTACATTAGAGAGATGTGTGATTAGAGCAGAATTGACCAGAGGGATGTGCTTCCTGCAGGCTACCCTGTGCTGATTGGACGCTTTGTGTTCTTCATTGATCAAATTGATTGTTTGATGTATTGATCTTCTGATGGCGTGGTCACTTTGGCTCTGCCCGATTGTGTTTTGGATACAACTGATCCAGTTTCTGTGAAGCATTTTAGAGTTCCATACACTGCCCCCTTAGGAACCTCGCCCCCAGGTTCCACTGGACCTGTCACAGCCCCATTACAGCCGCGCTATGGTCGCTGGAGCTGATACTGGACACTTCTCGTGTTCCCACCAGCTGTGCCACGGCACGTTTCAGCAGCGTCAGCTCTCCTCTGCTCCGTGGAGAACACAAAGCCAGTTTCTTTTTGACTTTCGGGACAGCAGCCACGTCAGAACCAGACAGGAAGTCAGACAGCGGAACGGCATAGTGCATCCGGTCAATTTTCAAAATAAAACATCCTGTGCCGACTCAGATTTACAGCGCAAGAAAGTTGGAAATATTAACAATAAACACACTTAAAACAGACAAATAATTATTTAACTATGTGGCCTACTCAACCACAATAGACACACAAACATCAAGGAGAAATGATGACATAAACACAATCTGCACAAGTCAACAACTTCAGGCAGGCATGATGGTCCGCCTCTGAAATGCTCCCAGTGGGATATGAAATGTGGAGGACTGAACAATACAGCAGCGCACACACACCAGGTAACAGAGATGTGACCAATGGGGTTAGTCTACAGTTGATGCTGACGAAGCTCCTATTTGATTAGAATAACTTCAAAAAAACAACAATAATTACTCACATTTTGAACTTTCTTATTATTTCCAGGTTTACGTGACAATAGAGGTTTGCAATGTGGTCACAGACTGTATATATTGTGATATTGTTTACATGTTAGTATTCTAGTAATCTGTCATACTTTTAGATTTTCCACTTATCTATGCAAAATATGAAGTGCACAACTTTTACATGAATATGTCTGCATACATCTCCAACCAGAACTGTTATAAACAATTACAATGCATGAAAATGTGTGAGCCCGTGTGATTTGTATATAAATTCTTTAAAAGTGTAACTGGCAAATAAATGTAAGTAGGATCAAAGTAAATACACAAGTACCTCAAAAATGTACAGAAAGTAAATGCACTGACTTTCTTCCACTGCAAGCAATTTGTGACAATATTTCACCACTTTCTAAGAATGCTCTTTTCAAAAACATTAACAAACTACGTCCTCACAGCACTGGGGCTGAATATATTCAGATTTTTGGAAACTGTAAAAAAAAAATAAAAAAAAACGAAAAGACTGCGACCTGTCAAATCAAATTCAGTTTCTCATCAACTCATAAAGCTTTAGCTGTGGAGACATAAACAGAGGAAGGAGAATTTCTTAATTCATCTCACTCTCAGTCCGACTTTTGCTTTCACTACCCAGATATCCATTAAAATAAACGCACACAAGACCTTTGGTTTCACCATTTTTCAGTTTATTGTTGGCATATTGGTGTGTTTGTGTGAGAAAGTAATGCATGTATACTGGATCCCACTGCACTGTGTACAACACCTTTTGCATTTGGCCACGTTTTTGCTCTGTTTCTTTATGAATGGATCCTTAAAGTTTTGGTTACAATGACACAGAATTACCATGGATTTCAATCTAAATTGTTACCTCCTTTTTATTTATAGACATAATCTATACCAATATCCAAAAGTGGAAAAAAATGAAATAATGTCAAATAATGAGAACTTGAGTTTTACATCTGCTAAGGCTGTTCTGTCTCTCTTCATGTCTCCCCACTGGGAAAAACAAAAAGCCTTTTTCAGGGGCACTTAAACAAGAGTCAAACCTCTGAATCAGAATGTGGAACCCAGCAAACAAAAAGCACTCCTTCAGAACAAGTAGATAGATAGATTTATATATAGAGTTTTATATTCAGCTTGAAACTTTTTAAAAGAGTACAGTAAACACTTCTCACACATGATAGAAACTACTTGATGTCTCAGAATCAGGAAAATGTGGGCCAAGTCGAGCCCACGATAAGGTGAACAAACCAAACTCAAAGCAAAAAAGAAACTGAAAATGCAAAGAAAAGAAAAAGAATAACAAAAAATAATAATAAAAAAATATTTTGCCCACAATCTTTTCTTACAAAGTTTGAAGTAGATCGTAAGATCGTAATAGACACCTGACCACACGAACAGAATAGAAAAATCTAAAACAGTGGTATTGCATTTTTAAATGCACAAAGATTCTCCTGTACAATTTGGCGCCTCTCAGCGAGTACAAACGCCTAAAGGGCTCAGTGGCGGTTTCTCTGGGTGGCTCTAGTTTTCGATTTGTCTTTCAATACACATAATTGTCCTCGTCTCGTTTTATTTTCCTTAAAGATGTATACATCAGTGCTGTAAACAGGCACACACAGATTGGAAAAGGACAGAGAGATCAGTGTCCAGTTTTATCTCTCTGCCGTCAGTGTCCTTCCTCCTCCTCTGTTAGTTTCTCAGTCCTGCTGAGACAATGGAGTCCTTCTGGTAAGGCGATCCCTCTACCTGCCTGCACCCATCCATCCTAACCCCCTCCCCCGTGTCGACTCCTAATCCCGAGTGTGGGGTGCCTCCGAGGCCCGGCAGTGCTCCAAGATTTCCCGAAAGGATGGAACTCTTAGTTCGTAAAGGGGGTCATCCTTATATAGTGTGTAGTCAAGTGTGTTTTCATGTTTATTCTTTTGTTGGGTGAGGAGGGATGAGGGCAGGGAGGGAAATAAAAGTTGAAAACTTGATGCTTTTTTTGTAGCCTTGGTCATCGAGGAGTGATTGTGCAAAGTCACGCGGTCTCCGGTATGTCCACGCGGAAGGAGCTAGCAAACCCCTTTCCTCGCTGCAAGAAGCAGAGAAAAAAAAGTCTGGTTAGTTGTGTGTCTGTTTAAGCGTAGGGGGGTGTCAAGTTTGTGTGAGAGGGATGACGAGAAAAAAAAAAAAAACAGCATGTAAATGGCCTCATTCACACAGAACTACAGGGTTCACATGCAAGACGAGGGGTAGGAAGTCTCACATCTCAGCTGGGCTATTTCAATTCACTCTTGTGAAATGGCTCATGGATAATATGATGATATGTGACTATGTCTGTGTGTGTGTGTGTGTGTGTGTGTGTGTGTGTGTGTGTGTGTGTGTGTGTGTGTGTGTGCGTGCGTGCGTGCGTGTGTGTGTGTGTGTGGGGGGGGGGGGTGCAGTAGCGTTGGAGGGGTGAGCTGGTGAATATTACACGGCCAATTTATTTGGGGCAACAACAAAAGAGGAAGGCTAGAGTCTAACCTCTCATTCAGCCCCCTCCCCGTCTCTGTCTCCTGCCTCTGTGTCTGAGTTTGATGACTATAATCACGGGGCTCTAGCCATCAGCCCCCCCCCCTCTGCACCACACCCTGACCTGACCTCAGGCCCAGGCCTGCACCCCCTGGGACAAAGAGTCTCTGTGTATCACTGGCTCATTTGATCAGATTAGCAAGCTTCAGCCTCTCGGTGCCATCTTTCTATCCCTTCCTCCACTCCACTCCTCTTGCCTCTCCGCTTTCCTCTTCCCCACCCAGCCTTCTCTCTGACTGTTGTTCCCTCTTTGCCAATTTCCACCTCCTCGCTGCCGCCCCCACACTCATTAGCATAAGGGCCACAGTGATCTACTTTGCAAGAGGAATGAGTGGCGGTGTTCGTGGGAACCGCAGCGATATCAGGAGCCCTCCACTTCGAGTGCTGCAGCACGAGCACATAATAAGCACATCCATGGTAACTAATAGAAGCAGAGCAGCAAACACAGTGTGCTTCACACCAAAGGCTGACAAGCGTAAAGTGGAAAACACAGAAATAATAATAATTTGAAACCTTTATCATGGTTGCTGCTTGATGTTTGGTTGCCTGACAAGTTTATGAGGTCGACATGATTCACATTTTCAAAACAGATTTATTATTTTTCATAAATTTGAAAAAGCAATGTAATAGAATAAATACACAATGTAATAATAATAATGATGTCAATCGAAAATCCAATGTTACTATTTTTTTTCATAATTATATCTTTTGGTAACACTTTATAATAATCGTCATTAATAAATGTTAAATCTATAGTTAAAGTGATTTTTAGTTCTAAGTTATTGGACTGAAATGCTTTATGAACCTTGCAGGAAGCTCCTTTAATCCTTTAAAGCTGCCTTGTAACCTTATTCAGCAGTTTTTTGTAAAGTTGCAGCTGATGTTTATAAACCTACAAAGCATTTCATTGTTTGTTAACAGTCAAATGACTTTTCACTAAAGTGTTATTATAGCTATAACTACAAATGTACCATTTATTAGTGATAGGCAACACTTTGACCATCATTTCACAGCCTGTTATTGAATTATTCCATTTTATTTTATTTTATAAGTATGAATTATATATTGTTTATTTTATGATTCCTCACCTTACACTGCTAAACTAAATTAGTGCTGCAATAAACTGAAACCCATAATCAACATAATGTTCATATGAAGTCAAGTGAATGTTCTGTTTTCATAAAACTGTTCACAAGCGCATTGTGACTGCACTGTTTACTGCATTAGTCAACATGTTCTCTTCTATTCATTCAGATGATTTTGACATATGGTTTTAATTAAGAAGCATCACCTCACATCTGAACTGTTAAACTTGATTCTTTTTTCTTATTTCTTCTTTTTTCGCTGTTTTAATTGCTTGTTCTTTACTCTGCATAAACATTACTGCTGTAATGGACAGATATTTGTATATTTTATTTGTATATTTTAACTGTTTTAGTTGGAGTACCGTGTTCCAACCACCAAGTGACGAACCCCCAGAGCCTTGTCCACAATTCAGGTCGATTATTATCCTGTATCTCTTTGTCATATTCCGTATGCTCTGCCTATTTAGAGTTTGCCTTACTTTGTGTTTGTTGAATTCAAATTGTTTATTTAATAGTTCAATTAAGCAGCAACATAAAATAGGTAGATTAGATTTGATCTAAATGTAGACTCAATAGGCAGAACAGATTTGGTGCATAACATCCACTGAAGTGAACAGATCTACTGTATATTCAGTCGCAGCTACAAAAAATAAAAAATAAAAAAAGGACAAAAAATATATATAATCTAGATCAAAGTATTTCTAGCATCTTATTTAGTTGAAAAAGTTTTAGCTCTGGTTTACAGAGAATGTTAGGATTTAACAGTGACTGCAGGATCACTGCACTGTACGTTCATAAAACGCCTTCAGGTTAACAGATAGTGAAAAAAAACTTATCTGCATGATTTTTCACTTGTTTGAGAGTGAAAACAAACATTAAAAAAATTATTACTTTGTGATCGAATTATTCTTGCATGAAAGAGTTAATGTAATGTCGGAGCGAACCTGATGATTATTCTCTGTGAGAACGCCGCAGTGTGCTAGAAGACAGCCTTTTATGAAGAAATTATAATGTGAGCAATTGGTTGCTTGGATATAGCTTTTTGATCCAGAATGTAAAAAAGCATAGCAAATGAATAAAACATTAATTAAATGGAAAAAAAATCCTGCTGTTCCTAACAGCATGCTGTGGTTTTAAATGACGGCACTAAGGAAGCAGCGGTGCTCTGACAGTTTGATAATTCCAGCTAGCTGTGTCGGATGATGAGAGAGGGGGCCTCTTCAGGCACTGCTTGACAAAATTATAATTAAGCATTATCACCAAATTGCAGTGATTGAGGATGTATCTCTTTGTGGCCCTTGAATGAGAGTTTAGAAACAGTAATTCCTTGGGAAATGTGCCTTTTCCTTTTTTTTCTCTCCTCAATTATCAAAAACTTGTTTTGTTTTTTCATCCCTGCTCCAGCGCAGTGACGTCCGCCGAATGAGAATGAGCTGTCGAGCACACAGCCTGCTATTTTCCTTCTTCACTGGTTGAAAACAGCCATTTTCAGTGTCTCTTATATTACATCAGCCATTTTTCCATAATGTGACAGAACCTTAGTACTAACATCTCCACCCACATCAGAGCAACATTAGATCACAATTGCTTTTGGCATGCGTAATTTAGAAAGGCCCACAGGCCAATTACTGCTGGAGGTTTGTGTGTGTGTGTGTGTGTGTGTGTGTGTGGGTGTGTGTGTGTGTGTGTGTGTGTGTGTGTGTGTATAAGCACGCACTCATCACAGTCGGAGATAATGGGGATGCTTGAGAAAGAGGAAGGAGTTAGTTAAACACTCTGACAAGAGCGCCGACAGAAGAGGGGTCAGACCTGAATTTCACACTTCCTTCCACCAACCAATCCAGGGAGAAAATTTAATTTGAGATGTCTTTTTTCCACCTAATTCGATGAGCAGATCAGAGAGCAGGACGGCCACAATACTCACTTAAATAGGCTGGTTTATAAGGTGCTCTGGAGCTAGGCAGAAATGCTTCCAACTCTTTCCTCTCTAGGGAGCCCTGGTGATGGCTGAGGGGATGATGTTTGAGAAGGTGGTGGTGGTGGAGGTGGTGGTGGAGGTGTTGGTGACTGAGAGGCGTCTCTTTGCCAAAGGTGGAGAATGACTGATTAGCTGTTTGCTCGGGGCTTTCAAATACCTCTGTGTCCGGTACTGAGTCCATGCCGGGCACGTGGAGGTTGCTGCGGTAGTCTGGGCCCTGGCGCCCGTCGGAGGGCACAAAGCTGGGCATCCAGCAGCGATCAGAATGGCCCAGGGCCTTACACTCCTCTGTGCAGTTAGAGAACAGATCGGCCCCTGTACATGACAGAAGTGAGGGAGGGAGGAGAAATACATGAGAAGGGTGTTTAAGTCTTTAGCACTGGAAACATGACACCTGCACATATTCACACACAGAGACATTACACAAATAACTCCATCTGACTTTCACAGTATGTATTTATGCAACCTACGCTTTGATTCTTCACGTCGGGGCTTTTTGTTTCACCATCATTAAGATCAAAGCCAACTGCACAATGGATAGAAAAACCCAGCTGATAACACACACACACACACACACACAAAGAACTGCGGAACAAAGACTCATGGGAGTTTTGGTTCTGCTTTCTAAAGTCTGTGAAAAAATAGGATTTAATAATGTACAATATCTACCCAGCTTTGAAACACCTGATGCTACTTTATACTTTTTACTCCACTACATTTATTTAACAACCACAGTTACTCATTACTTCTACATTACACATTTTCCTTTACAAACCATATCGCAGCCCTCAACTGTTTCACTGTTGACTAACAATCAAATGCTTTACAAACCGTGTGTTAAACTCTTTGAACTGTGCAACAGAAATCAGAAATCTGTACAACCTAAACTAAAATGTTATGTAAATCAATAAACATTAATAAAATATAAGTATTTAACTAAAATCAATGATGTTTTTTCACCAAATTTTACATAATAAAAACACAAAGCATATGAGCCAAAAGATTTCTCAATTCAAATATGAACAATCCATTTCTTAACACTCTACAACGTATTTGAAGTATGTACACATTTTAGTTTTTGAGATATGTTCGTTTTCATGAGCAGAGTGAAGACCGTGTTTTGGTGGTCTCATCAACAATAGAAATATTTCCCAAGTGCCTACATTGGTATTTTTGCTTACTGTGATGTTATTTCCGAGTATCTTCAAATGCTGAAAATGCTCACAACTACAAAATACACTAGAATCAAAACAACCTACTCTGACTGTTTCTCTGAGTCTCTGAGACTGACAACTATCAACCTGTTTCTCTGCTCCCCTTCCATCACTCACAGGCACCGCTGCATGTCACGTAACATAATGATGTCATCACTCGTGTACAACATGATACAGTGGGAGACGAGAGCCTAAACTTACTGCTGCTAATTGTTTTTGCAGCAGTAAGGATGCTCAGCTATTAAGGTTATTATTTTAGATTGATTTAAATTTCTCTGCGAGTTAATCACTATTTTGAACATTATACTGGATTAAGCAGGATCGTGTAAACAACAATCTCCTGCAGCCTGTTGAGGGCCGCCTCAGCTTTTATAGGGTTAAGGAATTATAAAGGTTTATAAATGTGTATTTCAACTGTATAATGTCCATCCAAATAATGTTTACAGAAGAACTACACAGTCTATATCAACCATTTACAAAGTATTATAAACGTAAAAGTCAAATAACTATTACTTAAAGTAAACTAACTATAAATGCATTTATTCATGATGGTTTTAAGTATTACTGAGATTGGTTATTATGAAAGCACACAGTGAATGTACAGTTCCTACAGATTATGTCCAGAGTTTGAGATATCCAGGGTCTTATGTAAGAACAAAGAAGAATGAGGAGTGTCAATCAAAATAGCCTTATTGGGCCAGGGAAATGTTCAAGGGCATCACTTTATGTTGAAAAGTGGTGGCAGACATTACCATACTGACAAGACACACAGAGGTTCTGCCATAAGCACAGAGAATGGTGAATGGCTATTTAAAAAAAATAATGATAAGTAGCAAAACTCTTCTCAGGAAAATCATATTTGAGAATAAAGAAAAGAAAGTATTTTCTCAAGTGCTTTCCTTGAATACAGATGGGACATACTTGTACTTTATTTGGATTTCCATTTGATTCCCTTAACAAGAGGGCATTTTACAGTCCTTTCACTCTTACTATTCAAGGTACTACACATCTTTTTGAAAGTACATGAAATTTTGAACTCAGGAATTTGATTTGTAATGGAACATTTTTACGTTGTGGCATTGATACGTCTGCAGTCCCTTAGTAAGCACTCTATTTAAAAACTGTTTTCAAAGCGAGAATATCGGTTTTGCAAAGCATTACATTTTTGTAAATGCAACATATTTTACAACTACTTTTGAAAGACTCATTCAGCATTTAAGACCTTTAAAGAAGAATTACTTCAGCCAATGGGTGAGATGCTGTGAAGCAGGTTCTTTTGTTTCTTGGATGCTTTCTGAAGTGGCAGAATCTTCAAACCAAACAGTAGCAGATTGCTGCAATCAAAGAAATTATAACTGACAAAAGTTAATTTGCATTTGAATCAGGCAGATTTCTTGCACTTACTTAAGAAGCTGAAATTGTTGTTGAATAATGGACTGACTGACTGAAGGCTCCAGTTTTACAAAAAGTAAAAAAAATCTATCTATGTAAAAATTAAGGTTAATCTGGCTCACTGTTGTCAGCACCTCTGAGTCTTCACACTAAATTAATTTAATGATGAAGATGATAATACAATTTCTTTAGTGCTATACACACTGAAGTTATACAGGGGTGATGCCACATCAAAATGTTTGTGCCTTTCCCTGTTCTAAAGGAGCTTATGTAGGGAAAACATTCAAGTGCAGGAGCAAAGCCAGGATTTTAAATATACTGAAGCCATTAAGTTGTAAAACTGTTTAATCAATGCATTCAGACATATTTGGTTATTCATCCATCAGTTTCTGTCAATTTAATTTCCCAACATGTGCATCTTAATTGGTTGCAAAAATGTTCAGTTGTCAAGAAAATACACAGTGTTTGGCTTGCCAGACATACTGCCTGTTGTACAACACTATGACCTCAAATACATAAATCAGATGCAAAGCATCAAAGGTCATTGGATGATGTCATTTACATGTGGCAACATGCACGTATAAAAATATGTAAATATATAGTATATGGTGAAATGTCTATTGCACAGCAAAAGCGTGTATGTATATGTGTGTGTGTGTGTGTGTGTGTGTGTTATAGGGAGGTGGGTGCAGTCTTTAAAGCCATTGCCAGCACATTGCTGTGCTCTCTTTAGCTTGGGCATTAGATTAAGTGAACCACAAACTCAATGGTATTGGATTACCCAGCCTGCCCCTGTCCTGGGCCCTCACTCTCACCCCGTTTACTAAACCTATTGTCCTCTGTGAAAGGCTGGTCACAGGTACAGCTGAAAACCAGTTTGAGCATGTTTGCTTTCATGTGGAGTAATTATTTGTGATGCTTTGTAATGACTGCAATTCTAAGTGCGAGAATCACCTTTTGTCAGGGAGCAAAGCAGAACACTTAGTAGCGCCGTTAGCTGTTCAGTGCAGCTATTTAGGCCGAGTGTAAGCCTTAAGCCAAATTGTGTTTTCATTGCCCCATATGTTTTTTGCAGTCGGGCCTAGATCCTGTGTATGCATGTATTTTGAAACCTAAATCCGCTTGTTTTGTATGTGTGTCTGAGTCGCTGTTTGGGGCTACAATCTGAACTGTCCAGCGAGGGCTATCTGCTGCTAATCTCTCTGAATACAGACTGATTAGGCTAAGACTGCTGCTGTCCCAGTAAGTAGTGTGTGTGTGTGTGTGTGTGTGTGTGTGTGTGTGTGTGTGTGTGTGTGTGTGTGTGCGTGCGTGCGTGCGTGCGTGCGTGCGTGCGTGCGCGCGTGCCCGTGTGTTTTGTTGTGTGTGTCTGTAGCGGTCAGCAAAGGGGGAATTTGCTTTTGTTACAAAGCGGATTAATTTGGCTTGCCATCACTAGCAGCTTGGAAAAGTGCCCAGTCTCCTAACGAGAGGGTTTCTTATTAAATATTAACCAACAAGCCATAAATACACCATCACATTATGTTTTAATACGGCCTCTTACACAGGAGGAAACAACTCACTGTACCGCTTGACAGGGGGAGCAACCAGAATGCATGCTGGTTGCTGACATACTGTATCAGTGCACCTGGAAATGCAGGGAGCGCTGCATTGTGCTGAGCAAAAAAAAAAAAAACAAAGTGGAAGGAGGACACAGATTACAAAATGGATGCTGTGTTAATTCTCAAAATGGGAACAGGAAATGGGGCATTTTAGAGTCTGTCAGCGAGATAAGACTCAAGCACACACTCGTATATACATTCTCAGAGAGAGACAGAGGGACAGGGTGAGTAATTTCAGCCACTAAGCCAGATCAAGACATATTGATTTTTCTTGTTATTTTGGCAATATTAGATGGGACATTAGGCAGTCAGAGGGAAAATTCTGCTATAAAATTGAACCCTTTGCGCACACACACACACACAAACACGGCTTGAGCCGTGCTAAAAATGTGAATAAAGGTTGTGGGTAATGCCCTTATCTCTCCACTGCGTAGCTCACCAACAATTTTCTCAGAGCAAACAGTGGGCCTAGTCCAGCTGCAGAGTACAGTATCTGTCCTCCTCTTCAAAAAAGAACTGTGTCAACATGTCTTGCACTAAGCCAAAAACAAGCAGAGAGGCCAGCGAGCAGACAGCGGGAGGGGAGGGTAATGCGATCTTGAAGAGCGCTGACCCTCGTTACTTCTGATGCCTCATCTTATCATTCTGCACGCCGCTCGCACAGGGCAAACGTAAAAGTCTCGATAATAACCTTCATTTGGTAATTGGTATGCAGAGGTCTGAAAAATGAATTACTGATCAGCGAGCTGTTACCACGGTGATAACGTGAACTGCAGGCATAAGAAGGAATTCATCATGGCAGCAGGGAAAGATGGGAGTGGAGTTGGGGGGCGGAGGGCCGGATAGAAAAGTGGATAAGCGCCTCGACTTAATCTCCTCCAAGTGCGTGACATTGGCTATATTGATAATATGTACTTTACACATGTATCAGGACTGGAAACAGGGTCCCTGAGGGGACTATCAGGGAAGAGAAGAGAAGTGGTCCTAAAAGGTCCAGCAACAAATGATGAGCATTGTGATTTAATTGACAAGGAAATGTCGCCATCACAGAATGAACAGAATGACCTTTAACTCAGAAAGCAGCAAAAAATCTTGCCGTTGAAAGTGGCAGAAAAAATCGTGATGAAGTCCTCACGTGTGGACTAGCTAGGATCACAAAATGTAATGGTTGAAAATTGCCTTTTTTTAATAAAATAAACCTATTACAGTTTGCATAACTGATAAAGTAAAATTAGCTGGTTGCAGTTTCCTCTTTGTGAAGTTTCTGTGATGTCTGCTTTTCATTTAATAAAGTATTTTGTTAGTAGAGCCTGACTGATACGTCAGTGGGCTGGTATTATCGATTGATCATGGTATATCATATCGGCACATATGTTGTTCGATATGTGCCGAATGAACATGTCATTTTTGGACAATAAAGTTCATTGATAAAATGTAAAATATCCTGCCTCCATTAGATACCTATGAGTCCCATGGCTGATTTATCAATACCAGAATTTCTTTACTCCCTAATAGCAGTATTGGCATTGGTACCAAAAACGGTCAGGCTCTTACTGAAAGTGTAATTTTGAGCTATGTTGCTAAAACATTTCAATCATATGCTACTTATACTTTTTACTCATTATACTTGGTGCATTGAATGCCAAGATTTTACATAATGTATGAAACATATGAAGGTTGTATGTAATGTGAAGACTTGTTATGGATAAAACTGGTGAGTTAAAAATAAGTTCCACTTTGATCAGCTGCAACATTAAAATGACTCAAATGCATACATGTGATGCATTTAATGTTATGTAATTTATCACTGATAATTCAATTATAAATGCTGAATGGTACCTGGACAAGAACGTTTCCAGCTTCTTAGCCAAGCACAGCACAGTGAATGACCTGTCATGTGCTTCCACTATCCTCTCATATGTTAATTAATTATCCTCTTCCATACATTACAGGTGTGTATAAAGTGAGACAGTTCATAGGCTACATAACATTTCTATATATAAAATGCAACTATATTGCAAAGTGAAAAACGCGTATATGAAACACAAAAAGAAAACTGTATAAGTGAGTGATGGTAATTTAGGGAAAATTACATGAATACGAGAGTGAAAGCAGATTTGTATGAAATTACAATAAATGTATGTGAGAGGCACAGAATAAATTACGGCTTGCACAGCCACTCATAGTTCTGCTTAATGAGTCACATTTAGAATGGGGAATTTGACTTGGTTTTGTAATACGTTATTTTCATTCCTACTTCAGTTATGATCTGAGTTTTGTTCCACCACTCACCTTTTCATTTAGGAGCACCAGCACATTATTTAAGTGCATCCAAGTTAGTTTCTTCACAAATTCTGTAAATGATCGTAAACATGAACAAAGGATCAGATTAATGTTTTCTTGATTTAGGGCCCAGCCGCAGGTACCGCAGCGTTTTATTATGATAGAACAAATAATAATAAGCCCAATTCAAAATGAAGAGAACTATGTTTAAGGATGTGATGTCTCACAAGTCCTCTCGTTAACGTGCATTGAATATAAAGGAGTATAGGGTGCAGTCTCACACATGCATGCACACACAAAGAAATGCACTGTACAACACACGTGTGCAAGATGTTTATAAAATCCCACTGTCGGCTTAATATTTATTCAGAGGCAATCGCACATGCAGTTGTGTTTGTTAAAAAAATATTTGTATACAATTTTTAATCTGACCTGCTGGATAGCAGGTGCACTGGTGCAACCGATGAAAATGTTTAGTGGCATTTCACAGATTTTTGGCCGTCTGTGCAACCTAAATAATTGCATCCTGGAGCCCTGGAAATGCTTTATAAAATATTTATCAAGCAGTTGTGAAGGCTTGTAAATATCGTCACCCGGATAATGTTTATAGATCATTGTTTGTTAACAGTCAAATAAACACTTTTTTTCTAGGTGACCAGTTTGATTCATAGTAGTAGTAACAGTTTTAGTACTTATAATGTTAAATATAATGTTTATATATCTACACATTTGAATTTGGAGCTCCACTGCAAAGTTGACTGAATTTATCAAAAAAATGTAAAAAAACAAAACAAACAAAATAAACTTTGTGGCATGGTAGGATGTATATATTTTGTTGTTTCACCATTACAGATGAATTCTGGACTCTCTGAAGTGCATCCTTGAGGAAACACTGAGTGGTTTTGATTAGGGAACAAGAGAACGTACAGCCCGAAGCAGAAATTGTTGGCACGGTGACGCAGCCAGCAGCAGAAATGTATGTGTCAAATGCAAGGGAAGAGGCTAACACGCCATTGTGATGGATGACATGGACACGTGTTTATTTAACATTAGCATTTATTAAACACGGGCGTGTTTCGAGTGTGGTCGTTGCTGACAAACTCAATTAGCACACACAGAGTAAAGCCTGTGTTCTTCTCTCTGCATTGTGAGAGCAGAATTGCGGGACACTAAGCCACGCTATCAATTATCCTAATCAAACAAAGACTTAATGCACAGCAAATAATCTGTTTAAAGGCACTAAGCTGATTGATAACTCTGCAACAAAGTAACTGTATCCAATTTGCCACACCAAGGGTACTCAAAGTCAGCAGTGAAGTTTTGCTGGGCCTGCCACTGCATCACAACTAGACATACGATGCTGCATATATGAGAGTGGGACTGTATGAACAGGTATACTGAAAACTGGACATAAAGCACCTGGCTGACCTGTCCCGATCAGGAAATAAACATGTTCCACAGTGGCGAAAAAGAAAACCTAATACGACTGAGGTGTGTTTGCAGTTCAGAGTATCAAAAACTGTCCGTGCGGAAAGCAGGAATCAATCGTCTGCTCAGATTCATAATCCGGTTTCAGGGTTTGATTTTCAACCGGGCACGAATCACACTGTGATGCAATTAGCATGTGCTCAATTGATTAACATAACTTGAAATGGAAAATCATTTGAGGCAACTGATATTCACCACCCACTCCTGTACAGGGGCATCCTGTTTAAGTCTAGTTTTAACAAAGTTTCGTGTTGTGCATATTCCTTCATGAATTCACATTTTCTGTGGAACACACCTCAATAGATGTATACACCTAATAGACCGTTTCCTACACAGCATTTTCACGTTTTCTTTTATCACATTACTTTTATTTAGACAAGGTTCTTGTCCAGCTGCTCGTGTAATGACATCTAACATTTGTCAGCTTTGGCTTATTTTGTTCGATGATCAGAACATGAACTCTGGCTAGCAGCATTCAAATTACACACTAATGCACTTGAAATAGGACAGGTCCGTCCACATAAAGCGGCTGGCTCAGTCTCGATTAGAAGAAGTGAAAATGTTCTACTGTGGTGAAAAAGCCGTGCGAAGCAGCCCTGAATCTCTAAATCTGAGCTTATTAGAGCTAAAACAGGGGCTGCGGTGGCAGGACGGGGGTTCCGCTCGAAGTGCTTCTGTTAACGGAGGTCTTTGTAACCCATCTAGGCCTACTGGAGAGACAGTGGAAGTGGCAGGCAAGCTCCATTTGGCACGGCAAGGAGGCCCTGCTGCGAGCGACCAGACATGATGACAGGCTCTGTCCAAAGAAAGCTCGCCACTGAATGGAGACATAAAACCAGCATTCATAACTCAGTGGGGCCCTATTGTATGAACTCAGATGGGTTCCTTTAGGAAAGTAAGATAAGAAAAGGAAAAAAAAAGGAGAATGGGTCTGGAAGAATGTGGCCAGGGAGGAGGGGAGGAGAAAGAGAAGTACGGAGGGAGTGCAGTGTGAGAGTTAATTAATTTAATGAACGAATGAATCGGCTGTGTTGTTTGCTATGGCCACAACCTATTTGGTCCGCTTCCCAGCACTCCAGTGTGAGTGAGGCCTCATTAAAAAGCCCAGCGCGTCTCATTGAATGGTCTCCAGCACCAAGTGACCAAGCTCGCAGGGAGCGGGCTCATCATTAACACCGCCACATATTTACAAACAACAGTGGCGGGGTTTGCTTTCTGCCCGCCGACATGAAATCACCATGTGTCAGAAAAAGACAAAAACAAATATTAAGAGTCGTGTTCCAATAAAGGGCGAGTACTCGGAGGCAGCTCTCCGGGAGAGCGTCTTATTGTGTTACCAGCCATCCCGAGCTTTTTATCTTCTTGTTCATTTTTTTTTTTTTAGGGATGACAGGAAGTCACGAGCCGCATGTCACGAGAGAGAAATCAGAACGTCTCCAAGAACAACAGCAACAGCATAAAAGCTGATTGTCTGACGCGCTGGAACGTCTCTGGTGGTGCTGACTCCAGCTGTGTGTGATGTTTCGCCCTTATTAAAACGAGCTTTCATTTTTTTCCAACCTACACAATGGGCTGGAAGAGTCGGCCAATGATCCGCTCCTGGACACGCACGGCATAGTAACCACATGCTAATCAGCAATGCCAGCTCCAGTCCTACGGAAGCCATAGGGCCATCGATTCGCCCTCTGAGCGTGCCGCTTAAAAGAAATCAAATAAAGTCGCAGAGAATAAAGCGGTTCATACAGTGACAGCAAAGCCAGCTCTTACCAGAGGAGTGGCCTCGGTTGGTGGCGTCGTGGTCGCTGTCTCCCTGCTCGCTGTCTCCGTGACCACTGTCTTTAGAGCTGACCAGGTCTGCCTCCTGAAATGCCGAGCTGTAACCACAGAGGAAATAACATCAGGGCCTCGTTTTTTTCTGCATTTTGCTGTTTTCATCTAATAGCAGTTGTGATTATTCCAGCCCCTGTCTAATCTTTCTGATCCCATCTCATCATGGAGAGCATCATCACAGTAATGTAGAGGCAGTCGACAGATAAGAGGTTTATGGCAGAGGGAGCAGCAGAGAGGCTGCAGCGACAGGCTCTTTCCATATTTACCTGTTGACACGTCTCGGCCTGTCAACCAGGTAGCTGAGTTCAGCTCGCTGGTGTTTGGTCTGAAAGAGAAGAGGTAGTTTTCAGTTTTAGTGTGTGTGTGTGTGTGTGTGTGTGTGTGTGTGTGTGTGTGTGTGTGTGTGTGTGTGTTGCATGAGCAGCTAGATTAGCACAGAAAAACATCAGCACCATTGAGCAGGAAAGGATGCAACCCACACAGTTCCATGTCGACGTTAGCCTCCCTGAGCTGTGTTCAGCCACTACACATGTCACTCTGTGGTGAGGAGTGTGTGTTTGAGGAGGTGAGCTTTCCCACGAGGAGGGTGTGTGTGTGTGTGAGGGGGGTATTTTGTTTATGTTGCCATGGCGCAAGATGAAGTAACGCACCTATTCAGGCTGGCACAGCCAAGACATGCATTTTTGTTCTGGTGGACTCAGCAACTTTGTGACCAGTTTGCTTAATATGAATGCACCTCTCCCCAGGGACAGGGTCTCACACACACACACACACACACACAGCAGCCAGCAGCCTCTGGGCCACCATACATGTTGTTATACACTTCTCAATGCAGATTTTTTTTTTTTTTTTCCATTTTGAAGACTGCAACATCAACATGCGATCACTGGGCGGTCAGGCTGCTGCAGACAACATGTCAGCTGCAGCAGCCTGATCACTGTTTGCTTGGATTCCTGAAATAATGCAGATAATGTTGTGGCACATCTGCGTTACACTAAGGTGAGGTTTAAAAAAAAGGAAATGAGGAAATGGAAATGGCCCCTGAATGAAACTGTTTTGTATGTGTCATGTGGGGCTGTATTTAAGGAGGCAGGCTTCATGTGTTTAGACATGCTGAGGGTCTCTGAGCAGGAGGGTTACACCGTAGGTATGAGAGGGACTCTTACCTCGTTTGATAAAATGCTGCCATTTGATATGATGTCAGGCTGCTGGTCTGTGTACCCTGTCACTATGGCCCCGCACGGGTTGTGATCGGTGTCTGTGCTCCTAGATGGACTACACGGCTTTAGGAACATGAGGTCGGTTTTGGCAGACTCTGGAGTCAGACATACCTGGTAGCAATAGTTCTGGTTTTGGTGGTGGGAGCCGAAGCTCCCTGACTCCTCCACGGGGACTTGAGCCGTGCCGGCCCCGCTGACGCTGCCAGCGCTTTGCACCAGCATGATATCCGACTTGCTGAGCTTTTTCTTGCGGGCCCGGGCCTGCCGCGAGCAGCAGGAGCTGCAGCCCAGGCAGCACTCGCTGGTCAGACAGGTGTAAATGTTGAGCTTTTTGTCCTTCTGGCAGCGCACGGCCAGCACGATCATGACCAGGAGGAAGATGAAGGAGACAGAGCCGAGGGCGATGATGAGGATGAGGGTGAGGTCCAGTGTGCCCTCTTTCCCCTTAGCGGTGCCTCCCCGGTCCCCGCCTCCCCGGCCTTCAGCCACGCTGTCCACCAGCATCACCAGGACGCTGGCGCTGGAGGACAGAGGCGGCTGGCCGTGGTCTCTCACCTCGATCAGCAGGTCATACAGCTGGTGGGGGTCCCGCTTGGGCGACACCCGCCTCGCCGTCCGGAGCTCACCTGTCCTCCAGTCCATCCTGAACATGCCGTTCTCGTTGCCCCTCTGGATGCTGTAGGACAGCCGCGCGTTCTCGCCGTCATCAGCGTCCATAGCCACGATGCGGGTCACCAGGTAGCCCGGCTCAGCTGAGCGGGGCAGCGGCTCCCTGGCTGTACCGTTCTTCCCTATGGGAGCCAGAACCTGGGGCGGGTTGTCATTCTGGTCCACGATGATGACTTTGACCGTGGCGTTAGAGGAGAGCTCCGGGGTGCCCGCGTCTTTGGCCTGCACCATGAATGTGAAATCTTTCAGCTGCTCATAATCAAAGGACCTGAGTGCGTACAGATAGCCCGTCTCCTCATTGATGGACACGTAGGTTTTGACCGACATGCCCTGTATGTCACACTCTAATATTGAGTAGCAGATGAGCGCGTTCTGCCCGATGTCCGGGTCCAGGGCCGTCACAGCGTGTATGTACGCTCCCGGCACGTTGTTCTCTGTCACATACACATCATATATGGGCTGCGTAAATGTGGGCGAGTTGTCGTTCTCGTCGGACACCTGGACTCGAATGGACTTGCTGGTGGCGAGCGAGGGCGTCCCTTTATCGCGCGCAACCACAGTCACGGAGTAGGAGTCGAGCTGCTCCCGGTTCAGCGGCCCGTCGGTCACTATGGTGAAGTAATTCCTGAACGAGGATTTTAATTTGAACGGGACGTCACCGAGGATTTCCACGTGAATCTGTCCGTTTTCCTCCGCGTCCCTGTCCGTCACACTCAGCAGCGCGATGACAGTGCCGGGAGCCGCCTTCTCACTCACCGACTCGGTGACGGTGCTGAAGGTGATCTCTGGCGCATTGTCGTTCAGGTCGGTGACTTTAACCAGCACTTTGCAGTGCGCGGGGACGGCGTTTGGCCCCAGATCCTTGGCCTGGACGAAGATCTGATACAAGCTGCTCTCCTCGAAATCCACCTCTCCGCGCACCTCGATGCGTCCGGTGCGCGGGTCTATGCTGAACAGGTCCTTTACGCGGCTGGAGATGTGGTTACTGAAGGAGTAAACTATCTCCCCGTTTAATCCCTCGTCCATGTCGGTGGCGTTCAGCTGTATGACCAGCGTGCCCACCGGTGCGTTCTCCGAGAGGCTCACCGTGTAAACTGGCTGGTCAAACACCGGCACGTTATCATTCGAGTCCAGCACTTTGACCACCAGCAGCGCGGTGCCTGTCCGGGGAGGCTGCCCGCCATCCACCGCGGTCAGCACGTACCGGTGCGCCGCCTGCTGCTCTCGATCAAGCGGCTTCTCCAGGACCAGCTCCGCGAACTTGTTTCCGTCCGTTTGGGTCTGCACGTCCAGAAAAAAGTAGTTGTTTGTGGTGATATCGTACGTGCGTAAAGCGTTAGAGCCCACGTCCGGGTCGAATGCGCTCTCCAGGGGGAAACGGGTACCCGGAGTGGCGCTCTCTGAGATCTCCACCGTGATGTCTGTCTCCGGGAAGCTGGGGGGGTTGTCGTTAATGTCCACCACCTCGATTTCGACCCGAAACAGCTCCAGCGGGTTCTCCAAGAACACCTCCATGTTGAGCTGGCAGCTGGCGCTCTGCTTGCAAATCTGCTCCCGATCGATTTTTTCGCTAACGAACAGGACGCCGTTCTCCAGGTTCACCTCCAGGTACGGTGTCCGAGAACTGGGCACCACCTGGAAGCGGCGGGACGCCAGTTTGGTAAGGTCCAGTCCCAGGTCCTCGGCGATATTCCCCACCAAGGTGCCATGGTCCGCCTCCTCCGGCACAGAGTAGCGTATCTGAGAGAACACTCCATCCGTGATGCACAGGATGATCAAAAGCACAATCATCGCCGGAAAAAGTGCACTTGGGTAAAAAAAAAAAACAACAACAACAACAAAAAAAAACAAAGCAAAACAATAAAAACAAAACAGAGATTATAAATGATATTATCCTCTGTTAATGACAAAATGTCAATTTATATCACCCATTGAGTCGGGAGGCAAAAGTCTCCAAAATGCGTAAAAGTCTCCAAAAATGTTTGAGGCGTCCGGAGAAATCAGTCCAATTAAAAGAGAGGCATGTTGATATTTTAAAGGAGTTTTGCTGGTTGCAGAAGCTTTCTTCTCTTCTGTCTCCGCCGTGCTGCTTCTCAGACGCGTCCCGAGGAGGCTACAGCGCACATTCCAGTGAAGCGCAGTGCTGCTGAAGTGATGAGACCAATCTGGAGAGGAGTTGGGAAAAAACAATTTATAATCCATACAAGAAAAAAAGAAAAGATGCTTTTTCTTTTCCTCTTCTTCTGTCTGTGATGGCCCCTGATCAGAGGATGAGTGCGGGACTTTTCCTCTTTGCTGCTCTGCCTCTGTGTCTCTTCCTGGAACCCTGCTCCCTCACTGCGGTCACCTCCACTCCACTCCACACTGACGCCGTTCACTCAGCTATTTGCTTTTTCCCGCATCGCGCCTCCCCTCGCAGCCCCCGCGGCTGTAAATCATGCGGAGGGCTCTCTCCTGATTGGACAGCTGGGTTGCCTCTCAACGTGCGCTCCGCCCATGTCTCCCTCACTGCTTCTCTATCTCTCTCTACCTCCCATCAGCTCGGACTGTCCTCTCTTTAATATATCTGACGTAAAAGAAAAGAGGGATAGGGAACGTCGAGGCTGGACAGTCATGACTTTAACCCATCAGTTGCCAAACCGCCACCTACCTGTGATGTAAAGCGCATCATGTAATGAACCAGTGTGTAATTAGGCTGAGTGGGGGACTTGTTGACGCGGTGGCAGGGCCTGTGTAAGCCTCAGGACAGGGTGGGCGAACCGGGTTAATGCATGCAAATGTTGTGATATGTATGCAGTGAATCATTCCCCATTCGTGTGCTGCTCTTAAGGCTGTGCGTTATAATTGCACCCGGTAGAAGTAACGTTAATAACTGTCCCCCAGCCACACAGCAGCGTGACAGGAGAGACAGGCAGAGCGCTACATCTGCGGACCTCATACGACCCCTAGTGGTGGAGTTGCAAACCAGAAACTGATTCACACTAAAAAAACACTGAGCCTCCTCACACCTTCCTCCTCTCCTCCATCAGCAAATGAGAATAAATCACTTCTTCTCTTTCTGTCTTAACCCTCAAACACTGAGGACATATTTTTCAGTATTTTTTGGTTTTTTCCTATTCCCATAACCTATATATATATACACAGCTCTGGAAACAATGAAGAGACCACTGCAAAATGATCAGTTTCTCTGATGTTGCCATTTATAGGTATGTGTTTGATTAAAATGAACAGTTTTGTTTTATTCTATCAACTACTGACAACATTTCTCCCAAATTCCAAATAAAAATATTGTCATTCAGAGCATTTATTTGCAGAAAAAGACAAATGGTCAAAATAACAGAAAAGATGCAGTGTTTTCATATGTTCTCAAATGAAACAAAGAAAACAAGTGCATATTCATTTATAATCAACACAATATCAATGTTTTAACTTGGGAAGAGTTCAGAAATCAATATTTGGTGGAATAACCCTGATTGTCAATCACAGCTTTCATGCGTCTTGGCATGCTCTCCACCAGTTGTTCATTCAGCTGTTGGGTGACTTTATGCCACTCTTGCCGCAAAAATTCAAGCAGCTCAGCTTTGTTTGATGGCTTGTGACCATCCATCTTCCTCTTGATCACATTCCAGAGGTTTTCAATGGGGTTCAAGTCTGGAGATTGGGCTGGCCATGGCAGGGTCTTGATCTGGTGGTCCCTCATCCACATCTTGATTGACTTAGCTGTGTGGCATGGAGCATTGTCCCGCTGGAAAAACCAATCCTCAGAGTTGGGGAACATTGTAAAAGCAGAAGGAAGCAAGTTTTCTTCCAGGATAATCTTGTATGTGGCTTCATTCATGCGTCCTTCGCAAACACAAATCTGCATGACTCCAGCCTTGCTGAAGCTGAAGCACCCCAGATCATCACCGATCCTCCACCAAATTTCACAGTGGGTTTGAGACACTGTGGCTTGTAGGCCTCTCCAGGTCTCTGTCTAACCATTAGATGACCAAGTGTTGGGAAAAGCTGAAAATTGGACTCATCAGAGAAGATGACCTTACTCCAGTCCTCTATGGTCCAATCCTTATGGTCTTCTGCAAACCTCAGCCTGGCTCTTCTTTGCTTCTCAATGATGAAGGGCTTATTTCTAGCTTTACATGACTTGAGCCCTGCCCCTAGGAGCCTGTTTTGAACCGTTCTCGCCATGCACTTCACCCCAGCTGCCATTTGCCATTCTTTTTGTAGGTCACTTGATGTCATCCTACGGTTGCTGAGTGACATTCGAATGGGTTGACGGTCATCCCGGTCAGTGGAGAGTCGTTTTCGCCCTGTCGGTCTGTAGCTTTGTTGTCCCCAATGTCTGCTGCTTGACCTTGTTCTCATGAACCGCCGTCTTAGAAATTATTAGGATGGAAGCAACCTGACGCTCACTGTATCCCTCTGCCAGTCAAGCCAGCATTGAACCCTTCTTTTCCTCAATCAAAACTTTTCTTTTCAACTCTTTTGGCATTGTAAATAGTTATTTTTTGATTCCAATTACTTTTGAGGTACTACTAGCACTGTTTTTGCCATCCAGCTGGTCCTATTGCAAGAGGATAGTGATGACCACAGCAGTGGTTTTTATACTTTTCCTTGTTAAATAAGATTTGGTTCAGGTGATCACCTAATCAGTACCTCATTAAGTAGAATGAGGTGTGCTTGTGTTGGAATTTAACAGACACTGGAATGGAATGGCTGTCATACATGTAGAGATGCTGATTTCAGAAAAATTTGCAGTGGTCTCTTAATTTTTTCCAGATCTGTATATTCCTATAACCTGAAGTTGAAAAACTGTGTGGCTTCCGTGATCCTAATTCCCCTCCACCTGTTCACCTGTGACTCCTCTATATAGACTACGTTACTACTGTGATTCCCTGTCTATGCCCCCTGGTGCGCAGGTGGACGAGCAACACTGCTATTAACATGACTCACCAAAGATATACACAACATAACATATTCACACATCAAAATTGGCTACAACACATATATTTTGTTTATTGACCATGCAGATGTGCCCAGTGAAGTTCAGAGAGTAAAAGGAAAGGTTAACAAATCATAACAGAGGACACTGAAGCAACAGGGACTTTTTTCAGAGAAATATATGATCCATTGAACATGAACAATAAAAGTAGCTTGGTTACAAACACTGCCTGTTGGTTCAGAGGAAGAACCTACAGGCTTCCATGATGAATCAACCCTGCAGAACGTGATGATGTAATCAGGTTCACGACGGCGTTCCTGAATGTCCAAAGCATATGCATGGGATTAGCAGGTCAAAATGTAAAAAACATTTCAGAAAAATATCTTTTCTTATCTGCTGGTGGCTGCCTGGGTGTTTGAGGATTAAAGATAAAAGTAGGCATGTCTACTGAAGAATGGTTTAGCCAGGTCAATATACAGAATTCCTATTTTATCAAATATATATGACTTTCAATTTAAAGATAATTTATTAAATTCAATATATTCAACTGCTATTAAAGTAACACGAAATGTTATATAATATACTGTGTACAGTGCTTTCATGTTCAGTCAACCCAGTTTGCACAGGTAGGTCTCACACTATTGAGTTATAGAGATCTGATATATTCTGTTTATAAATTAAAAGATAATTTCTAGAACCTGATTTCTGATGAAAATGATTTAGATGTCATCATACCTCGTCTTGCTAAAATTAAGTAGTACAACAGTAGTACAAGTACAACAATAAGCTTTGCAAATATGACAATAAGCAAAAAACTCATTTGTGGCACTAAATTTGTATCGATCAAAGCATAATACACAACTGAGCCATTGAACTCCAAAACCAAAACCACATTTTGGTATGTTGTACATACCGCCACACTGCCAGCGTGTGCAAGCAGATACAGCAATTACACGCATTTTCCTCAGGAAATGTAAATATTCCAGTTTATTTATGTTATTTACCTAAATCATGTGCATTTCATTCATTTCAGCTCGGTGTGAGAGTCTTCACTGCATTTTGCAGTCATTATGGTTGTGCTATATTTCTAACTCTGACTGATTTGTTAAGTTTTAACTACCTTCACTGTTTAAAGAGTTGTGAAGGTCAGATAGCGAACATGACACAGAATGTTAGGATCATTGGCTGTTATTGAGCGTTCACTCAGGAAGCGAGGTTTTCCATTTTGAACAAAACATAACCTTTTTCATTCATCTCTCCACGACTGCATATTTGAAAAGTGAAAAATTCACCATCTGTCTTTTTTCAGCATATTCACCAGAAATCAATTTGTAAATTTTACTGTATGAATCTGATTTATAATCCTGTGGATACCTTGGATGTCACTGAAGTGAGTGGTGAAATACTAACATTGCCATTTGTGATTAATATTGGCAATTGGTTATTTTAACCTCTGTCTCTTTTCTCTTTCTGATGTTATAAAGAGTTTGTTTGTCAAGCTGCCTTCACCCTATTGTTTTTCAACATTGGATGTCTCCAGCATCAATGCTGAACTGTTGTGGTACTTGTTCATATACCTGATGAAGGTTGGTAGACCGTATCATCATGCCAACAGTTAGCCATCTGTGTACCGAGGTTTTTTTGTAATTGTTTTTTTTTTTACTATTATTCAATGTTTATGATTTCTGTTCTTCATAAATTGTCTCCTTCTCTTGTCTCATTTCTGTGAACTGACACTTGACCTTGTTCCTAGTAAATCAGTGCGGGGGAAATCTGTGTGTCTGAGCTCCCCTGAGTGAAGGAGGAGAGCAGCTCATGTCAGATCGAGTGCTCCCCCTAGTGAACCACCACAGCACTACATGTACAGAGTGGTCTCTGCTCTCCACCCTGACTCTGTCTGCTGCTGGATTCCAGAATGACCACAGATAACACACAAACACCACACACACACACACGTAAAGCTGCATAAGTGCATGACTTATGCTGTCTGCAGACTGTCAGAGCGACACAGAACAAGCCAATGGGGGAGAAACATGAACTGGGTCCAAGAAGAGATTTTTGAAATCAAGTCCCATCAAGTCAGTGGTGCAGTCAGACATGCATCACTGTCTGCTCAGATAGACTAACCGAGTCTGGAGAGGGGGGAGGGATATTAGGGCTGTCTGCATGTGCAAGTTCATGTCATGAACAATAACTCATTTAACTACACAAATAGGATTATAGCTCTCTCATCACTCCCCATGTACATCACTTTCCCACTCGCACACACATACACACAGACACACTGAAACCACAGCAAACAGCCCTCTTATCCTGATCTACATGGTCATAACATTTTATTCTTTAGTCATTTTTAGGGCTAAAAATAAACCGGACACTAATGACAGTCTTTTAGTGAGCAAAAATAATAGCTGCCTTGCACATAAAAATGTCCCAAATGTCGTCATGGGAAAATGTATTATCATTAGATTAGATTAGATTAGATTAACTTTATTGTCCAACTCAGTGGAAATGTTCCTTTAGCCTCTCCCACAGTACAACAAAAGTACATAAAGGTACATATACTACACATAGCACAACATGTCATTAAAAAAACATACAAATATACAACATACAAGCGTACAAATGAGCAGATCAGTGGCATTATTAATATATATTACTATCTTCTATAACAGGGGTGCTCAAACTTTTTCCCTTGGAGGGCCAAAACTGGTACAACACTGAGAGGAACTAGAGGAAATAGAAAAATTCTAGTCATCCATTTTCTGAGTCTGTACTAAATAATTTTCTCTCATGTGTTTATAACTTCAGAAGAAAATGGTTTTGCCAGGATAATCTTTCTAAGTTCCTTTTTTTCCCCGTTCCCTCCCATAGTACTAGGATCCCAAGTTCTCTTCATTGACTGATTGCCTGTATGAAGTATCACTCTGCCCGCCATGCTCAGATTATGAAAAATAATTCATAATTAGAGATCATAGCATTTAGCGATTGATTGGTACCTCATCAGTAGCTTACAGTAAAACAACTAATCACAGCAGTGTGTGAAGAGTTTCCTACAGAGATTTCAGCATTGAGAATTTCTGCTGTATCTGACTGCGCTCCCACTGATCAAACATTCTCAGGTTGTGTCTGTGTTTTTGTTCCGGCTGGTTCATATTATTAAGTGGTGGTGGTGATACAACGGCTTACCAGCTATACTTTCTCCAGAAAACACACCATCCGCTTTAGCTAGCCAAGCGAGCTCTCTCAGCAGAGACAGGTTGGTTGTATGCATGGCGGACTCTCCCTCCACATGCACCAAGCTTCAACGCAGGAGATGTTACTTGGTTTTGGCAAGGTGGGTTTTGCCACCGGGCTGCTCGTGGTTGGGCAGCTCGCCCTTCGGACACCCGGGCTCTCTGTAGCCCAGCAGTTACAGGTCATCCGCAGGCTTATTTTTGCATTTGAATATTAAAGTGAGAAAAAAAAAAATTTAAAATAAATAATTCATAGTTCAAACTTCTATAGACTAATACCGGAAGCACTAACAGAGATTCCGACAGATTGGGGAAAGAAATCAGCTAATAACCTTTCAAGTGTTACTGTAACGAAGGACCTGCAAAGGACTGTATTATGCTACATGTGACTGTGTGTGCGGTGCCAAAACAGAGAAATAATATCAAACTCTCAATATCAAACACAATTATATAACTTTCAAATGGCCGCTACATAAACAGATTAAACAGCAATCAACTACTGCTGAATATAAGTATCAGTAGCCTCATAAAGTTCTAGAAAAACCTTACTTATCCTGCTATCATTGTGTAGTGTTTGCTACCCTCTACTGGGCTTAAAATGCAACAGCTCCATACCAGACATCTGCTGTAGTCACAAGCTACCTGGCAGCCTGCCGCTTATCCCTAGAAAAAACTTTTGTCCTATTATTGCTTTTTGATGTGTCTGCTATGTTTTTGGCTAAGCTGAAGGCCCACAGCATCTTTTGACCATCCAACCTGACTGGCACCCCAGGGAGCAAGAGTCAGATTAAGATCCGCTTGCTCCTGGCTAATGTCTGGTCGTTGGAGGAGGAAATGGATAAAATGGGATTCTGGCTGGCGAAACAATGTGAAATCACAAATTCAGTCAGACTGCTGTGCCCACAGAGAGCTGTGTCCACCACAGAGTGCAGGACTACAGCGGGACAAGGAGAGGTGGACTAACATCGATGCTAGGTGCTCACACACCGTCAAAGTTGATGGTCACAGCGTTTCCCCGATGTCGAACATTTGATAAAAAGATGCCAACCATATAACCTTGTACCTTGTAGCTCTAGCATGGCGGACCACACTGACAGCACCCGAATCGTCAGAATAAATGTTAGCCAGGTCCGTTTCTTCAAAGCCACACATAAGTTCAATCTGTAAACTTCTTTGTAACGCAACTGAACATTTCTTTAGGTTAAGTTTTCTATTCCTCCCTTGTGATAAAGGTTTAGGCACCAAACACACTTGGTTATGGTAAGTAAAAGATTGTGGTTTGGCTTATAATACCACCTTTGGTTGCCACAAATATGGCTGGAGATGACCCAACTTACTGCGAAAAAAATATCTGGTTTTGGTGGTCAACCAAAGCTGGAAAGGTCCCTCGGCCTCCTTAAAATATCCAGTGTCACACTTACAGATGCCGCAAACTACAGTCACCCATTTGAAGGCCCTGTCACCGGTAACTTCACCACCGTCCCAGTCAGTTAATAAAAATCTAAGGTGAACGTGATATGGTAAACTCTTTACAAATGTCTACACCACATACAAACTGGGACTTATCTGTGGTTTGCAGAAGCATCAATGGCTAACTTTTTTTTCCTTCCGTCTGGGCTGCTGACAGCATTGTGGGAGCTATTAACGCTTGTCTACTTTTCCAGATTTTTCCTGTCAACTCGGCTCATTTAGCTCAGCTCCCAATCCCATTTCACAGACTGCCTGCGATACCTCATCCAGGTGCTTTATTTTTTAACAAAACCAACACAGAGGATGCTTTTCAAAGAAAGTAATAGCCACTGTCAAAGACTCATCAACTACTTCAGCCACATATTTGCTAACCTAGCAAAAAACCGCCATGATTGTCTGGATACTCACAGATACACACACACACACACACAGAATAGTGCTGTCATGGTAGCATCACTCAAGCAGTAGGAGCTTCAGTCAGCCCATCAGCTGGCAAGAGGCAGACGGTGTGAAGCCAACATGAGTCTCCCCACAGCGACAGAGAAAGAGTGAGGGATGAGGAGACAGACAGAAGCAAGTGGGGAAAGACAGACAGAGGAGTGGACAGATGGAGAGAGAAGCATTGAAAGATAGAGAGGAAGCAACACGGACACAGATGGACATCAGAATCAGAGCAGTGGAGCCAGCCTGCCTTACATCAAACACTTTAATCTTCAGAAAAGTTAAATGGCAGATAAGACTTGCTCAGACATAATGTGTGACGGGAGCAGTTTGTTTCTTCTTCTCCTTCTTCTTCTGTTCTTTATTAAGACTCTCTCGATAGCAACAGCAGTCACCTTTACATAGATACCACTACCTAGTGATCCTTTATTTTTGTAGGTCACTATGTAATAGAGCATGGGATGTTTTTACATTTTAGATATGAGAAAGGGGAGAAAAATACAATAAATAATTAAATATATAAATAAATAAATAATCATATTCAAAATGAAGGAAAATAATGCCAGTAAAGTAGTTAAGTAAATAGAAAATCTAAACAAAAGAGGGGCCTTTTGAGGAAATATACATTTTCCACTTGTCCTCAGATTTAGTTTTCTGAATCCTCCTCGAAAAAGTGATTCTTTCCATTACAAAGATTCAAACACCATTTGTCCCCTAGCCTTTCGCCAGACATGTTCTCCTCAATTTCTTTCCATCTTGCATGGTAATCAGAATTACACTAACATAACATGATCCTCAAGTGGGCCAATAAGTAATAATCCTTTAAGCAGGGGAGTGTGTCCACCCTTGTTTTGAAATTTTGTCCTTGTTTTTTTCTATATGACGGATGTACCACAATATTAATTTATCCAATTTGTTAAATTGTTTCTGTTATATCACTTGGAAGAGTCTGAAACAAATATAATTAGTTTCATAGTTCAGCTGCTGTAGTTTGATGATAGATGTTTGTTGATTGAAGTATTATTGATTATTGATCAATTTGCTCACATGAATGAATTGTGTTACATTGTACAGAGCAGATAATTTGTGCATTTGCTTTGTGATAAGAGCTGGTTGTGACGGTCATTGCTTGGATTCATTTCCTTCACTGCTCCTTTAAATTTAAATATTTTATAAATATTTACAGTATTTACAAGTGAACACTCTTCTTTTGAGACTGTTGTCCAGTCTGGTTATTGGTCAATGATTCCAGGGTGGTGTTCCATTTTATTGATTTATATGAATAATTTTATTAATACTTATAAAGTTTTTATTAGTAATCATTAATTGCTAATAATCAAACCTGCCCTACCTTTGAACCCCAACAAACTCATGAGTCCCTTAGTAAAAGTGTGTTTTTACACTTGAAATGATGAAGGCACTTGCAAATGACATGGTAGTACAAAATGTAAACCATACTCTGCTGGTTCATTTTACTAATAATTTCATTAGATGTTTTTTTTTCTTTTTAGAAAATGAACCAAAACACTGAAAAAGAGGAGGATCTTGGGTAAATAATAATCAGAATACATATGAAACGATATTTGAATCTCTAAACTAAAGGAATTCAGGTTTCAATTTCAATCAAATTACTGAGCTTGAACTAATCAAAACACTGATGTTTTGTCACCACTGTCAGACGTCAACACTGTCACCGTCATTTGTTGTCTGATGGTGGTGACATAGTTTAATGAATTTGGTTTAATTACTTAATGTTTCTTCCCCCTGAGTTCAGGATTTCAAGTCCCCATCCCTATCTACATCACACGCCCAGAAAAACTGTTACAGGACTTGTTAGCTGGACAAATGCAGAAGAAAGGACATTTCATGGTGAGTATCATATTTCATTTACAAATAAATTCTATTTAAGCAGTGAGGTTGAGCATGTTCTCAATTGTTATATGACCAATGGTGGACTCGCATACAGAGGTTAGGCTACAGCTGCTAATACAGTTGAAGGAATGTGTTGTTCTTTTCATAGCTCATAGCTCTAGTTATAATCAGCGGTGTAGTTTGGCCATTCCATCTTTTAGTTTAGCATAGATAAGAATGATAAAGTTTCACTTGACAAATCTATCAGCTAGAGAGGAAAATATATTCAGGTTTTTTCTTGTTCATGTAACTGTCAACTAAATTGTGTAATCTACTGTATTTCAATTCCTGACACATTCAATTTTTTCTTTTTTTTTTTTGTAATTCACATAGATAGCCTTTTACTTCCACTGTAGGCAAATTGCTATTTTACCGAAACTACAAGCCTTTGGATTGTAAATAGTTCTGTGAACAGTGCCGGCCCTAACCAATTTGGTGCCCTAGGCAAGATTTTAGCTAGCGCCCCCTTGCATCGCATTCAATTTCACAATCAATTTCCATACACTCACACAGAAACTGCATGTATGTATACAAGATTTTATTTATTTCAAGTCAAAAATATCACACCAAATAAAAACTGAAGAAAGAAACAAGTGATAAATGAAAAATACAATATAAATAAGGCATTGCACAAACATATTGAATAATATTCTATTTACATACAAAATAAAAACAGTGAACTTGAAAACAAGTGACATAAAATTAATTAAAAATAAAATGAAATAAGGTATTGCACAAACATATTAAAGAATATTGTCACTCTGCTGTGCTGAGGTAGAGGGGACAGGAGCACCTGATGCTGTGTCACTGGGAGTGGTGGTGAAATATTTTAAAAGTGCACCTGAAGAGAGAAGAGAAGTATATGTGACCACTGGATGTTACATTTTAATAAAAAAAAACAGATGCTTGGTGTGTGCTATACATATACATATACATAAGACTAATATAGACTAATAATGAAAATCCGATGAGATTCATTCAACTTTATCTTCATTGCAATGCAATCAGTCTAGCCAGAGTGCAAAAAGCAGTAAAGTGCAGTGAAATTTATATATATACAGTATATATATATAAACTATGAATGATATGGGAAAGCTGAGGTATGGAGTATTAACAGTAATACACTTTAACTGCACTTTAACACTGATGTAAACTTTAACAAACATAAACTGTGACACAATAAACCAAAGGCTTACAACTGCCCTTTTACTTAAAAAGGGGATGGAAAACTAATAGCATTTTAACTGACATACAAGCATGGAAAACACAGTAAACAGGTTAAAATAACACCTGAACTGGCCTGACGTTAACTTTCCAAATGTCCCTGATGAATTTAAGGTGGGAGTAACATTAACTTACTCTAGCTATTTACTGATAATTAAACAATGCTACTATCGTCCTTAGTAAGCTAGCATGTTAACACTCTGCTCCAACAACGGTAACTACGATGCATTAAACTATTAATTTCAATTTCAATTTTCACTTCATCACATTGATGTTACTGTACCTCTATCTTTTTCATGTTTTTCTTCCTCTTCTTTCCTTCTTTTCCTTCCCTGGGCGCCAGATGGTTTCAGTCTTTTGGACATTGTGGTTCCGCTACAGTATAAATAAATCTCTCTCTTGGTCTTTGGGTCACAGTCCGGTTAGATTCAGGCAACTCACCTGCACTCACTCACAGAGGGCAGGTACAGTGCAACGAGCCAGCCAGGACCCCGGAAAAAAGGCCTCTCCATTATTTAACAGGCTTTGCTATGAAGTTATGTTGCTGTGGGCTTATGTAATATTTTGAAATAATAGAAATAATAGTCTAGTAGTAGTAGTAAAAATGTTTTTCTCTCCCTGTTTGCGGCGCCCCCCGTGGATGACGGGGCCCTTAGTGTTCGTCTATACAGCCTATGCCAAGGGCCGGCTCTGGCGGCGCCCCCCGTGGATATTTTTAACCACTCTTCTTGACAGAATCAGTGAAGTTCAGCTAAATTTGAAACAGAGTTGTTTCTTCAGCACAGTCCACACGTCTCGATGGGGTTCAAGTTACCTTTACAATCTACCTTTACAATCCTTCCAAGGCCTGCTGCCAAGAAGCATCCCCACAGTGTAGTGTAGTGTAGCTGCCACCACCATGCTTCGCAGAGGGGATAGTGTGTTTGTGATGATGTGCAGTGTTTGGTGTGCAATGATCTGACTTAGGGGGTTCAGGCCTATGCAGAACAGCGGTAGAGACAGAGCAACTCCTTGGTTTATCCGACACTTGATGGTGACTTGCGCAATTGGCTTTGAGTTGGCCTCTAGATTTGTCTTCCACAGTCCCATTGAGTTCTCGATAAAGGCTCTTAGTGTCCTGTTGATGATACACACTTCCAAGCATTCTAGTATCCATGAGTGCGTCATTGAGTGGTAGGCTTTCTTGTAGTCATTCCAGAAGGGGCACAGATTGGTCTGTCTGGTCTTGCAATCTTGGGTGACTGCTCTCTTGACCAGTAGCTGATGTTAGGCTCCTCTGGTGTTTCTGCCAATTATTTACTGATCCCTGCTCATGTATTAAGCCATGTGCCTACCTAAGCTAGCCAATATGATGCCCGACAGGAGCTTCCATGTTGTGCAGAGGTAGGTTATAGGCTGGTAGTTGGATGGGATTGTCCCCTTCTGGGGATCCTTCAGGATCAGGACTGTCTGGACTTCAGTTAACCATTTTGGGCACCATCCGTTAGTAAGCTGGTTTACTTGTGTTGCCAGGCGTTCATGGAGTGCAGTTAGCTTGTTTAGCCAATAGGTATGGATCATGTCAGGGCCTGGTGCTGTCCAGCTCTTCATACTTGAAACTCTTTCTTGGAGATTTGCCGTTGTGATGGTTACTGGATCTTGTTCAGGGAGGTTGCCATGGTCCGTGCTTAGTTCCGCTTGCCAATGAGCATCGGTGTTATGGGATGCCTCTCCTTCCCATATGTTTTTCCAGTATTGTTCAGTCTTCAGCCTGGGTGGGTCTGTTTTCATGTTGTTACCCTGCCACTGAGTACATCTTGGATGGTTTGTTGGAGAACATCCTGCTTTGGACAGACAGACTGACAGACAGCTGTACATTTACAATACACTCCAATATTAATTATTTCTCTGTTCAGGTATGTAATTGCAGTTTTGTACACACGGTGTGGGTATGCATTTAGATTGTAACTTCAGCCATGTACAGTATATATGTACAGTTAGAGCACACAGGCATACTGCAATAATCTGGAATGTAAATAATGGTGTGAGTGAATCATAGCTGGGTTGGATTAGAACATAAATTAATGGCCTGGTGAAAGGCACCATCTGCGAAGCAGGCTGGAGAAATCATTCTTACTCACTGGTGGAGATTGAAGTTTGCTGGATCGTTATTTGGAGGTGAAAATGAGACAGAGGAGAAAGGAGACATCATGGATGAGATGAGTTTGCATGTCTGTCATTGTGTGTGAGGCAAACTTTGCCTTCTGCTTCTGCATGATTAATGTATCATACAGAGGACAGAAATCAGCAAAAGAAAAGACACTGCAGGCTAACAGAATTCAGACTGTATCTGGTGAGTGTTAACATTGGTCAGAGACAAAACTGAATGAAAACACAGACACACACATCCTTGGTGCTGCTTGTTGCTTGTGGGACTCCCAAAAAACTTTCAACCAGACAGCCGTGGTTTTGCAGGATGCAGCAGTGCATGCTTCAGTTAGTGCCATGACCGTCTTGAGCCAACCTCTTCTATGTGCATGTGCAAAGTGATATTCTGCCTTGTGAGACCATTTTGGTGTTTTTAAGCAAAGTTTTCTGTTGATAAACCTTTTGAGAAGGTAGGGCTTCAGGTTGTATAAAAATGCTCTATTACTAAAACACCTCTGAGATGGGCTGGTGTGCATGACATTCATGTATTTGAAAGGAATTTCCACTTTTCAATTGCAGTTTGGTTAGGTTTAGGCGAAAAAACTACATGGTTGCATTTAGCTTCTCCGTTAGTTTTTGGAAAAGATCATGGTCTGGATAAAAAAAATGAGTCAGCATTCATTTTTGGTTTTAGATAGGACAGGAGCAGCAATGATCGCCACAAATCAAAATCATCTCTGTTAGGACTTACAAGTGATGAAACACCCAATGTGAGCCAACGAGAATGTGTATCAGGCACACAACACTGTGCGACCCAGGACATAGGGTGTCGTCCACGGGAAAATACTGAGTTTTTAGGGAGTGCTGTTACTTGCCATCTTAGGGCTAATGTAGAGTATGGTATTCATCCTGTTCGGGGTGACTAAGTAAAACTGGAATATACGAATAACTTAAACACTAATGATCGCATCATCAAGAATAATGTGAGGCGAAATACGCTAAAATGTATTTGTGAACACAGACAGCTTTGCTAGCTTGAGCTTGTTTTACCAAGTCGTGCCCCTCCTCTACCCATTTTTGAATAGCATGGAGTTAGATCATTTTCATTACTAAAGATCAGACCAACACAGTGGTATCAGATCATATGTGGCCACAATGGCAAAGCAACCACCCAATACTACCATTTTTATGGTGGTCTCTTTTGGTGAATCCCTAACTTATGCTTTTAGTACCACCATCAGGCCAAAATGTTGCACTCATACAAGTATGTGTTTTGGGATGAGAATAGAGTTTAGCAACATGGGAATAACTGATAACAGGCTGTGATGAAATACAGCAGATCTTTCATCGATGATCATATGTTTTCTCTCCTTCAAACTTATTCTGTGCAAAGTTTCTTCTGGGCTTTTGTCTTCAACAACACTTGATTCTGTTCCAGTCTCTGACATTCTACATGATGGTTTCTTGTAGTTTCTGCTGTATTTCTGTGTCCTCTCTTTAAATCTGTGAGTCTTTTTCTGCCTCTGTGTTCCATTTGTCCTCTGACACCATTGTAAGTGGCTTCACTTGCTCTAGTTCTTTCAGGGCAAGAGGGGAGTGTGGAAATTGCCTCTCTTAATTGAGTTGCCTTGCATATCTATTCCCTATTCCCACCCGATCTGATCACCCTCTCTCTCTCCCACTTGCTCTGCCTCTCTCGCTCCATTACATTATCATTTGGCTTGTCAACAGATTTGGAGGTGAAGCTGCCTTCTGTTCTACTCATTTTCACTTGGAGTTGCCATAAACCTGAACATACAAGGGCAAAAATGAAGACTCTCCCCCACAGTCACTACAGCAGCCACTGGCACCCTGGCACAATCAGGAAACTCTAGACAACTTTCAATGCCTGCACATATTCTTAAGATTAAATTCACACAAAAATGTTCACACAAAAATGAAAATTCATTCATGTGTCCATCCAGGAGCCCAGTGGTAATCAGAGACTCATTGCTGTGATCAAAGAGGAGGTGACCAGGACTGAAAGAGGGGTTAAACCGGTGCTGCCCACTATGGGGCCCACCAGCCAAAGTTGGCCTGCCTTAAGGTTAAATAAAAAAATAAAAATAAAAAATAAATAAATATATATATATATATATATAAATATGTATATATATATATATATATATATATATATATATATATATATATTCATGCTTTTTTTCAAATGTTTGTGAGGTAAATATGCTCTTTAAATATGTAGGATGCCAACTTATTAATTACTTTTCAAATTCAAACCAGTGCTGCCCACTATGGGGCCCACCAGCCAAAGTTGGCCTGCCTTAAGGTTAAATAAAAAAATAAAAATAAAAAATAAATAAATATATATATATATATATATAAATATGTATATATATATATATATATATATATATATATATATATATATATTCATGCTTTTTTTCAAATGTTTGTGAGGTAAATATGCTCTTTAAATATGTAGGATGCCAACTTATTAATTACTTTTCAAATTCTGAGAATTGCGGGCAGAGTGACACTGTGCAGGAAGTCAGTAAAGTAAGGAAACTTGGGATCCTATTTTTCATCTTAACAAAACAATATATGTTTTAAGTTTCAATTGGCCGATCCAAAGTCCTGCCCCCTTACTGACTGTTTCTAGGTCAGACAAACTTGAAACACCAGTCCTGTTTCAATGGGTTCACCAGTGTTTATTAGTGCAGTGCAGTATAGCTTCAAGAAGCCAACAGCAAGGACTACATGATGGAAGAATATATTCATGATTTTAGGTTTTATGAACACGGCAAACAATGGAATGAATGCCAAGTCATTCCTGTTCTCATCAAAAACAAGAGAAGCCTTGAGCTTTGCTGTGGTGTGTGTGATTAAAATATTTAATAGCCATTAATTGCATGATTGACTGTCTATAGTTAACTCCTGATTAATCGCACATTAGAGTATAAGCATGTAGAGTTGTCCAGGCGTCTCTGTTGCAAACTATCCAGCATGGTCTGCCTTTGGTGAGGGGAAGAGGGTTCTCTGCATCAGCTGTGTGCTTGGCCAGCAATTGGTATTTGAGACTTGATGTACTCCGGTGGTAAATCACAGTAAGTGCAAGTAACTCTGCTCTTGAGAACCATCTGGCAGGGCTTTGAAGCTGAACTTGCCATTCAAAAGACTCTTTATTTTATCCATTTCTGATCAAGGAGGTTTGTTTCTGCTTGCCATCCACAATGTGACTGCTGCATCACTTCCTCATTTCTTAAACTATGGGGTGTGCCGAGGGTTATAACGTGTGTGTTAATTGCGTGGCAAAAATATTAAAAAGAAAAAAAAATGGGTTAACGTGAATCCTGTATATACACGTATATATACACACACACACACATACACATACATACATACATACAGGATTCTTACACTTTTTCACCAATGGTTTTCCATGACCTCTGCATGACTTCTCCAAAACCTTTTACTGAATTTCCATGACCAAAAGAAATTATTTTATTTCAATGGGACCACCGAAAAATAATTATTGTAACACTAAGTAAAATTAGGTTTACATCTGAAATGTATGGTGCCTCTCTAAAACAAAAAGACAGGCACACTTAGATACATTTTCTCATATTTTAATTCCAACGGTTTAACATTGGCCCTAATAATAATTTATAATAATAATAATAAATAAATACAATTATCTTCCGCAGTAAACTTCCACTTCTAAAACTAGATATGGAATATTCAAAGTCTTGAACTCAATGTGGAACAAATGTCTGTCATGCAGGTGTAGGTATTCACTTTTAACACCATTTTAAACTGTAGCAGTCACGTGGCAGCTTATTGCTTCATCTCAGCAAGCTTTATACCAATTTGCTTTTCAATCTCTTGAAGAGATGCCTTCTTTTCTTTGGCAGTGCGACGCAAACTGTTAGATTTTGTGATGAAAGTCAGTTTCCCAGTGGATTCAGCTTTGTCGATAACCATTACACTGACTTCTCCAGTGCACCAATGTCGTTCTCTACTCTGGCCCTCTTCTTCTTTAAGTTCATCCAGCAAGAGCCTTTCTTTTTTGCACACTCCTTTCCTTCTCATTGACCCTCTTCTGTTCATCCAGGTAGCTGTGGTACCTTTGTCTTGCTCCAGAAACTGAGATCAAAAGCTCTTTGGTGAGTTGCACATTAGTTACACCACTGTCACAACCTGGCTCAAAGGCTGTGCCAAAGTAGGGAGACAAACAAAATTGGCTACTAGCAAGCAGTATTTATTGGTCCCACAAGCATAAATCAACCAGAGAAAATGTGTAAAGGTCAGTATCAGTAATGAAAGCATGTATGGGTGTGTGACAATGTATGTGCAGATCAAAAGAAACAAGAAAACGCGCTGCCATCAGGCCTGCCGGTGAGCAGGGATCAGTCCCCCAGAGAGAGCGCTCGCAGAATGAGGAAGGTCTTTATAGGCAGAGCAGACTGGCCCAGGTGTTGCTCATGAAGCTGACGACCCTCCATTCAGCACCTGCAAAACACAACCAAAAAGAAAGAGGGACCCCTAGTGCCTGGGTGGAGGGATCGTCACACCCCCCCTCTTAAAAAAAACTGGGGTTCCCATCTGGAAGCCCAGACAGACCGACACCGTGACAACATAACAATCAACCAATCATTTTTTTACCAGTAATTCAAGATTATACTTTATCATTCAGAAATTGCTCTGTTCAAACATACTTACTTTTTACTCAATTTCTTCCTTTGGTCTCATAACCCTTATATACTGCAACCCATACTCACGACTTCTGGAGTGACCCTCCCCCATATCAGCCAGTCAATCGCCACCCTGCAACCCGGTACCCCTGGAGCGCCTGGAGAAGCAACCTTAAGAGTAGCCGTGGTTCGAGCGATCGTTACACCACCAACAGATCTGATATGCCCAACGATGAGTCTCTGAGCAACCAGAGAGACCTCCTTCTGATTCTCCACAATCAGCTCCTTGTTGATTGAGAACCCTCTCTCAACACTGGCCTGTCCATGAGAGAGGACTAGCAGCATCTTCACCACATGCCATACCTTGGAGAAAGCTTTGCTGGTTCCCCTTGTCTCATGTAGTTGAGTGTCCACTCTGTCTGTCCTGGGGTCAAACTCCCTGAAGCTGGCTTGAAGGGCCTTTTCATTTGAGCCAGGCACACTTCTTTGGAGTCAGAAATGCGTCTTTGGTCAAGGCACTGCACACTTCTCACTAGCTGGTGGTTCACAGGAGCCTTACTCTGTAGCTTCTCCAGTATTGTGATCAGGAATGTCTTGCATTCTGTCCTTAGCTCCAGTGCCTGTCTCTCTGATATCTTGTTGATGGATTTCAGTTGGTTAAGACAGGTTTCAGCTGAGAATCCCAGGTTGATTTTGGTGGCATCCTTGTGTAAGATGCTGTCCTGGAGAGGGATATGCAGAAGCTTCAGGACTGAAGTGGCGTCCTTCAGAGGTTTTTCTTTGCAGAATCGCCCCATAAGTCTTGTGAATTACTGTGAAGGTATTGTGCTGCTAGCAACTGCAGCTACAGTCTCGTGCTTTTTCCCCTTCAGGTGGCTAACGAGCACTGCCTCGCCCATATTCGAGCACAGTTTGCATTTAGCACGTCTTGGGTCAGTGTCTTTTGCCAGCCATAATTGGTATTTATCCTTAAAAAGCCATTTATTATTGAAGCTGCACTTCCCTGGCATTTTTGTCGGCATTGTCCGTTTGCTAGCAGAAGCAACTCCAGGGTAGTGGGTGTGCCAACAGTTCCTAGGCGCTTGCACGCCGCATGCCCAGTAACAGACTGAGCCAGACTGAATAAACTTTTCACACCAACAAAATATCATGACGGTCTGTGGCAATTTACATTTTATTACGACACATCGATTTAGTTTGGATTAATTGATGAAACTTTAGATATATTTCCATGACTTTTCCAAAACTTCAGAAAAAATATTATTTTCCATACATTTTCCAGGGCCTGGAAATTGCATTTTAAAATTCCATGACTTTTCCAGGTTTTTCATGACTGTACGAACCCTGTTATATATATATATATATGACCTGTCAAGACATGGACTTCTGGTACCAGGGCATTTCATAGTGGATCCTCTGGGTCCTGTATCTTGGGGGTGGGGCCTCCATGGATCAGACCTGCTCCAGCACGTCTTACAGATGCTCGATCAGATTGGGATCTGGGGAATTAAGAGGCCCGGTCAACACCTTGGGCCCTTTATTGTGTTCCTCAAGCTGTTCCTGAGCAGTGCTTGCAGTGTGTCAGGGCACATTGTCCTGCTCGGGGGCCATTGCCATCAGGTAGTGTTGTTGTGATGAGGGGGTATACTTGGTCCACAACGGTGTTTGGATGGGTGGTGCGTGTCAAGTGGCATTCACATGAATGCCAGCACCCAAGGTTTCCCAGCAGATCATTGCATTGTGATGAGATGATCAATGTTATTCACGTCACCTGTCAGTGGATTCAATGTTGTGGCTGATCGGTGTATATGTATATATATACACACAGACACACACAAGCATACCATGCAGCCACAGCATCTAAACCACACAGATTTGCAAAAACATGCGCGCGGATTCTGAATCCGTCCCCATGGTTAACAAATCCGTTTTTTGCCTTCTTGTTTTAACTTCTCCCAGTTTGACATGATTGTTAAGCATTTATAATGTTATATTATCTTCCTGATTGTCCTGCTTTTGCCTTGTCGGTCAAACTCAACTCTGTTTTTAAAGGTGCTCTATGGATAAAGTATTAGTATAAAATAAAGTATTATTATTATTCATCTGGGTACCAAACTTGCTCAGCTGTTCTTGGAGCACAAAGCGAAAATGGGAAATGGGCGGGACTTACAGGGGGTGAATTTTTGGCTCTCCAAGGGAAAAAAATTGAGCACTAGTGGGTTAAATCAGGCACTCATTAGTAAGAACACTATTGAAACACCACACACAGTCCACAGGTGATCAGCAATAGGTCTCTAAATAATGCTTCTGGAAGTGTGTGAGACCGACCCCCTCCTTTTTATTCTCCTGTCTATCATTCTCCATTTCTTTCTCCTTGCAGCCTGGTGATGAACTTAATAGGCAGCAGTCTGCTGCTCCTCTCCCTGGCCTCCTGTATTTACATCATCATCATCTTATCGCTCCAATCCTAACCTAATTACCAGCACATTTAACATTTATCTTAATTACCCCCGCACACCCCTTACCCCCTCTGACTTAATTAATGTAATCAATAATTAATTTAAATATCATTTTGCAAATTAATTATTGTTGCACTGCTGCTAATTAGCCATGCTAATTAACAGAATGTGTCCGTATCCCCTCTGTGTGTGTCACAGATCAAATTCATAAAGTGTTTGAGCCATTGTTTACAGGCAAGTCTTCATTATCTGCTCCCAAAAACTCTCCCTGAGACGTTCCTCGTCTGCTTCTTGTTGGTTTGTTTATTTAGATAGAGACATCCAACTGTCCTGTTGCTAAGCTGCACATCAGTTTGTAACTTTAATTGTCTCGTCTTTTTTTCTCTCCTGTCCAACTTTATTATATACAGGTTGTCACAGCTTGTGCAACAGAATAATGAGAGGAATGATGAAGAACGCCACATTTGTCTGTTTCATTCCATCATTCTTTCTCATTTTCATCATCTTAGAGTCTCCTCTCTCTCTACCTGAGTATTTTTTTGTTGACATTTGGCTGTTGTTATGAGACAGCTTTTATCATGTTGTGTTCCAACCTACAGCACAGTAAAGAAGGAGATGGCATGATGACAGGAAAAGAGGAAGATCGCTGCCTGATAAGAGCATCTGATTTATCTCTGAATTAATTTGTTTAGATCCTGTATGACCAACATATCAGCAACAAATATTACATAGTGGGCCAGATGATGGCACAACAACCAATTTACAACTTTAGGAACTTATGGTCGAATTACATGTTTCTTTTCTTAGCTTCACATGTCTGAGCCCTGTTTGGGACAGTCTAATCCATTTTGTGGATTTTAGAGAGAATGAAACAGCAATCTACTGGGAATAGTCTCTGAAACCGCATGTAGCCTCTCAAGGCACAGCAAGGCTGTGATCACACCTAACCTGTTAACTGACAGGCTCTGGAGTATTCACATGCTTACTTGAATTTGTTTATAGTCTACTGAGAAGACCAGAGTCTGACAGTTTCATTACTACTCTAACAACTGCAAAGATGACCTAAAAAACTCAAACCCTGGTGCAATTCATTCGTGGTAAGAAAGCAACTGACATGCTAATTATGACAACCATTTCCTTCATCATGTGCTAAAGGATGCACAATACCCTTTAGTGTTTAAATAGTTGTTAAATAGTTTAATTTTGGATTCATTTAAAAAAGAAATTCTATCAGATGTGATTGCTGACATTGTGGTGGTCATCGTTAAACGACTAAAAATGTATAATCTCTGCCATGTTCCAGGTCCCCTGTATCATTCAGCATCCCTAGTACAAATGTGTCATAAGAATGTGAGGCAGGCTTTTGGCAAAAAAGAGCACTGAGATCAGTTGACTTTTCCCAGATTTGGATGGGAGCGCTTTGGATGCCTGTCAGATCTCAAGGGAGCCAACTGTTAAACAGGTCTGATCCCAGCAGCCTCCTCCCCTGAGCAAGTGCTGCTGGATGCTTCCATTTAAAAATCCATTACTCCTCATCATGTCAGACACAGAAAGAGACCCAATATAGTAAATAGGACATTAGCATATTGAAGCAATCCATTAAAGCCAAACTCTCCAGTGAGAGTGAGCGCACACACCAGACAACGCCACTCTGCCTAGTTCATACACGCTTTTACTGTTATCTGATCATGGATTACCTCTTATTTTATTGTTAGCAAAAGTTTTGCCATTTCACAATTTTGCTGTGCCATGAGTTATTCTGGACTTATAACTGGAGTTACAATGGCTGTGTGTGTGGACTGCAAACTCCAGTACTCACAGTTAAGGATATCCAGCACCTGAGGTCAGAACTTCAAGATAAGGAGAAGATCAGCTGATTGGTTGAAGGGAATAGAGGACCACAGAACGGAAATCTTCACACAAATCTTTCAAAGTTTGTGGCCCTTCCTCCAGCCAAGAGCTGGAGGCAGGGGCGCCGGGTTACGCCACTACCACCACTGGACTTGAAGGTGACTACACTGATGCCACCTGATGATCAAGAGTTTGTAACGGGAGTCAGGCCCATGGCCCTGGTCCATAGCTCCACTCCAAAGCTATTCCAGCCATCCTGGACAGAGGCAATTCTAGGGAAGGATTTTCTCCACAACCTCCTCTTACTCTCTCTAACCGTTTTACGTTGCTGATGGATGGTCATCTCCTTCTGTCTCCTTAGCAGCTCCTCCACCTGTGGTGGGCAATGGTCCGGCAGCTCGGCATTACACCATGGGGAAGAACTGCAGCAAGTTGCTGCAGGAGGCTGTCATCAGATGCTAAGGAATCCTAATCAGACTGATTTAAGGTCTGGGCACCTTGCAACTCTCCATCACAGAGTCAAGCATTTAGCAGTATCTTTAGCCTTCACAACTGGCTCCAGTCCTCAGTGCAGATCTTACAACTTGGATTTTACTGATAATTTTAACTTATTCTCGGATCGTGACTCTGTATTCATGAGAGACAGGATCCATCCCAACAAGCAGGGTAGCCAAATGCTGTCGGCTAATATCCAGCATGCAGTCCAGTCATCTCCACGTGCATGACTATTTACACACCAGAAACAACAACACCCACTGCCAAGGCCCCCTTTTCCCACTGCAACACTGCCACAATACCTGGATGAGTTTTTAACCACTTTCATTGTCCTCTCAGCTCCATACTTGATTATATTCCTCCTGTGAAAAAAGAAAGCTGAAATCAAACACCCTTCCTTGGCTGAATGACCACGCTCGATCCCTGAAACGTCAACGTCAGTGCAGACAAACTGAATATAAATTGAAATCCACCAACTCAATCAATCTGAGATACACCATATACTAAGAGAATGTATGCCAATTTACCAGAATGCTGCAAAAGAAACAAGATACGCCTACTAGCCTACTTCTCTACTATAACATCAAGCAACAACCATAACCCCCAAATTTTATCTGATGTCATAATCAAATTTTTAACGGTCCATCCCGCCCAAGTCCAATTGACGATTATAACTAGACAAAAATTTGCTGGTCATTTTATCCAGAAGCTAGAGAGCATTCATTCCAATATTCCTTGCTAATAACCCAGCTGTCCTTACGCAGTTTTAAGCTATGGACATCTTAGAACTCAGTAAATTCTTTTATCACAAAAAAATCCTCAACCTGTATTTTAGAGTTTTATTTTAGAAGTTTTCCCCACTGGCTCCCCTTTTATTTTATTGATTATTGATAGTTCTTTGATCTCTTCCCAAACTGTTTCAGACATGCAATTAGTCAACCGATTCTGAAAAAATCTAATCGGGATTCTTTTACCCTAAATAACTATAGACCAATACTATATTATATCTTTTATTTAAAGTGCTAGAGAAAGTTCTTTCAACCAAGTTAATCGATTATATGCATAAGGACAATATTTTTTGCACTTTCCAATCAGGTTTTAGAGCCCGTCATAGCACAGAAACAGCCCTTGTGAAGGTCTCTTACAATCTCCTTTTAACTGCCGATAGAGGTGACCTCTCTGTTCTGGTGCTTCATCCTCTTGCACCCTCTAGAGACCTTGTAGTTTTAAAATGATATGATGACAAATCAGCAGGAGGGTCAAACCAAATTCAAAAAGCCAGAACACGAAAGCAAAAGCGTCAACACGAATGCAAAAGCCAGAACATGAATGCAAAAACCGCAGGCGCCCATTAGCTTAGTTGGTAGAGCGGGCGTCCCATGTACAGAGGCTTTGCCCTCGCTGCAGCAGCCCAGGGGTCGAGTCCGGCCTGGGCCCTTTGCTGCGTATCACCCCCCCTCTCTCTCATCCTGTTTCCTGTCATCTCTCTGAGACTGTCCTATCACTAAAGCCATACACAAGGCCAAAAAATAAAAATAAATGAATGCAAAAGCCACAACACTACAAGTGAGCAAGCGGAAGTGAGCGACAGCAACGCTTGTCACATTATTATGGATCACACTAATCTTCTGCCTCTGATTAGTTGGCTTTGTTCGTTGCATTTTCTGTGCTTGACTCAAACTTTCAACACACACTTCTACGGCTTATAAACTGTAATTTTGCCAGGTAAACACATCGGCCTCTTTGGCCTCTCTCCTGGTATTCTGCGGCTACTGTCGGGATCACTCATCCTCGAGAACTTCTCTTCACTGTCAGAGTGTCTCTGGGCTCATTAGGTAGAGCTGAGAACCTGCCACTGCTCCACCACCCAGCCTATCCACTCTGAGCCCACATACTTTATAGGAGATAAAGGCTGAAGGAAACCATCATTTCATCAACAATTTTCATTAGGAGAAAAGTGCTTGTTTTTATAATGTTTAAGGGAAATGATTGTAAACTTACTTGTTGATCCTCCAGTTCACAACAAATCTTTGGTAAAGGTTGAGGTCAGTGGACGCACTGCATGGCATTCATATAGGGGTTTCTTTCTTCTTATCTCCTTGTAGACCTTTCTTAAGTTATTGTACAGTATATGTTATACTATATAAACATTACTTAACCATAATTTATCATGAATTAATTGGATATAATTGACAGTGGAGCCACACAGCCCCTACAGAACAGACTAGGAACATCCAGCTACTGTGCCAGAGTGGCACATGTTAATTTAATTTTCAATTTTTCCTTGGTGGGTGGTGGATGTTCATGAATGTTGCCGTGCCTGAACGTCTACCCTGTGGGTGAATTCAATATAAATCTATTTATTTCGTGTTTTATTTCAACTGAAATCAGTAATTTGGGATTAAAAATCTGATACTATGTTAAACTGTGGAAACCTGCCAAATCTTGGCCGGCTGTTTCAGTTAGGATAACTTGACTTTGAGCTTCTAATGTTTAAATTAAAAGAATGCTTGATTTGATATTATCCCTATTTTGACTACCATATTTACTTTTTTGTTGTTTCGTTGGTTGTAATTTCTGTTTAATAGATCCCACTGATTACACTACCCATTCTACCATCAGTAAGGGATGTTAACTGCATGAGATGCCTCGACTTGAGTTATTTCCACTCACCATAAGTGCTCATCATGCTCTCTAACCAGAGTAATATTTGAAGGGTTACTCTGCCAGCCATATGAATATCCAAGCTGTAACCTTCCCTCTGTAAAAAAAAACATGTTTAGAGTCATCTAACCTGTAGCACACCATATAGCACAAATGGGCAAAATATGGCCCAGGGACTAGTTCTGGTCCACGGACTATCTCAATCCAGCCCACAACATCCTCAAAAAAATAAAACACTCCATGAAATCAAGAGGCAGCATGTGTGGTGGTTGCTGGTGCACACTGCAGCTAATGCAAAATTAGTGGATAAAATAAAAGCTGTAAAGTTGCCGTAAAGTTTTAAACTTTAAAATCTTCAGAAATGCATTATAGTGCTGAAGAAGTGAATGTGAAGCATCCATGTTTCAAACACCTCATGATAAACTCCGAAATGTAAAAGATAAAGACTTTATGCTACATGTTAAAAGTAAATGTAATTATATTATGTAACAATAAACAATTTCATTTGAAATTAAAAACGAAAAAGTGATTCACAATTTTCTCATACCTAAGTTATGAATAAGGGTTACAAGTTTCACAAAGGTTCACAAAGGCCATTAATAAATGGTTAATTATGGTTAGGTATAACACTGCATTTATGACGTGTTACTTAAAGAATACATGTTTTCAACTTTACAATAAGGGTCAGAAAGAACATTCATCAGTGGTTAATTATGGTTAAGTAATGTTGGGATAGTAGCTATGGATCTGATGACATACATGGTAACGAACGTCAACATTACCATTTACTGATATTAGTAAGTACTTCAATTAATATGTAAACCCTTAAAATATGTTAACAAGAGACAGTTGTTGACAGTAACTTAATGGTTATTAATAGATTAATGAGGCATTGGTTAATGCTTATTATTGCATTAATGAATGTTGATATAATCTTTATAAACTCAATGTATTGTTAACACGCACACCATTAATGAATGATTGACACAGGAGTTAACTATTACTAGTAACAGCTACTAAATGCTCATTATTGCATTTAGAAATGCAATTAGTTACCTAACATTTCTATTTTATTAACTGATAATAGACGCATTATTAAACTATTATGTAATGTATGAATTAACACCTTCATTAAGATGGGCACCATTAGAAAATGATTACTTTACACATTAGTTAACTATTAATTGACAGTTAGTTAATGGTTATTGCTCCTAACTAATGTTAAGTAATGTATCATTACTATCACTGTAACTGTGAATCTTTATAAACTGTCAAACAATGTATAAATTAACTGGCACGAACACATTAGTTAATGAGTACTTGACACATATGTTAACTACTCTTAGTTAATAGTTATTATTCCATAACCTAATGTTAATTTATGTAACCTTATTATTTTTATCACTGTAAATAAACTATTAAAACATGTGTGAATTAACAGCTTTATTAACATAAACACCATCAATAAATGATTACTTGATGCATTAGTTAACTTTTCATTGACTGAGTTAACGTTATTACTCCATTAATCAATGTAAATGAGTTTGTCCTTGTTATGGTCGTTAGTGTTAATAAACTTTTAACTACTATATGAATTAACATCTTAATTAATATGAACACACTAGTAGATCATTATTTGACGCATCCGTTAACTGTTAGCTGATGGTTATTACTCCATTAACTAGTGTCAATGAATGTGTCCTTGTTATTGTTGTTATTAATAAAAAACTATCAAATTATGTATGATTTAACACCTTGATCAGCATGAACACCATTAGTAAATGATTAGTTGACACATTAGTTAAGTGTAGACAATTGTTACTGTTTTGTTTTTGTTGTTTCTTTGCTGTAGCTTAAAGGAACTCAAACTCAGTTTTGTTTTGCAACCCTGGTATTGTAAAAGGATAAATACATGAACTTTAACTTTATCTCCTGAGCCACAGCCGCCAATATGAAGATACCTACCTATACATTTAAATTTAAATATACGTATAAACATAACAGGTTACTTTGTGAGCACAGTGCTATAACTGAAATAAATGATGGACAGAGCTACCACAATAATACCCAAGTTGTAATACACCTTAACTTTGATACAGCACACTATACACACATGTTAGGCCAGTGCATGCAGATATCAGTGGCTGTGGACACTTGCTGTCTGAGAGGAAACCTGTGAAGCGCAGCCAAAAGCAGGCTAATTTTAATGACATGGAGGACAATTATTGAGCATCCCATGGAGACTGACACTAATTTAATAAGTTACTTTTGTTTGGTGTGCCTACCCTCCAGCCTCATCAGCGAGAGGCTTTCAGAGGGACCACCAGACTCCACCACACTCATTTTTTTCTCTCTCCATCCCTCCATTTTGATAAGCTGTGGCTTAATTAATTTAATAGGGTCAGGAGTTATTACCACCTCCACTGCACACACTTCATTACCAGGAAACATCACCTCCATATAAATGATCTTTTTCACTGAACATATTTTGTAGACTTTGCTCTTAGGCCTCCTCAGGTGTACCGCAAGGTGAGCAGCAGAGTGGCGGAACAGAGGAATTGATTTTGACTGCAGTCGGAGGCAAGTATAGGCTACACATGGCGATACCATGTTGTGTTAGGCTCATTAACCTACTAGCTTCTATGTTTAGCCAAAATAAATGTGATGTAATTAAACCAAGTAGGTCTTGATTTCAGAATTTTGAAATACACTGATAATCTCTGGTGGGGTATTTTGAGTGGCAAATTTTACACCATTAGTGCATTGGAGAATTTGCGGTTCCTGGATGTATGTGAGATTAATTTTAAATAAACTACAGTGCCCATGTTCACTGTTGTGGGCCAGAATTTAAACAGTACAATGGCAGGGTGACATAAATTAATTATAGTGGATTTGCTCACAATGATGTGGGTATCTTCACATCATCTATGTAACTGGTACTGAGCAGATACTGTGGAACAGTGGTGGGGTTTTTTTCATCTCTTGCCACAGGAGCACCCACAAATGATGCTATTACAGGGGTGTGAATGAACCATTTGTGGGCAGTGGGCTGACACACACTATAGAGCTCTGTAAAGCTGACTGGAGATCAGTTGATAATTCTCTGTAGGGTCATCACTATCAAGGTCACTCATTTGTCATTAAACAGCAGGGCTGCATAACGAAATGAAAGTCGTTATGCAGCATACTGTACATACTGTACTCGTGCATTTTTCATGTACTCGTACTTAACTGTAGCATTTCCATTTTATACTTTGACTCCACAAATAATGTACTTGTAGTCCATGACATTTATTTCATAACTACCTCAGAGTCAAAACAGCATTTTTTTGAATTCATGTATTTTATCGACAGTCATTGTCATTGTCAAATTCCCCACATTGTAGCAATCTACAAAGAGAGCACTGCAAACTGCAAACTGCTGTTTTCTACGCATCTCTCCCTGCTGATTTTGAGTGATTATTGTGAAAGCTCTGATTAATAAACGAAAAAAGAAAAAGAAAAAAAAAAAAGATTTGATGTGAAGAAGTTCCATTCTCTTCCCATAACCCTCTCTGTGTTCCGGGCCTTCTGATTTACAAATTAAGCACTGGTAATGATTTAATGATATAATCCAAAAAAAAAAATTGATTGAAAAAATGTTTTGCATGGAGAACTTTTAATAATTCAAGTACATCTTCCTACTGCTTAAGATCTTGGTTTAACTGGAAAATGCATCATCACAAAGCTGAAAACTGGCTGTTTTTCTGACAGCATGAACAGATGACTTTCAACAGATAAGTGGTTCTCACAGGACAGACAGATATTAATACTACCTCTACCACTGCCTGTCAGAGCATTGTCGTGACGGAGAAACACTGTCGTACCAGGGCTCTGCTGCTAGGTAGATTTGGTGGGATTTGACACTAGTGTTCATGCAGGTTTATGAATCACAGAGCTTGGAGAGACTAGCTAACGTTAGGGGTTAGCCAGCTAGCTTTAGCAAACTTCAGTAATATGAGGCCTGTGGCAAACTTTGCATGGTATGTTAGCTTTTCTAACATCAAACATTTAGCTTTATTATTCTAGTGCATACAGTAAACAAAATCAATACCTTGAAACAATATTAAAATGGGCTCTGAAAGATGTTAACATTAATGTAAGACTTACTTTTCCAACATGATGAGCCCATTAAACACATGTTGTCTCAGGCAACTGTCTGTCTTCCACTGTCTCACTGATCAAACCTAACAGCAAATCAAATCAAAAGTTCATGGCCAGCATTCAGAGTGACCAATCAAAGGAGAGAAGAAATCAGCCACTATGCTGGCTCCAATTGTCAAAAGTAAACTTCTTGTGCGAGCAGACTCTGCAGGCCAGCTAGAGTGGAGAAGAAATGCACGCGTAGGGAGGGCCAAGTGCCATCCTACAGCTGCGTGCTCTCACATCAGATATGCTCCCTTGTTGGGATGGCATCCTGCTCGGGAATACTGTTCTGTGTGCTTGTGGAACAGATATCCTTCCTGCAAAGATGGCTTTCTGCTTGCGGATATTGTTAATGCACCCCCATTTTGACACTAAATAGTCACCATGTTATTCTTACTTATTTATTTATTTATTTATTTAGACGGGACAATGCATATTGATGAACATTACATATGAAATGCAACGTAAATACACCGGATTTAGCAAAGATGCTAATTTCCATCCGTAGTCCCCGGACATTAAACAGCACTGGCATAACAAGACAGGAGAACATCATATATTACATTAGAGACATAGCATTGAAAAAACATACATGGGAGGAAGTGTAGGGTGCGACTATACATGTTATCTAGTAGAATAACTTGTGCATAAAGTGCAGTGTTGCTTCTATGTAGGGCTGATGATACCACAAAATTTGGTTTCGATCCGATACCAAGTAATTCAAGGTCAATATTGCTGATACCAATACTTTTTATTTTGAAAACACAGGACAGTTTTTAAAGGCAAATAACAAAACTATTTATTTTATTAATGTAAAGTGAAAGTGCATACATACAAAAAAGGTTACTACCTACACATTGTTTACAATCACCCAATCAACCTGTACTCTATGACAAGATAAAGTGTATGCCTTTCTTAACAGCTGATTAGCTGTACAATGCACTGCATGGCCTCAATTTTGACTTTGCGTCTGCTGCTGACTAGGTGTAAGATTTAAGGCCGGTCTTAGCAGGGGAAGAAAGTTTAACCACCTGGGAAGTGGTGCAACTAGTGTAAATGTCAGCTCAGACTTAGAACACCAAGTTACTACTGATGTAGTGTAAAACAAGGCATAAACCATGTTGCTGCAACAGGCCTCAGATACGTTAGGAGTCAGTTCTGACTTCCAAGGTGTCCTGAAGACAGTCAGACTGGCTGAGAGTTTTCTAAATCCAAATACCAAATTAAAGACAGGGTTTGATGTTACACCAGATGAGAGTGGGCCAATTAACTGCAGAGTAGATAAGAAGTGGAAACAGATTTGTGGATGTAGTGATGTAGTCATGTGATAAAGAAAGGAGGGAAAGTCCGAGGGCATCTGGTGGATGGGGGACAATTGAAGTGAAGGGCTTTGGAGAATCATAAATGTGGCTGGAGAAGAGCTACAGGGAGACAGACTGACAGAGAGAAAAGGTAAAGCAGTTGATGCTGTTAAATGCAGCCAGGACTGCACATATTTGTACAGTGGGGAGACAAAACAACCTCTCTATAAACAAATGGCACAACACAAGAAGGCCAACTCCTCAGGTCAAGACTATGCTGTCCACTTACATCTGAAGGAGGCCAATCATTCCTTTGAGGACAACAGTGTAATAATCTTGGCCAAAGAAGACAGATGGTTTGAAAGAGGAGTAAAATAATCCATGTCAAACTGGTGCGACTGTCTTCGAACAGAAGAGTTGGCCTACGACATTACTTATCACCCACCTATAATGCATACACTACTGAACTCATTGTTTATGGACAAGAATGACAGAAAGTACAGCCACACTTTTCATTACCAGCTGTACCTACAGCAGCTTGTACTGCCAAACAGAGCAAGAAAAGAAAGACCGAACTCAAGAAGGCTACAAACAAAAAAAAGTTGGATAGCTCAAGAGGTGAGACGAGAATCAACATTGGAGTGGTTGGTCAACGATGGAGACAACTGATGGAGTCGAAGGACTGAAAATGGACGCTATGGTAGCTGTGTATCTGTTGGACAGGTAATGCTTAACAACATTATAAAGCTTAATGTAGTCACTGCTAATCCTTTCAAATATGTTATCTATACCACAATGGGACAAATCTTTTGATTTTATAATGGCAAGCAGACGAATGACAGCAATTCATTCACCTTCCACAGGTTCACTCTGAAACAGGTTATTATCAAACATCTCTGTTAAAACTATAAAAATGTTGGAATATGGAAGCTACCATTCATTTAGTATTTATTCTTTTTATTTAGGCTGTCTTTATCAACGTGTGTACATGTAAAATGAAACGTTTGCGTAATGAACGTGGCTCAATGGTGGACTTGTTTACCTTAATAAGTAAAAGGCGTTTTATAGCTACTACTGTTAGTGTTTTAAAAATACTTGCGTACTGTATACAAGACTGGTTTACCAAAAATACTGACGTAGCATTTGAGTGATGATGCTTGTACCCTCTTCAATCTCTTCGGAATGTTCTTATGTTGCAGCAGCCATCTCAGCTGCTGGACTGTTTTTGTCCGTTGGGTTGTTTGTGGCTGTACTTTCACATATTTCTGGTGACTCATGTCATGACGATCCTTCCTCCTCGGCCCCTTGGACTTGGAGAAGATGATGGGAAGATGGCATGACTTAGCCAGAAAGTGCCGTTTGCTGGTGTATGGAAGAAGGTGCTGTTCCATGGCAATGGATAAAGGTAAGCTATGGTGTTTTAATGTTATTAGTGATCAGGGTCAGGGTGGATATTAGGACATGACCATTGATAAGATTTGACCTTGTGAAATGTATCCAAGTCTAAAAGCAATTAATCTTTTTCCCAACAGCTGAACAGGCTGTCAGGATCCTACATGTGCTGCCATCACTGTTCCCCTCTGCGTCTGCTCCTCCGATGAAGCTGTGAGATGCAAGTGAGGCTCTGGTTCATGTTCTCTGGGTGAGTTATGTCAGTTGATACAGGACAAGCTTGCTCTACTATTAACATACCCTTCAAAGACACCTAAACATTTGTTGGTGTTCAGCTGGGTTGAGATCTGGTGACAGCAAAGGCTGCAGCGTTTTATTCATTTTATTTATGTATGAAAGTGTAAAGTGAGAACTTCAGCTGTAACTTTCAATCAAGCATGTAATCTGCAGCTTTGACAAACATTTTAAAGCATAAATATGGTAATAAGTGTCTAACTAGAAAAAACTTGGAGTGAAATCCAAGTTACTCTGAAACATGGCATGTTTCTGCCTCATTATGGTTTCACTGCTCTGACAAAATGTACGGTCAGGATAACACACAGAGAAAGTGGCTACAGTTCTTACTATATAATTGATTATTCTAGTGCAGGGGTTCTCAAACTTTGAACTCAAAGGTCTGCATCTGACTTTTATTAGAGGTCAGGGGTCCAGTGATAACAAAGCGGCTAACATTTCATCAATTAATTAACGCTACATCGCTCAGACTTCAGGTCATTAATATTTAATTAGATTAAACAGATTCTGCAGAAAAAAAATATCTTGAGAATTATACAAATAAAATTAATAGATTATGGTTCAGTTTGAGTTTTTAAATAGCAAATTTGCCTGTGTAGAAATGAATGGGATATAGTGATTATTTTACAGGAAGAGAAGAATCGAAACTTTCCTTTATTAATCAACCTTCATGGCCATAGAGATTGCTGAGTTGATGGTGAGAAGCTTTAAGAGGCTTTCACTTTGGGCCAGGATTAAGAGAAAGGACAAGCACATTATATGAAAACGCCTATCTCTTACGCACTTCTCTAATAGTACTGTTACTGAAGATTAAACTGGTCAGCATGATTGCTAACTCCTGTTTCCTTCCTGCTGTACAATAATACATCATTAAGAAATAAACTCACAAATAATAAGCCCTGTGTCTGTATTGATGCTGTGTTATAGTGTTTTGCCTTGGAACATCATGGCTGGGAGCTTCTATTCTCTGCAAGAGTTTGATTCCCTCCCAGGGACTGTAAAGGCTCACATGAAATAAACTCATAACTCAGTCTGAAACCACAGAATGTCCCTGGGCACTGGCCATTGGTCAGGCTGCAAATTTTCCACCCAAATAGCAGCCCCACAAAGGCCACTGATCTGGCTCCATCACAGCTTATTTGAATGGTATTTGACTAGGACCTTTATCATGTGTGGTTAGGCCATTATGACTGGAAATAGCACTGAAGATCAGACACTAGACTGACCTATAACTATTGGAAAGAGACGAGGAAACCAACAGCTCTAATAGAACTCTCCGGCCTTAGTACCTTCCAGGTGAGAGGAGAGATTTACTTTTTAGATTTATCAGTGTAACTCAGAAGTCTTTAGTTAGTTCAGTGGTACATGTCAGTCGACATGATGACTTTATAAATATATAGTCATTTCAATCCTCTTTAACATGTGGTTTAACAGGGGTTAGTATAAATATTATATTTTATCATATGAAATGACATTCACCCATAGGTTCAGTGATCATGCTGGTCCGGAGGTGAGGGGACAGAGAGCGTCCAAAGAGGAGGAGAGGGAGGATAACAGAGTGGAGGAGGCTTCCTCGGTGGACATTAGAGACAATTGTTCTGTGGATGGTAGTGAGGAAAGGAGAGAGGGATTTCAGGTTGCGGCGGGTGGTGTAGGGTCGAGGTGGTGGACTTCAAGAAAGAGAGAGAAAGGGAGTGAGGGTAACAGAGAGGTAACAGAGAGTGCCAAGGTACTACAGGACCTTGTGAGGACAAGGACAATTGGTTCCCGGCCCGGTGGGTGGGAGGAGGGGGGGAGAGTGTGAGGTCAAAGAAGAAGTCAATGAATTCAGATGAGTGCAACTTCTCTGGGTGGATGTTGAGCTTGAAAGGAAGGGTGACAGAGACAGCGTGAAATTCAAATGCAGATCTGGGTAGGTTGTCCAGGGGAAGGACCTGGTAGGACCACACGGGTGTGATGAGGAGTCCAGTTCCTCCTCCTCGCCCTGTTTGTCTTAGGGAGTGTAAGAATGAGTAGGCAGTTGAGAGGGCAGCTGGAGTGGCAGTGTTTTCTGGGGTGATCCAGGTCTCTGTAAGGGCCAGGAAGTGGAGAGTCTGCAGGGAGGCATAGGCTGAAATGGTGTCCGCCTTCTTGACTGCAGACTGGCAGTTCCATAGCACCCCAAGTACTTCAAGTTCAGTACCAGTGGAGAATGTTGGGTAACAGAGATTGGCTGTCTTACAGCCTCGAGCAATGGGTCTCCGGTGAAATCTTCTCCGGTTTGATGTCCTGACTGCGATGATGTAGGACTCATGGCTGTGAAGGGTGGTGGACAGTGAGTTATCACCGATGGACTCACTTTACCTCATGCAGGGTTACCTCCACCCTGCAATCAAGCGTATTTACCACAGCTGAGTTGGCCAAAACTGGCTAATAACCACTCAGCACCAACAGTTTCACAAGAATTTACATAAAAGGTATCTAGACCAGTTTAAATATTTCAACTAACCATTCTCACAGAATGCCTAAACACTGGATCAACAATTACTTTCTGACTTACAGCTTCTTTCCCCTAGACAAAATATAACTAGTAGTACCTGGCCTAAGAGAAAGGGGATCCATCATCTCTGCAGAAAACTGGATAAGGATGAATAAGGAGAACAAAATGTGTTTACAGGACATAAAGTTACATCTGAATGTGTTTATGGGGCATAACAACAAGCAAAAATATAAGTCTGGTGTTAGGTGGGTGAGGGGAAGCTTATGTGATGGGTGGCAAGCGTTTATTTATTGGGTGCATTCTGTTCCAACATTCTATTGTGGTCAGCTGACAGTCAGATCGTGACTTGAAATGCAAAGTCTTTTTTCTTTAAAAAAATGTGGTACTAATATGCAATAGTTTCAAGCGTTGGGCTTACATGTGACTGTTGGGACCAGTACTTGAAGCATTTTCCCAGTGCAGCTAATGAAATTATGCCATTTCTTTTCATATTGTATCCTGCTAAGGAGCACATTCATGCACATAAAGCAAGCCAACTTGATATGAAAGCAGTACACATGTATATATGAAATGTATCCATCAATTTATCCAAGATACATATTACATTAATAACAAGTGGATCAGACCAATAAATAAGTGGTCTGATCCATGTTGCTAGGGTTAGGGTTTCATATGGCAGTAGTCTATCATAGCTAGCTAGCTAATGTTAGCTACAAGCTAACGATGCTAACGGTGGTCTAATATATTTGACAGCATCATGAGGAGCTAACGTTAGCTACGTTGATTACATAATAGAGTAATAATACATTTCCCTCAATCAAAACAAACCAGCTCATTACCTGTCCAACAGAGACACAGCTACCATGGCGTCCGTTTTCAGGCCTTCAACTCCATCAGGTGTCGCCATCGCACCATGAGGGATGGGCGGAGTCAGTACAGGGTGGTCAGGTAAGGGCAGATTGATTGACAGGTAGTCTGTCCATACAAAATCTTCAGGCCGCTAATATTGATTGGATCAAGCCATTACAGCCCTGTCGCTGCCAGATACAATGGATTTTTTTTCGTTTTTTTTCCCCAAATAATTTAATATTTTGATTGCTGTCTGGATGTTAAGACATTGTATACAAATATGATATAAATGCTTTTGAACAGAATTTCCTACCCCAGCTTTAAGTTTAACAGAGATGTTTCCTCTCAAGTTTCTCCCCTGCTTTACTTCATCTTCATTGGCTAGAGCAGCTCAAAGGAATGTGTGAAAAGTGTGTTAGTCTTTGTTTTCCAGCTGGGACAGGTAGAGGTGGCAAGGGACAGGACCTGTCACTGGATCCATTTGCAGGCTGACATTAAGCAGAGTTTTGGCCTGGGAGGCCATCATGGCCTCTTCCCCTGTCAGCTATGCTTTTCCTCCAACTCTCTGACAGCCCACACAAACACACACACACACCAGCCCACAGTTTTCATCCATCCTACTGATGGGCTATGGATTGGTTCTTAGTTGGACACATATTGGGACAGATGGATGACCTTGGCCCCTTTCACAACAATAACTCTCCTGTCTCCTGGACAATGTGTGTGTTTGTCAGCAGTAATTGCACTACACTGTAATGAAGCTTCAGCTTGTGGGGTGCCATACACACACACAAAGACACGCTCTTTCAGTTTGACTGGTGATAACTTCATCTGTAAAGATTTACTGAATTATTTGGGAAGCACATATGTAACTGAAGGTTCACTGACACACAGGAAATATACATTTACGTTATATGGCCCATACCATATGCAGATACATTGCAATAATAGAAAACAAAAAATGTTTTTTTTTCTATCAAAATAATTTTATTCTCATAGAACACACTTTAAGCATAACATTTTCAGTATTTCCTGATCTTACACCAGTAACATTTAAAATATCAATTCCTAAAATGAATGTACTGAGAGAAAGATTGGTCAACTCTGCTATAGACACCCATGATGGCATCCCAAAAAAACATCAGAGGTCCAGGAAAATTCCCCCCAAAATAGTGAAGTGAGATATCCGCCCTTGGTGATGTGTGATGACCAAGATAGGTTCTCCATGATGGCAATTCCAAGGAACCTAAAACTGTTCACCTGCTCCACCTCAGCTCCACTGATGTAGACGGGGGTGTGTGTCTTTGCCTCCACTTCTATAAGATCGACAATTAGCTTTTTGGTTTGTTGATGTTGAGCAGTAGATTGTTCTCTGTGCACCACTCTGCAACATTACTGGCAAGCTTGCCAGGGATGTCATCTTTGATGTGCTGGAGAACTAGGTTCTTGAAGCACTTCATCAGGATGGGGGTGAGAGCCAGAGGGCGGTAGTCATTAAGACTAACACAGCAGACTTTTTAGGTACAGGAATGATGATGCGATGGCTGTTTTGAGGCAGGAGGGAACAGTCTCCTGTGAGAGTGAGATGTTAAACATTTAGTAATAACATCAGATAGCTGATTGGCACATGTTTTGAGTACACGGCCAGATATATGATCTGGATCAGCAGCCTTATGTGGATTCACTCTCAGCAGGATTTTTCTCACATCTGCTGTAGTTACTGACAGTGGCCAGTCCTCTGGAGGCAGAGTAGACCTCAAAATAGACTCATTAGTTAGTAATTATCAATTAGTTACTCATTATCAACAATAATTAATGTGTTGTTTTTATGGTCAAAAGCAGAAAAGAAAGGGGAGACAGCTTCTTCTGTAACTGATTGTGTTTAATGGGCAGATGATATTGTCTCATATTGATGGCAGGCCCTTGAAGCCAACAGAATCGAAATTGTATATAAGTAGACTTTGTGATATCGGCAAATACTGCGTTGTTGTCCAAAGAAATAATATCATACCCTTATGAAACTAGTGATTTACACCACTAGTTGACTGTTGGACACAAGCCTTGAGTGTTGAGTGAAACAGAAAGCCTGATTGTTCTAAGATTTAAATGCAACAAGAAGATGTTCAAGCACACTGAACAGAAAGTAATTTTAAGAAGTTTGAACCAACTAATGCTGCTATTTATACTACAGAGGACAGCTTCTCATTCTGCTCAATTTAGATTCCTATTCCTTTGGCCTGTGAGCTCACAATATCATTGTTTCACATCTGGCAGAGGAGGCAGCAGAGACAAAAGAAGCAGCTCTGTGATTAGCTTAAACCTTGAAGGACATGCACGGAATCAACCCCACTTAAATCATACTGCTGGTGAGAAATATAATTTCCTGCTTCACAAAGTTTTTGTGAGACGTGCAGAATAATAAAACTATGCAGTGTGTGTATGTGTGTGTGTGTGTTTGTGTGAGCTCCACTAATGCTTGACAATATAACTAAAAGAGTTTTCTTTCCTCTTCCACTCAACAGGCTAAGAATGAACAGGAGACATAACATTCAAAACCTTGTTTTCCCTACTCTTAAATAACTTAAAATTAAATTGAAACCTAGCACTGAACTAACAAATGCAATACATTTATACTTTATTTCTTGCAAGACACCTGGCAGCACTGCTCATATTTTCCTCATTTTACAAAAAAATGGAAACAGAAGTATACATCTGTATGCACATTAGTTTTTAACAGTGCAAATCTTTTTTCTTAATAGATAACTTATTTAAACCTTGCACGGGGCCTGCCGCGGTAGACGGTGTTCCCGGTTATCCCCCTCCTTTTAGTTTGACTATACGATTACAAACTTCCGAAGGCAACTACTCCGTGCAGCAGCAGGACCAACAGCAGAGCCCAGCACAAATGCAGTCTCATTTTATTTAAAGTATTAAGAGAGTTAGGAGAGCTGACTGACAGGACGATGGCAGAGGATTTGTTGTCAAAGCAAAAGGCAAAAGCGTCTGTTTGGCAATATGTCGGATTTAAACTGAGTCATAGCTGGGGGCTGGCAGTTTCAGACTCATGGTTTAAATGGTAATGTCTGAAAAATGAAAAGAATGATCAGCACTCATCTCTCTCTCTCATGCGAGTGTGAAATAGGGCTGGGGCGACGCGTTGACGTCATCGATTACGTCGGCGCAAAAAATATGTCGTCGCAAAAACTGTACGTCGATGCGTCAACCGACCAAAACAAAAAATGGGAGTAAATGCGAGTAGCAGCAGCAGCAACGCCAGTAGCCCTTTTCACACAGTGTCGCAGCATTTTCGCCGCAGCGGCGGTTTGCCAATTCTCCACTGTTGGTTGTTCACACAGACCCGAGCAGCTCCGGCGTAAAAGACGAACCAGAGTGTAATTCAAACAGAAAGCCAGTGTCGCATCTCCAAAAGAGGCGTGACGATACGCGTCATGGTGATGACGTGTGTTTTTTTCAACGTGTTTCCCCGGTGTCCTCCTGTTAATCTAAACATGTACCTGCTGACTGTTTATAATCATATGGATGCTGTTATAATGTGTTGTGATTGAGATCCTGACCCACCATGCATCCTGGAAAGTGACAAAGTTATGTTTTTCGCTCAAAATTACATTATAACATAATCACCATCAGTAAACGCTGTCTGACACTCTCACTTGGGGGAGGGATGATGTTTTCTGGGGGGAAGTTCAATAAAGTCTCGGTCGGGAGGGCTGACCATCGCTGTGATCTTTTCAATACAACTTTCCAGACACAGTAAGTACAACAAGACAATAGTGGAAGGAGACAAAGACATGGTGAGTTCAACATTTTTGCTCTGAATCACAGAAATGTGACGATGAGTCAGTCGGACAGACAGGATGACAGAGGTTTTTCCACATATAACTGCAATATTTTTTTCTTCATACAAGATGCCAAAGACACTACCAGTTACCACATCACTGTTGTTTGGTCCTATAATGTTGCATTGTGGCTCATTTCTCTTTTATTTGATGAGTGAAGGATCTGTTTAGCTGTCAGACTGTGAACACCATCAGATAGACACCCCTGATCTGCGCTTCCGGCCTTTCCATTCACACAGACGCCGGCTCGCCTCTGCTGTGGCTCTGATACCCCCTTCGGAGGCGGATCAGAGCTGCAGCAAAACTGCTCCCCCCTCTCCGCATCTGTAACTTTCAGACGATGAGGCATAGTATCGGCGCATGATTCCTGCACTGAAAGGGCAGTGTGAATGGGGCTATTGTCTGACTTCCCCTTGAAAGCAACTTAGTGTCTAGCATCCAGAAACACACTATAACACTATTCAATATAAGTGCCTTTATTTTTTATGACTGCATTCAATACAACTTAGCAAACTCATATTAAGACAAGCTTTACCATTCTACATACATAAAAAAAAAAATTTCTAGAACACTATTCTAAAACCAGACACCTACCACCTGATAAGCTGAGCCACAGCAACGTCGTCAGCTGGCTTGATTCCAGCTGAGACAGTGAGTACACTGTTGCAACAGAGAAGATTGTTTTGTCTCAAACTTTTAAATCTTCATCCATCAATCAATCAGTCAAACATTATAGCACCTTTCATACAGGTTAGTGCAGTTAATAAATAATGTCTGTAAAACAGTTTTAATTCAAAAGTTTGGGTAGGTTTAAAAACATTCTGAACAAGTCTAAGAATAAAAGGAAATGTGAAATCTCAAAACATGGGACATTTAATTTGCCTGGAATAGCAATGTAAAAAAAAATGTCAGACCAAAGCACCATGAAACCCTCTTGTCTCAAGGAGCAACTTACAAAGATCCACCCAGACAAGGCACACAGGTCTGTTCTTCCAGGTCCTCAAGGAGAAGCATGGTACACGCCATCTCTTCGCTAGGGGGACCAGACAGAATGATAGTGGGCTAGCAGCATCATATTAAATCTCCTTACTGATGTGGACAGCCATTCACAATAGGAGAAATGTTGGTGCACCGTGCCATCAAAGATGTCATTTCTACCATGATGGGAAGTGAGCCTACACAGGAGCTGAAATCCATCCAAATCAGCAATGACACCGTGGCACACATATATGAATTGGGGGCAGATACAGAGCAGCTGTTTGACATCCTGTGGGACTCTCCATTCAGCCTTCAGCTGGATGAGACAACCACCTCAGAGATCAACTCTCTTCTTATGGCCTATGTCTGCTACAGGCTCTCCAACAGTCAGGAGATGGCAAAGGAATTTTTTGTTTTCCCAATATCCGGAAACAGACACCAAGGACAATTTTTACTGCACTTTAAGAGTATCTACAGGAGAAGTCAATCCTAATCACCACAATTCTCGCATGCGCCATTGATGGTGCCCCCTCCATGGTTGGCAAGTACCGTGGCTTCAGCATACGTATCCTCACAGTCCACCTTCTGCCGAGCTTATCAATGTCACAGTCAAGGCAATAAAACAAAATAAAAGCCCGTGCCCTGACTGTTCCCACAACTGTGTCAGAGCATTTGACAGTTTTGACAGCATTGTGGAGTTCCTGGAGGAGGGTGATACAACTCTTGGGGAAAAGGTGTCATCCAGATAAACGAGTTCATGCTAAAGCTCCAAGAAAATGGTGTTACTATGGTCCAATGCAAGGCAGTCATCCAGATTCTCATCTCCAGGCTGGATCTGTGCAGGGAGAACATAAGCAGAAGACTGTTTGCTCCTTTCAAGCAGCTGACCAAGGTGATCTATTATTTTTCAGAAAAATAGTAGAAAAGCCAATGCCACTGACACTACATGTTAAGTCTTTCATGATTCACAAAGCAGATCGCCTGATGCACAATTATTAATGGGGACTTCAACCACTACAAGCTCAACTCCTCCCTGCCCGCATTCAGGCAATCTGTTACCTGCCCCACAAGAAAAGACAGAACTATCGATCTTTTCTATGCTAATGTAAAGGACAGTTACTCACTCACTGCCCTATAGTCCCACTGTAGTACTGGGACCATCGTCCGAGCCACTTAGAGGGGCTAAGTGGCTCGGACGATAAGTTGGTGCTGCTGTCATCTAAGTATGTCCCACTAGTCCACAGACAGCCTACTACTAACAAATTGGTGCTTGTGTGACAGTTGAGGTTCCGGTCACTATGCCTCCAATTGATCATGTGCCCTGGCTACTTGGCCAAAGGGATGTCACTTTGGCTGACTGGCAAGCGTGCATGACTCTTACCCGGGAGGTGTGGGTTCAATCCCCGCCCGGGCCCTCTTCACCTTGCCACACTTGTATGGTCAGAGGAGGAACGCAAAAAACTGTATGGCTGCTTATAATGCACTGATTGGTCCATTTTTCATGATGAGGACAATAATGTGTTTACAATGATGATAAAGTGACTGTGTCACTGAGTATAAACATTTTTTTGTGTTAATTTGATTATACAATGTCAAACTATTAAATGTTTTCCAAATAATAAGCCTTGGGTTACCAGTGACATGAAGGTTGCCATTAATAACAAGAAATATGCTTTTGAAAACCAGTGACAATGTTATCAGACGTGGTAGCCGAATTATAAACATAAGGTTGAGGTAAAACAGACATTAGTTAAGTGACATTGGAGGTTAATGGAAAGGCATGAAGCAAATTACAGGCTATGTTACACTATAGCTTGTTTACATGAAGGGGCTTTCAGTGCTGATGAGGCTAACCACTGTTTTGCCAGGATTGATGAACATCATTTCACAAGCTGAGCTTGAATCTTTCCAGTCCATTCTCTTTCTAAGGGGGTCTCATGGTAACCATAGTCCCCCAACAGTCAGCTCTGATGAGGTCCACTCCCAGCTGAGGAGGCTCAGGGCAAATAAGGTACCTCGCCCAGATGGGGTCTCACCACGCACAGTGTGTAGAATGTAGTGGCATCTAGCAGAACAGACTCGGCAGAAATAGAATATAATATTCATAAAAATGTTTTAATTAGTGTATAATCACCTGGAAATAAGAGTCGTGTTTTCATAACCTTAGAATGAGCTGTTTCTATCTACAGAGGGAGCGGGTCTCCCTTCACGGATACGGTCATGTTTCTCCAGTAGCCCAGAATGGACAAACCTGGCACTAGTGAGAGCCGTTCACGATTTTAAATTTAGTGCCGGTGGGAATGACCAGGTTGGAAGACAAAGAAGAAGAACAAGAGCGAGTGGCTGCTGTTTCCTGATAAACAATATGTACTGTGAGAAGTTTGAAACCACAATCTAATAAAGTATGGCGGATCATATTTATTTTGTACAAGAAAAACCACAGGAGTGTGAATCGTTGTCGAAGAAACAAAAAATTCCAGGACACTAAAGTGACAGCATAAAAAATGATTAAACACTGGAGCTGCCTTTCCCAGATGGAAATCTCTGATGATAGAGAAATGTTTGCAGACAGACTGAGGTCAGAGTAACGTTATATTACAACTGACAGTAATATATACTCAACACTGTTGTTGGGACCCTCACCACATGGTTCTAACAATAGAGCAGCCTGCATTTAGACCAAAGCCTAAATGTGGCCTCCTTGCACTAATAAAGCCTGATAAACAAAGGAAAATGCACCAACCCTAGTGTCCAGTACGTCGCGCCTATTGTCACAGTCCCTGCAGGTTTGAACACTCCCACCTCCCATTTTCTGAGAGCGCACCTGAACACATCGTCAGTTCCGCAGCAACCAGATACATAGAGTAGATTAAAACAGCTGCTAGCCCGTTTCACCGCAGTCCCATCGTAACGTGTTGCTGGAAGCATCAGCTTTCGTCTACACAGCTGTTACTAAAAGGGAGCACAAAAATGTTTGGATTGTACCCACCTAGGCCAGTCTTTCATCTCGCTGGTCAAGCCAAGATTGCCCCGTGTTTACCTTTCCGATCCAGAGGAGAGTTGCGCAACCCCAGTCTCTCATCCCCTCAGAAAACGCCCATTGACCTGTTTTCTTTGCCCACGTCAACTCCACAGGGCGCTGCAACGTCTTTAATCCATGCTGAGGAAGTGAGCTGGATAAAAAAGAAAGCTTATTGTAAAAGGTGCATTCCTATCAAGGATCAGCCGACCTCCATTGACCAGCCTTTTGTGTGACGTGGCCACGTCATATCTTGAACACTCCGTGACGTCATCTTCGTGAGCTCATCTTCCAAGAGATTGCGTCAGCCATCTTGGCTCTCCGCCATCTTTGGCTCTCTCTTTCTCTCTACATCCGCCATCTTGGCTCTCTCTACGTCTGCCATCTTGGCTCTCTTTCTTTGTCTCTCTGGCACACACACACACACATACACACACACTGCATGCTTGTTTGTTGCTCGAGTTTGTCGTAGTGTTTTAGTTTTATAGTCTAGCTGCTGTAGTTGAATCATAGATAGATATAATCAACATCTTCAGGAAAGGGAAGGGTAGAGAGGGAGCTTATGAAATGCCTTGAAGGAGTTGTTTTGGGGCATTTTAGCAGGTTGGTCTCTGCACACCAATTCACTTCAGTTTGCATAGAGGAAGGGTGTGGGAGTGGATGACGCTTTACTTAATATGCTTCACACCATCGACAGCCACAGTCCGCCAGTGCATCTGCAAGAATCTTGTTTTTGGATTTTTCTGATGCTTTTAATACAATGCAACCACATATTATTTTAGCCAAAAAGCTTATTGAGTAAACATAAATAACACAAAAGTTGCATGGGTTTCGTACTTCCCCACATCTAGACCCCAGTATGTGAGGCTTGGTGGTGATGTATCCAATACCATTGAGACCAACACAGGTGCGCCCCAAGGCACTGTTCTGTCCCCCTTTCACCTCATACACCTCAGACTGCAGGTTGAGTCCGGCGTCTGGCTGGCACCTGCAAAAAGTTCCTGATGATTCTGCTCTTTTTGGCTACATCCACAAAGATAATCACCTAGCTAACATAGATGACTTTGTCAAATAGCGTGATGAGAACCATTTAATTTTAAATATAAGACCAAGGAGCTCATTATTGATTTTAGAAAGAAAAAGACTGCTGTGACCCCTGTCCTTATTTAAGATGAGGCCATTGAGGCAGTTTCCTCTTACAAGCGCCTTAGTGTCCATGTGCATAATAGACTTGACTGGAAAAAGAACACCAGTTCTTTATTATTGTCTACTTGTTTGTCCTATATGTTTGGTGACACTCAGCTTCCCCCTTGGAGGATTAAGTATTTTGTATCATATCGTATGTGTGAGACATATATATATATGGACAAAGACACTATTATGTACTTTACACATTTTGTCAAAATGTAAGATTTATTTATGCCCGGCCACACAGAAGTTGTCTTTGGCCGATTGTGGCCCACAGTCTGCCAATTGATTAAACCAGCTTTATGTTGTTCTATACATGCTGTTTCTGTACACAACAGCCATGACAGCTCCTGAATACAAATCCACCTCCATCATCTTTAGTTTTGTTAGATCTGTTTAGTTGAAGCTGCACTCTTCTGGGCTGAAGCAAGCATTGCTCACTTAGAAGAAAGAAAAAAGAAATTAAAATTAAAATGTTCGGAGACAGACTTGCAAAAGAGGAAAACTGAAAAGGAATGGGGAAAAAAGAAGTGACAAAGAAAGTGACAAAGAAAGTCAAAATAAAGGCAGAGACAGACCATTACTGTTTTTCATCTACACTTCTGGCTCTGCTCTTGTCTTTTTCTCATCTTTATTCCCTTTTTTCTCTTTAAACGCCAACAAATTGAGCTGTGCGGAAACGATAGGGAGACTGATGGCTTCCTTATCTCTACTTCATATATCTAAATCAACCAGACAAAAGCCATTTGAAAAAAAACAAAAAACAACCAATTCATTTCTTTTAGTTATGATTTATTAGATTCATTTGACCGTGAGTGTGGAGGAAAAGAACACTTTGTGTTCGGATGGCCCACCCTACTGCCTGAAAATGCACACGCGCACACACACACACACACACAACCTGGTGCAGGTCTGCAGAAATTGCCTCAGATTTACTTTTTTGTTCATTTTTTATCTGTTTTCAGAGGAAGGTGACCTGTCAGTGGCTAATCTGTTGCTGGTGCTATGTGGCCTGTGGGCAGCTATTGTCTCCCAGCTGCAGACACTTATAGAATTCCCATATGTGCATGCGGGGGCTAGATTCGTACTAACTGGGCAATTTTCATACCCATATTTATTATTTATTAATAACAATACACTGCCCACACTGTTTATAATTACACTGTTTATATTTGTACATATGTATATACAAATCTATTTCTATTTCTTACCTTTTTATTATATTGTTTATTTTTTACTATTATATCAAGCGTAGCGTTAGTTCTGGCAGGCCACATCGTCAAGCTCTAAATCGGCATCGGTCTAAAAACAGCGTAGCTGTCAACACGGAGCAGATCAGCTGATGGCTCAGCTGACTCCCCGTGCCCGCTTCCTATTGGGAAATTGCATTCAGAGCGCGCTATTTAAACTGCTCTAGCCCGACCTCACTTGCTGCTTCCTCTGCTGGCCTTTTTGCAACCCACCTCCACCCCAGCGCCTCCCATCATCTGTTATGAATCTTACATTGTATCTTGTTGGTTGCTCTGCTCTGTCTGGGTTTTTCTTTGCTGCTGCGCTCCCTGCTTATGCCGTTCATGATGGCTCGTGAAGGGCAGGAAGGTGTGCTCTTCCTGCCTCAGGCTTTCCACGCAAGCGCGTGGAAGAGCAGGGGGTCCCAGAACAGTACCATACCGCCAAATGAAACTTGTGCAAGTGAATAAAGATTATTTTGACAAAGTGGTCCTGACTGAATATTGTTTATTGTTAAATTAAACTGACCGTTGGCTGCTGTGACACACAAATGTCCCTGTTTGTGGGACTAATAAAGGAATTCTGATTCTGATTCAAAGTTTGCTGATGTTATCTGTATTTAGATTCCAGATTTTTTAATTGTACATTTTGCTGTGCTGGACTTTTGTAATATCCAGACTTCTTAGTGCCACTAACAAGTCAAGGAGCCATTTGTAAGATATGGCCAGAATTTTTGTTGAAAACATTCAAAAAGTAACATCATCAACAAAGTGTGAAGAAACAACAGTGTTGGCGCTATGTTAAATATTAAGTCTTGTACTGTGTCGCAAAGATGTGTGCTGAAGTTAACATGCTAACCAGCTAGCCATGGCCCTTGTAGTTTTAGCTGGCAGATATGTGCCTGCTGTTAGTGTAAAAAATTAACAAAACAAACTCAAAAAAATGTCAAGAATTTATATTCTTACTAGAAAGAAAAATACAACTGTACACTTTTTAAATTCAAGTTTCTCTCTTTACTGAACAAGCTTAAATGCCTTGTTAACTTACTTCAACATAAACTAACTGAAACTCACCAATCTTGGTTTGCCTGTCTAAATCACCTCTGGTTTGGTCGAAATAAATCCTCACACTTACAGCAAAAGGGGTTTCTCCCCTTTTGCTCTCACATCCTGATATGGTGTTTACAGTATATTTCTTACTGAATGGAAAACTATTTAATTTCTCACATTGGCCATGTTAACAGGTTAGACCATTCACACAGGATGCACATGTCAAGCGTGGCTGCTGCGTCACTTCATCTAGAGATTCGGAGTCTCGCCTATTTCTACTGGAACATGCACACGGTTCTCGGCAAAAAGCAACCTGAAAATGACCTGTAGACAGTCATATCCACATGAGGGATGGGGCTCACTGTCATATATGGCCCAGGGTAAGTTAATGGCTGTGTCCGAAATCACTCACTCATGCCCTACTCCCTAACCAATACATAGAGAGTCCATCATAGTCGATTATATGAGCTCATCAGCAGAAAGAAAAAAGCCCTTTCGGACACAGGCGCCGTTAATTACGTCACTGCTGTCGCACAGTTGAAACGTCATATATCAATGCCAGTTTGTCCACCATTTTTCTCTCAGCACAATGCATGATGGTAAATATTGCTTGGTTAGTGACCATCGGTTGTACACTACTTTTTCGCGATGCATTGTGGGATACTTTGAGTCCACTATATAGGGTATAATAATTCCCACTAGACATTTGGAAATTATCTATATTCTCTCTCCTTCTCTTTTCCTGCCTCTACTCAATCAACTGAGCTTAGTCCTTTCCCTCTTTCAGTTAAACCATATCATACTTTGCCACAACCTCTGTGAGCCAATCATCTTAAGGTGACATTGCAAGTAGGTCTAATCACCAAAACATAAAAAAATATATTTTTGAGTTTCACTCTGTGATGTGTTTGTTACTAGAACCAGGGATGTTTGTATTTTCCTTTTGCATTAATACAGGACTAATAATACCAACATGTGTCTTTACCTCAGCTTTTGAAAGAATGTTAGTGTTTAGTCAAATATACAGTATGCCTCACTCGGATGTGGTGACCTGATGTAAATGCTAACCACCAGTCACATGCGTGTGTGTGTGTGTGTGTGTGTGTGTGTGTGTGTGTGTGTGTGTGTGTGTGTGTGTGTGTGCTGGAAAGTCAATCAACCCCATGAAGATGAAAGGCTATATTGCAAATACTTTAGATTAAAGAGAAAGGAAGGGAGTGGGCCGGTCCAGTTGTATGGATGTGATGTTGCAGGGGAGGAGTGGGGCAACTACAAAAAAGTAGTTGAGCTCACCGGGGTAAAGGTAAAACCTGCATCCTTTCTTGTTGTAGGCAACTAAAGATCACATTTATAATGTGAGCTCTTTGTTTAGCTGGGATAGCCATGAGGTTTAGTGGTAATCAAATCCCCAAACCCAAATATCAAATTATTTTATCAGTACTCCCTGTGCCATGACACCTGGCACAAGGTTTGCTGGGATGTCATTGGCACAGGGAACCAGGAATTGGTGTGTCATAGGGCAACTTAGGGGGGATTTAGAAGTGGGTATACCTAATGCTGACTGAAAAATGTGTAGTTATTTGTAGTTATCAGTATACCTGCACCACTGGATAAAGTTAGACTCTGCCACAGCTAATTTACAGCAATCTTCACACTGCCTTCGAATAGGCATAAACATATACGTCAGACTGTATGTTTCCCTTATACGCTTATGCAAGGATAAACAGTAACTTAACATTACACATCTTTAGTTCATTTAACTTAGTTCACATAAGAACTGTTAAAGTTAAATATCAGCCGAAGCAGTTATATCAACATAGAGTTAGACTACATACATCCGCTTCCTGTGGAGTCAACCAGCCGAAATACAGACAGTGCTGCTCTGTCATTGCTGAGCACGTTGTGGTGAAACAAGGTATAAAGTAAAATCCATTTTACTGTCATCATCAGGATTCAAGCACTGTGCTGCCACCTAGCATCTACAGTAATCACGTGCAGCCCCCCCCCCCCCCCCCCCCCCCCCCCCCACAGCTGCGAAACGGAGAGACATCTGTATGCTAGACTCTTTTTTTTACAGTCAATTTTGCAAACACCATGATCAGCTATATTTTCCACCTGCCCTCTTGCAAAATATTTATTTCATTTCACATTTAATCACATTTCTTCCACCTTTCCATGCCCCAATGTGTGGTCAGTGCTTAAAGTGACCGGTATGCAGTGGCAAAGCGCACCAAAGCGCTGGTCACCCTGTGCCGTCGCCCTGAACCAGTTAGACTTTTCAGAAAGAATGTGCTGTACCCCAGCACAGAGCTCCCAGGTGGGCTCACAATCTGTAGTGATTGTTTCAGCATCTGTTCTATTGTCTTCATATGCCACAGGCACAATAATCTATTAAAAGCCATGTCTCTACTTTTTGTGATTGTGTTTTTATGTACAGTGGCTTGCAAAAGTATTCATACCCCTTGAACTTTCCCAAATTTTGTCACATTACAACCACAAACGTAAATGTATTTTATTGGGATTTTATGTGATAGACCAACACCAAGTGGCACATAATTGTGGAGTGGAAGGAAAATGATACATGGTTTTCAAATTTTTTTACAAATTAAAAACTGAAAAGTGTGCCGTGCATAAGTATTCAGCCTCCCAGAGTCAATACTTTGTAGAACCAATTTTCGCTGCAATGACAGCTGCAAGTCTTTTGGGGTATGTCTCTATCAGCTTTGCACATCTAGAGACTGAAATGTTGAATTTATACATGGAAAAGTCGCTATCATCCTGTCTGTCCTACCATCTCTTTGTCACACCACTGGCAACTCTGACTGATGACTGGCAGTGGTTATGTGACGCAATTTCAAGCAAAAAAAACTTTAACACGTCTTTGTCATCGTCCACTATTGTGTTGTTGTAGTTACTGTCTTTAGCAACTTATATAGAATATAAAATCACATAATTTAATGTGGAAAAGTCACCGCAACCCAGTCAGCGTTTCCAAGTCTTCACTGAACCCCTGGTGTAATAAAGTGACACACACACTTCCGTCTGCGAGACACAGATGTACACTGCCGGAATGTTATGGTGTTGCCACGGAAATGTATTGCCTGGTGGAACGAAAGTAAATGTGAACAGAAGCAGTATTCACCGTGTTCCAAGTCTTCGATCATCATGAAAGACACACACTAAATAAGGACAACACTGTACCAGATAAACGGCAATACTCTCCGCAAGTGAGAGCCAGAAATGGTCCGCTATTTACTGATGATGATTCTGTAACGGCATCTATATGATTATAGACAGTTTGAGGAGATATTTTTAGATTCACAGGTGGAAACCAGGTGAAAACACGCTTACAAACCCCCACAGATCTCAACCCTATGTGTACCGTCACACCTTTTGGTTTTGCAATGACGGCATGCTATATAAAATGGCAACTGGCTTTATGCCAGTGCTGCTTGGTTCAATGTGAACAACAAGAGCAGTGTAGATGCAAGCCTTCACTGCGGTGCTGTTGCAGAATCTCTGAAAAAGACTAGATTATACTTTTTCTTCCCTGCATTCAGCTTGTTTTAAAGGACCTCTCTACTGTGGACAGCCAGTAGATACCACAGTGTTTCACCATTACCTCCCACAGCAGCACACACATATCTTGCAGACATAGTACAGGGAGTTCATCAGAAATGCTCCCCATACTGTGTCTATAACTCCAAGCCAGATCTGTGCTATCTGGTGTGTGTGTGTGTGTGTGTGTGTGTGTGTGTGTGTGTGTGTGTGACAGCATGATGATTGGAGGTTCTAGTTTGCTTTGATTCTTTGCATCAAAGGCAAATAGAACCTCCAATCATCACGGCAACATAAAGCAACATAAGCAGGTCTATATAAGCTGTAGAGAAACATTTGCTCAGTCCGACTCTTCAACTACTTCAAACGTGGGAAAGAAAAGCAAAGAAAAGGTTCAAGAGAGAGACGTGTGATACAGACGATATCTGTTCATCCAAGACAACAGCATTTCTCTGAGAGAAAATACCAAAGAAAATGGACTTCTCTAGCGAGCACCCAGAAGACATGTGTCGGCAGAGACTTCTTCAAGAGCTAGAAGCGACGAAGGAAAACCTTCAAAAGAAATGTACATCAACAGGGGAAAAGAAAAAACCAGAGAGCTAGAGCGGCTGAGAAAATACAGCCATGATGTAACTCTCAGCAACGCGAAGATAGCTACTCAGGTGAGAGATAACACCAGGCAGAAGAAGAAGAAGGACCTTCATAAAGATTATGAAGAGCTCCAAGTGGCCCATTTAATCAACGAGGAGAAGTTTCAAACTGGCCTCCAGGCGGAGAAGGACAAGAACAAGCTTCTTCAAAAATAACTGGATCAGATCAGTGTCTCCCACAATGAGATCAGACTCAGGTATGAAACTGATGTCATTAAAGTCAGACAGCAGGTTGACACCCTTCAGCATGATCTTGTGAAGGAAATGCAGCAGAAGACAACTGTTGAAAAACAGTATGCAGAGCTGCAAATGGCACATGTACTCAGCCAGGACAACTTCACAGCCAAGCTCCAGGTGGAGGAGCAGAAGAACAAGCTTCTCCACGAAGAACTGGACAAGATCAGCCAAAGGTATAGAGCTGATGTCAACACTGTCAGACAGCATGCTGAGACTCTTCAACATCAGCTTCAGAAGGAAGTCCAGCAAAGAAACCTCCTTCAACAAGAACATGAGGAGCTGAAAAAGGCCCAAACATCCAGCCACGAGAAGCTGACTGCAGAGCTCCAAGTGGAGAAGCAGAAGAACAACTTTCTCCAAGACAAACTGGACAAGATCAGTGCTTCACAACAAGAGACCAGCCAAAGGTATGAAACTGAAGTCATCACTGTGAGACAGCAGGCTGACGCTCTGCAGCAGGAGCTTGAGACGGAAGTCAAGTCTCACTCCGACACAGTGTCGAAAGGCTTGCAGATGATTACCAACTTGAGGGCTGAACAGGACGACCTCCGTCACAGGATGCCCGAGGAAATCGACAAACTGCAGCAAAACACCTTGGAGAAGGAGGGATGTTATGAGAGACATCTGGAGGAGCTGAAAACTCTGCTTGACCTTCAGATCTCTCTCAACCTTGAGCTCTCCACAGAGCTTAAGGCCTTGAAAGACACTGAAGTCCCTGAGGCGAAGCCGTGCGATCAACAGGATTCCATCCCTACTCCACCGGCCCCTGAACTTCTGGAGGTGACTCAATTTCCAGAGGAGAAGCCGTGCGAGCAGCTGTCCATTGCTACTGCACTGGCCCCCGAACTTCTGGAGGTGACTCAAGTCTCTGAGGAGACTCTCCCAGGCAAAAGAAAAAAGAGTATCTGGAAAAGAGCCCGTCATTTTCTGGGACTGAGGAAACCAAAGAAGTGGAAGAAATAAGATGGCTTCAACAACTCAAGCTGTCACATTCACCATCAAACATCAACACCAAGGACCTCGCCACCGTGGACAGCCAGTAGATACCACATGTCATCTGTGGCTGAGGGGGGGCAGTGTTTCACCATTACCTCCCACAGCAGCACACACATATCTTGCAGACATAGTACGGGGAGTTCATCAGAAATGCTCCCCATACTGTGTCTATACTGTAACTCCAAGCCAGATGTGTGCTATCTGGTGTGTGTATGTGTGTGTGTGTGTGTGTGTGACAGCATGATGATTGGAGGTTCTAGTTTGCTTTGATTCTTTGCATCAAAGGCAAATAGAACCTCCAATCATCACGGCAACATAAAGCAACATAAGCAGGTCTATATAAGCTGTAGAGAAACATTTGCTCAGTCCGACTCTTCAACTACTTCAAATGTGGGAAAGAAAAGCAAAGAAAAGGTTCAAGAGAGAGACGTGTGATACAGACGATATCTGTTCATCCAAGACAACAGCATTTCTCAGAGAGAAAATACCAAAATGGACTTCTCTAGCGAGCACCCAAAAGACATGTCTCGGCAGAGACTTCTTCAAGAGCTAGAAGCGACAAAGGAGCAACTGAAAAAGCAGAAAACCCTGAAAGAAATGTACATCAACAGGGGAAAAGAAACAACCAGAGAGCTAGAGCAGCTGAGAAAGTACAGCGATGATGGTACTCTCAGCAACGTGAAGATAGCTACTCAGGTGAGAGATAACACCAGGCAGAAGAAGAAGAAGGACCTTCATAAAGATTATGAAGAGCTCCAAGTGGCCCATTTAATCAACGAGGAGAAGTTTCAAACTGGCCTCCAGGCGGAGAAGGACAAGAACAAGCTTCTTCAAAAATAACTGGATCAGATCAGTGTCTCCCACAATGAGATCAGACTCAGGTATGAAACTGATGTCATTAAAGTCAGACAGCAGGTTGACACCCTTCAGCATGATCTTGTGAAGGAAATGCAGCAGAAGACAACTGTTGAAAAACAGTATGCAGAGCTGCAAATGGCACATGTACTCAGCCAGGACAACTTCACAGCCAAGCTCCAGGTGGAGGAGCAGAAGAACAAGCTTCTCCACGAAGAACTGGACAAGATCAGCCAAAGGTATAGAGCTGATGTCAACACTGTCAGACAGCATGCTGAGACTCTTCAACATCAGCTTCAGAAGGAAGTCCAGCAAAGAAACCTCCTTCAACAAGAACATGAGGAGCTGAAAAAGGCCCAAACATCCAGCCACGAGAAGCTGACTGCAGAGCTCCAAGTGGAGAAGCAGAAGAACAACTTTCTCCAAGACAAACTGGACAAGATCAGTGCTTCACAACAAGAGACCAGCCAAAGGTATGAAACTGAAGTCATCACTGTGAGACAGCAGGCTGACGCTCTGCAGCAGGAGCTTGAGACGGAAGTCAAGTCTCACTCCGACACAGTGTCGAAAGGCTTGCAGATGATTACCAACTTGAGGGCTGAACAGGACGACCTCCGTCACAGGATGCCCGAGGAAATCGACAAACTGCAGCAAAACACCTTGGAGAAGGAGGGATGTTATGAGAGACATCTGGAGGAGCTGAAAACTCTGCTTGACCTTCAGATCTCTCTCAACCTTGAGCTCTCCACAGAGCTCAAGGCCTTGAAAGACACTGAAGTCCCTGAGGCGAAGCCGTGCGATCAACAGGATTCCGTCCCTACTCCACCGGCCCCTGAACTTCTGGAGGTGACTCAATTTCCAGAGGAGAAGCCGTGCGAGCAGCTGTCCATTGCTACTGCACCGGCCCCCGAACTTCTGGAGGTGACTCAAGTCTCTGAGGAGACTCTCCCAGGCAAAAGAAAAAAGAGTATCTGGAAAAGAGCCCGTCATTTTCTGGGACTGAGGAAACCAAAGAAGTGGAAGAAATAAGATGGCTTCAACAACTCAAGCTGTCACATTCACCATCAAACATCAACACCAAGGACCTCGCCACCGTGGACAGCCAGTAGATACCACATGTCATCTGTGGCCGAGGGGGGGCAGTGTTTCACCATTACCTCCCACAGCAGCACACACATATCTTGCAGACATAGTACGGGGAGTTCATCAGAAATGCTCCCCATACTGTGTCTATACTGTAACTCCAAGTCAGATGTGTGCTATCTGGTGTGTGTATGTGTGTGTGTGTGTGTGTGTGTGTGACAGCATGATGATTGGAGGTTCTAGTTTGCTTTGATTCTTTGCATCAAAGGCAAATAGAACCTCCAATCATCACGGCAACATAAAGCAACATAAGCAGGTCTATATAAGCTGTAGAGAAACATTTGCTCAGTCCGACTCTTCAACTACTTCAAATGTGGGAAAGAAAAGCAAAGAAAAGGTTCAAGAGAGAGACGTGTGATACAGACGATATCTGTTCATCCAAGACAACAGCATTTCTCAGAGAGAAAATACCGAAGAAAATGGACTTCTCTAGCGAGCACCCAAAAGACATGTATCGGCAGAGACTTCTTCAAGAGCTAGAAGCGACAAAGGAGCAACTGAAAAAGCAGAAAACCCTGAAAGAAATGTACATCAACAGGGGAAAAGAAACAACCAGAGAGCTAGAGCAGCTGAGAAAGTACAGCGATGATGGTACTCTCAGCAACGTGAAGATAGCTACTCAGGTGAGAGATAACACCAGGCAGAAGAAAAAGAAGGACCTTCATAAAGATTATGAAGAGCTCCAAGTGGCCCATTTAATCAACGAGGAGAAGTTTCAAACTGGCCTCCAGGCGGAGAAGGACAAGAACAAGCTTCTTCAAAAATAACTGGATCAGATCAGTGTCTCCCACAATGAGATCAGACTCAGGTATGAAACTGATGTCATTAAGGTCAGACAGCAGGTTGACACCCTTCAGCATGATCTTGTGAAGGAAATGCAGCAGAAGACAACTGTTGAAAAACAGTATGCAGAGCTGCAAATGGCACATGTACTCAGCCGGGACAACTTCACAGCCAAGCTCCAGGTGGAGGAGCAGAAGAACAAGCTTCTCCACGAAGAACTGGACAAGATCAGTCAAAGGTATAGAGCTGATGTCAACACTGTCAGACAGCATGCTGAGACTCTTCGACATCAGCTTCAGAAGGAAGTCCAGCAAAGAAACCTCCTTCAACAAGAACACGAGGAGCTGAAAAAGGCCCAAACATCCAGCCACGAGAAGTTTACTGCAGAGCTCCAAGTGGAGAAGCAGAACGAGACTCTCCCAGGCAAAAGAAAAAAGAATATCTGGAAAAGAGCCTGTCACTTTCTGGGACTGAGGAAACCAAAGAAGTGGAAGAAATAAGATGGCTTCAACAACTCAAGCTGTCACATTCAAACATCAACACCTAAAACTTACCTTATTATGGATCCCACCTGAGACCAGCCTGACTCCGCCTGTGATTGGTTGGCTTTATTGGTTGTGTTCTCGATGCTTGACTCAAACTCTGAACTCACACAGTAGCTCTGGTAATGTATGTTTTCTGCGTTGTTTGAGCTGTAGTAACACTTCGACCACTTCACACCAACACACTGACCTCTTTGACCTCCCACCCGATGTTCTGCTCCTCCTTTCTGGGTCACTCATACTAAGCCATTCTTCTTTGTAAGAGTGTCTCCAGGCTACTTTGGTGGAGCAAACAGGCTGGTTGTCAGCATTACAGGCTGCTGCAGGGCTGGCCTGGTGCTGCCTCACCAACCAGTTTGTCTGCTGAATCCAACGAGCCCAGAGACACTGCAGCTGTGACAGCTAAAGTGACAGGGAAACTATGGCTTACAATCTGCTGCAATAGCTCCCCCACTGGCTGTCTGTTTTTACGAGCCAAACGTGGGGAAGACACATGTCAACTCTGTAACACCAGACAACCTCTGACAGTTACAGTATTAACAAATTAATAACGTATCAGTTACACTGACAGAGATTTCTGAGGCTCTGGTGGTCTGCTGGAAAACAAGAGGGAGGGAGATCAGTGGGACCAGCAGCCGAGTGCTTGATCTCTGCTGTTCTCTCGTGCCACACCCCCCTGGGTGCCCTGGTAGTCCCACTGTACAGCTAGAGGAAGGAGGGATTGCTACTGGCAACTTTCTGGTATATTATTTTGCAGTTTTGCATAGTCCAATCATTCATTGCCAAAGACAATTCATGGCTACTTTTTGTGCATGCTTAGGTCATGGCCGGCTACTTTTATTTTACTATAGAAGGAAAGCAGAAGTACCTCAAGTAAAAAGTCAAATTGTATATCAATAATAAATGCTTTACACATCAGCTTTATTATTAAAGGACATGTTCAAGTGATCTTTGTTTTGTTCTTTTATTATTGTGATTATCTATTATTATTATTATTATTATCATCATCTATTATATGTATCATGGACTATTTATGGTGATAATGTCGTACTGTGAGTTTTGGTATTGTTCCATCCTTAAAAGACACATTAGGGATATGCATCTTTTCAACAATTTGATACAAATTCCTGGAATCTTTTGAACATGTTATGATTCTTTCTTTTTTTGTAAAGTTTTTGTAAGTAAAATTAAATCAAACTGTAAGTTTCCAAGTCAATTTTTTGACAAACACTAATTGACACAATTAAAGGTATAGTTGGTAATGTTGGAGAGCTAGCAAGATTTGAAAGTGGCACCTCGTCTAAGCTCCACCCCCTTCTCCCCCTCCCAGTGCTCCGTCCAAAGCCCCGCCCCCACAAACTTGAACTCGCATCAGACAGTCTGTCAGCAGGGCAGAGGAGAGCCTTTAGCATGGGGCTAATACAAGCTACAAAAGTAGCTAAGTTGGATAACGTTACATATTTCATAAAAATAACAAATCCCCCCGAAGCAAAACAAATAATTACCTGTCCAACAGAAAGACAGCAACCTCTGCATCACTTCTGGAAGTGCTACTTTTGGCTGCATTTCCTCTGCCATTGTTGTCTCTTGCTAACTGTGCTAACTCTTCTTCTTCTGCTGTTGTTTTATGGCTGTTGGTAAACAACTGTTAGGTGTGCATTACCGCCACCTTCTGACCTGGAGTGGATCTCCTGCTAACTCCATATGCAGTGTGCTGAATATATCCGGCAACACGTCACACGTGATGTGTGCGCGCAGGGAGGAGGGGGGGACAGAGGGGGGTGAAGGCAGGACGAGACATGAAGGCATCTGATTGGTTTCTTCAACTCGGACCGAGAGGGAGGGATTGGTCAGAGTCTTTACAGGCCTGCAGCTGCCACAGAGGTCTGATTTATTTCCTTCCTTTTTCTGAACACATTATGTATGGACTACTCTCAGGGTGGGAAGACCGTTTCACCCAGTATAACAAAAAGTGTTTCTGAACAGGATTACCAACTATACCTTTAATTATGCTATTTCCCCCTGCCTGTACCCCATACCCAAGCTTAATTTTTTTTTTTTTTTTTAAATCTGAAAAATACAAATCTGAAAATGGGCAGTAGGCTAGTGAAGGTGAATAACTGACTGAAAAACTGAATTGAAAAAAAGATTTATTTCAAAACACCCCTAGCTTGCCCTCAGTATTTCTAAAATCCTGGCTATGGCACTGTTTGTGTGGTGAGAGAAACACTGATTAAACAAACTGATGCATTATATAAGTTTAGATTTCATTAAGCTCTCACAGTAAAATATCTTATAGGCCAAAAACAATATTAGGGTTACTAAATATGCTGTTACTGTATGTATTTATTTGCGTAATTCTCAACGGACATTTTGGCTGTTGATATTTTAATCTGCCAGTCAATTACATGGCATACCAGCAAAAAGCTGGCTAACACAAACCCTGCATCACATAATGGTACTGGGAGATGTCAGCTGACAGGGATTTCGGCCAGCTCAGGAGCAGACTCATGGGCTGGAGCAATGTCCTCTGTGGACAGCAGAAACTCTACGATGCTGGACAGTGCTGAGGGCAAGGAGCTCAGCACGCCAACAAATAGTAATAATAATATTATTATTTCGACACTACTAGTTTCCTGTCTTGTCATTTCTTGACTAAAATTCTCCCTCAGTTGCCGTCTGTATCCCCAGTATGTCTCGCTGTTTTTGTCTTTGTTGCCTCATATTCCCTAGAGTCCTTCACCCGCTGTTCTCCTCCCCCTGTCTCCTCCATCCCTCAAGTCATGTAGATCCTTGCTCTTCTTGTCCTTCTCCTCCTCTTTTCTTTCTGGTGAAATGGAGAAAGGGTAACATTTGGATTGGTTCAAACCGTATATCTGAGAAAAGGCCAGCCTGACATTTTACACAGCTGCTACATTTTACTACAGTGCGCCTCAGTGTGTGTGTGCCTGTGTGTGGGGGACGGGGGGTCTGGGGGGACAAATGTGCATAATGAAATTGGATATGAAGAGAGAAGAGAGATGAAGATATGGTTTATAGATTGAAGCATCCCCTCTCCCTCCTTCTACAACTTTTTCACCCCCACATCCCCCTTCTCTATTAACCTCATTCATTCTTTTTTACATCATTCTTTGAGATTCATTACATCTCTCCATGTTTATATCTTGTCATGTGGAAAACTGATTTTCATTCAGATGTGTAGATTCCATGAATGTTGGCAGTTTATTTCCTTTACTTAAGATTTCTGTATTTTTACTTATATTAGAGAACAGAAAAATCCAATTTCAGAAGAATCTCTAATATCCTTTTTCTAAGATGGTGGAGCATGCAGATTCAGTCCCCAGTCCCTCATAATCTGCTACATTTATGTGTTTATTGTCATTTTGGTTGTTATTGTTTTATTTGATTTGTTTTTCTTTTGTTGCCTTTATTACTGAAGCACATAACAAAAAACTCATCGACATCGATGCTCAGAGTTTGGATAAAGGCCAAATCCCAATACACCTCTTGCTCCTACCATTTAGCCCACATCTTTGAGTTACATATCATATCTAGGGGTAGGGTGTCCCAATTCTTGTTGGGATAGAGGGGTAGGGTTAAGTGTAATTGCTACACAGCCCTCCAAATGGAGATTATTCAGAGGCACACTTCAAACCGAGGGCTGTGACAACTGTCAATCTTTGTGCTGGACAGGCCCACACTTTCACGTATTTCAACGTTGCATGCATAAATGGCAGTTGACAGACTGCATTGAGGGTGCATTACTGGTACCTTCTGGATCAGGTGCGTTAATGTTTACAATAGTCAGTCACACAAACAGGCCATGGAATGACATTGCCCCACCAACGCACAACCCTACAGCTGATTACTACATCGCCTGATTCTGTCTGAATGAAAACTAACATTACACCAAAGCTAATTCTGCTTTTTGATCCTGTGTGCCTGTTGGTGCCATATAAGTACTTTACAAGCATTAACATAAAAGAATTAATAACAGTGCCCAGTGCCTATTGGAAATTAAATCAATCATTACTGGAAAATGAAACATTTATCATATAACAAGACAATTTATTTAGAAAATCTTTTCTATTAATAATGGTTCTGTGGATCCGCATATTGTATGGGATGTTTTTAAATGTGCATTTCTGGGTCATGCTATAAAGTACTCTTCTCTAAAACATAAACAACAGTATAAAAAGGAAAAAATGTTGTTGGACGAGTTGCAAAATATTGTCGTTAAGTATATCTAAATCTGATCATAGTGATGAAGATCGAGAATTAAAACAATTACTGGATCTGAAACAAACAGAATGAGAGAGACTCTGTCAGCATTAAAGGGATTATATGTAGAACTACAGCGACATGGATTGAATATGGTGAAGAATGCACTAGACATTTTCTGCAAAAATTCTAATTCAAAATAGAAATACATTTTGAAAAAAACAAAACTTTTGCACGAACATGGAACCCTTGTTACATCCACGAGTGATATTCTTTAAACTGTAATGAAATATTATACTAGTATTTCTGAAGATGAACAAATTCAATCAACACATTTTTCTCTGATGGTATGAAATCTTGCCCTCTAAACTTACAGATGATCAGCGGCCATTATGTGAAGGTCCAATTAAAGAGAAAAAGCTATATATATATATATATATATATATATATATATATATATATATTCTTTTCACAATGGCATGTCCCCTGGATTAGATGGCATACCTAAAGAGGTCTACGAAACCTTCTTCCCTGAAATTAAGGAGGTTCTATAAGCCTGCATTAATTTATCTTTGGAAATTGGTCAACAAGGAAAAGAGTTAATTTCTCTATTACTAAAATATGATGCAGATGGCCAAGCAGGCGTCTTCTTGAAATAATTGAAAATCATAGCAAGAGTCATTTGCCTGGCTTGTTATTTATAGTTGACCTTGAGAAAGCTTTTGACACAATCAACTAGAAATTCTCATACTACCATTTGCATTGCTATAACTTTGGTGATCATTTTATTAAATGGGTACATGCATAATATCAAAATCTGACCCACTTAAACTATTCAGAAGCATCAGACAATACTGTCCTCTTTCAGCTTATTTGTTCCTCCTTGTTATAGAAATATTGGCCATTAAAATAAGAAATGATGCTAATATTGAGGGTCTAGTGATTAATGGGTTGGAGTCAAAAGCTTGTTTTTATGAGAATGATAAAGTTACAATAATCGATTCCTTGATAGTTTTGCAGTTCACTTATTGTCTTTTGTCCTTGCTTTCTTCAGATGTTACCTTTTTCAAAGCATATTAAAAAATATATACATGTACATTAATTTGAAATGATAAACCAGAAACAATTCGACGTAGCTATTTGTATAATACACGTGAAAATGGTGGTCTAGGTTTAATATGTCATTCAGCTGTTGATAACTGTGTAATAATCCTGATTGGTTTTCGTCCAAACTATTTCTTTCTCTAAGTGGTCCATCCGTTGGAACGTTTTTTTCCCTTTCTTCAATTGTGCTAGCCTTCAGTGAAAAATGTACTCACTATTTTTCCAAACCTTTCTCAGTTTTTTATAAATTCCACGTGTTTATGATTTCAATCCCAGTCTCTGTCCCCAAAAGACTCAGTAGAGGCCAGATAGCAGCTAAATGGCTAAATGAAAATGTTTGTATAGATAATAGACCTGTATACTGGCCTCTACCTTTTTAAAAACATATTTATTTTGTGAATGAGATAGTCAATGTTAAAGAAGATTTTCTTACCTATGACTGATTAATTTCAAAATATGGGGATATATACTACTCAAATGAGCTAGGGATAGTTGGATTTGGGTGCATACAGTATTATGTGTTCCACTCATTCCATCACAGAAAAAAGAGAGTTGTGGAAGTCATTTGAACTCAAGACTGTGACAGTGATGGGAAGTGATTTTTTTTTTTTTTTTTTTTTTATCATTATGAAACTGTGGAGGGGCCAGTGGGACTGGCCGCAGTCATGGTAATTAATGTGAAACACTGTCTTTCAACACTTCAGCCTGAAAAAGCTATCAGGAACACTGAGGAACAGGGATATGTCAGCACATGTCATGGCAACCCAGCCATCAGAGGATTAATTCTAATATTCCAGGTGACTCCTTGGTCTCTCCTCGGCGTTAATGCTGACAAGCAGACAAACAGTCCAGGCATCAACATTATGACTAATGCATCAGAAAATATAAGATATAAATTAACGTTTTTTTTAATGTCATATCATGTCTAGTTTCTGGAATTAGGACACGTTGGGCAGCAGTTTGAATAGAACTTCCAATCCCAATCCAATCGATCAGTAACAGTCTAATATATGATTTTATTAATTCTCGTAGCAGTGTGTCACTCACCTTATACATACTCTAATCTTATGTGGCTTCTTCATACAGATTTATACATCAGTGCATTTATGGCAGTCGTGTTGTTTTATTTAATGCACTTGGATCTCAGATCCTGCATGCAAAGGAAATATCTTTGATGGGACACTAAAATGATCTAATAGTGTATGATTACAGTCTAAATATACTGTGGGCTTAAGGACCGTGACAGAAGAACATTGTAAATGCAAGCCAACAGGCTGCGGACAACATTCTGAATTGGAAAACAGTCCACCTCTGTGGGGATGGGAAGACACCATTTATGAGAAAGAAATGCAGTGACAGAACAAAGCATAAAAAGGCATACTTTGTGGGTGAATATGGAAATAGGGCAGTGCAGTGCAAGGGGTCCTCTGAGGCACTTTAATTATGAATAGAAAATGAGAGAGATGGAGCAGAGAGGATGATTCTTTTGTCTTTTTCTCTCACTGATGTCTGTGACAATGACACTAGGACATCTTTTGGAGGGGAAGGAAAGCAATATGCTTCGATGTGTCTGATGGAAATACAATGTCAGGTGGGTCAGCGTGGTATTGTTTCCAGCTGCAGACCAGCCACTCTGAGGATTCATACACAGCACAGGTCAGGCATTAGATGGAGTCCAGTCATACGGGGAATACTCATCTTCTTCCTCCAAAAAAACAGGCCAGTCCTGTCCCTTATTGTAACCACATATAGTACACATGCTGAATATTTCAAACTGATTGTTAAAAGCAACTGGGCTTCATTGAGAGTGACCCCCTATTGAGTAAAGTGTCTCCTGTACCCCCTGTTGTTTTTTTGGCATGCCCCTACACTTAGCGACAGGCTTATGCACTGATATCATGCGGCGGACAAAAAAGGTGAATGTGTTAGGATCTGCAGAGCTTTGTCTATTTCCCCTTGTTTCTCCTGTGTTTTTCCCCCTCCCTTCTTGTTGTATGTTTGTTTCCCTCTGTCTGTCAGTGTCTGTCTCAGGCTGGGACTGCGGCCCAGCTACACTCATCACCAGTTAGCTGTCTTAAGCCGGTCTTTCCCCTCCAGTCTTCACCAGTTTGTCGTGAAACCATCCGTGACCTGCCACACTCACCTGCCCATCCAGTCACCGCCAGCCTCGCCTGTTGTCTCGTCGGAACCCCTGTGCTGGACTTTCAGTTTTGGACTTTCTGGGAACTGCTGCTGCCTCATTTTTGAACTAAAAATAGTTTTCTTCTAACTTCTGTCTCCGGTGTCTGCATTGTGGGTCCAGTTTTAAATACTGCTAGCGTATAACAAAATGGTTGATCAGAACAGTTGACTCTTTCAAATGTATATGTAGCTCTCACTGTGATAATATGGTAAAAACTAAAGCTTTTGTTGATGTTCACACAAACAGAACTATGATTTATGATTGTATTAACTGTAATGCCATTTTTTGTAATAAACTGTCTGTTAAGACCATGTGTAGAGGGCTGTTTTACACAGACAGTACAAAAAGACGTCTGAGGGATCACCTTGCCGAGCATAAATATACTAGACAGCTAACAACTAATGATTTTTTACTGCACAAAGAGGCCAATGAGCACATCAAACCTTTGGTAAGTGGAGGGGACAGAATACAGAAACGCATCCAAAGGGAAGCTTTTTTGATACATAGACTGGATATATTAAAGTATCCAGGTCTCAATGAAGACATAGATGTTTTCTGTAAGTAGCCCGTCCAGACAAGACTTAATTTTGTGTCTAATAGGTCATAATACTGTTTAGCATGGGACATGAGTTGGTGACCCACTGAGCAGGCAACATCTGTGGACGTCCAAAACAGATTGATATCATGTCCGTCGGGCCAGGCCATGATCTGGACGTCCACGGACAGCCAGAATTAGTCGACAAACTACATATAAACGTCTATACAACGTCCAGAAAAGACGTATAAAAAAACTTTCATTCTGGCTCCCCAGAGGACGTCTTTCAGACGTCTTGGATGTCCATAAATGACGTCTAAAAGGTGTGATCTAGACCACTTTTTGCTCACTGGGAAGAGGTCTACCAAAACTTGGATGTGCATTCAACAACAAATGATCAAGTATATGACTCTGGCTAAGGTGCAGCGAGACCAAGTTAGTTTATTATTTTATATACTGTCAATGTGAGCAAGAAACTCCCATGCACTGTGTTATAACCACACTTAATCAAACTATGGCCCTTTTTAACCATAAACCACACTACCATCACATCCTCTGTCTCATTTATCAGTCTAGTGATTATATGGTGCATCATGTTTTTTGCGGGTCGGGCTGGGTACGGGTTGTTGATTAGCGCATATATTAAGGTTGGGCAGGGCGGGTTGGCTCTCATAACGGATTGGGTGGGTGCAGGTATTAAAAAGAACATGACCCCACATCACTAGTGGCCAATAATATTTTCTGTCCTCTTCATGTCAGGTTCTCTGGGCGATTCATAATGGCCAAAAATCAACTGCCTTACTAGGGGCATTATGGTGCTCAACTGTTCCTGTTCTCATCTGCCTTCTTTTCGCTGTCTGAGAAATTCAATTTGTGTGACACAGTGAAAGTAGGGGGAAAAGAAAGTATCCAGGGACACACATGCCAGCATAGTCTGTCCATTTGGAGCACTGGGAGAAATCCTGGTAGACTGGTCACTCTGTGGACCTCTTGAGCATCCTCTCTCTCAAATGCAGCCCCCATGATTTACCATGTCCCACTCTAGTGCAGGTTATATATTATAATCACTAACTATTTAATGCTTAACTCCTGTTATTATGTGCATCACAGTTGTTTTGTACTGATAGCTGGGTGGATGTTCTCGCTGTTGCAGTGGAGAAACAGCAGAGTTGTTTGGGTGCTCCCTTTCAATAACTGCTGCACAGGAGAAAGCTAGCGCTTTCAGCGATACAGTACAGTGGGACAGCGTCATTTGCAGACGTGCAGCCATACTTAAATTCTCAGACATCATGGCTGTCACACCGGAACCGCAGTGTGTTCAGCTGCACCTTCAGCTAATGGGGTAAGAGACTTTTGAATCTGGAGAAACGTGTGTGTAGGGGTACATCCCATTTCCATTATCTGGAAGAAGGGCATCAACCAAGCAGCAGGACTGGTATCTGCTCCTTTGTGTGAGGAGGAACAGGAGGAGCACTGCCAGAGCCCTACAAAATGACCTCCAGCAGGCTATTGGTGTGCATGTTTCTGACCAAACTGGTCCATCATTGGTACCCCGTTCTCTTCACAGATGAGAGCAGGTTCACACTGAGCACATGTGACAGCCGTGAAAGAGTCTGAAGATACTGTGGTATAATATAACCATATAACCATAAGTAAGTAGTTGGTGGTAAATGACAACTGGTAATAATTGCTGTGTTGTTAAAAAGAAGAATCAAGTGTGAAGAAGTTCAGTGGTTAAAATATGTATTATTCTGCATCAGTTGATTGCACTCATCAGTGTAAAAGTGTAAAATGTAACCAAAGATACATGTAGTCAAATGCTGTATACGACACGATACAGCTCTTAGATTTACCAAGACCTGGATGACTAAGAACCTTCATCAACATGTACATTTTTGGGGTACATGTTCTTTTAGTATTTCCATTTTGTGCTAACTTGTACACTGATCCTTTTCAGAAGCAAATGTGGTACTGTTTATTCCACTACATTTATTTACATTTATTTTGATAACTACCTTAATTAAAGTTTAATATGCCTAATACAAAATGTAATCAACAAATAAATTGTGATGTAATGTTAATGATTAAGATAAAACTTTATTGATCCCTGCGGGGAAAATTCAAAGCTACCCAGAAAATAAAGTAAGTAGATAACTTTAAACCACCTTTACCAGCTTGAACATTAATGTGAGGTACACGCAGTCTCCGCACACACACTCTGCCTCCTCCAGGCAGCTCATCTTGATCAAACTCACCACCTGCGAATATGGATTGTATGATTTATGACCACCGTTACGTTCACCGTGACTACACTTCAGTGAATATAATAGTGATTTTGTCATGCTCACGAGAAACTTTCTCATACTCACGAGAAAAGTATCTTGTGCTCACGGGAAAGCATCTCATACTCATGGGAAAGTATCTTGTACGCACAAGAAACTTTTTTTTTTCCCATGTCCCTTTAGGGGCTCCGTAGACAGAAGATTTCCACACACATATTTCAATTTAATTGTGTTTATAAGCACATCAAAGAAAATCAGATAATGAGTCAGTTTTTTGTTTTCCAATTTTTATTATTAAAACAAAACATGGGAAATGGATTGTTTGCTAGTAGGGAAACAGCTCATTTTCCAATTTTGATTTTCTCATTAAAAACAAAAATCCGTTGGCTGCCAAGTATTTGGACTAATCCACTTCTGTTGTTATGGGTATTGGCGTTGTTTTAGGCTTCCTACGGTCTTCAGTTTGTCATGGACTTTAAAATAAGTCAGTATTTCCTACCATCTAGGCGTTCTATTATGTGGAGTTCTTTGTATTAAAAACAAACTCTTAGAGTAGTAGACCAGTTCACCTTAGAAGTCGCTATCTTTGGTAAGTGGAGTCCAGAGAGAACAGATGGATGGAAAATAATCAGGTTATATTGCTTACATGTGACAATTTTTATTTTGATCGGTTAATGAAAAGATTTTAACTACCCCTGTGCAACTGAATTTCATTTAGTTTGGGCTCATTTATTCTGACTGAGGTGTTAATATGGAGCATATTTATTCTGTTTGGGCATTTAAACCAATTATAATCGGAAAATTAGCCCCATGTCAACGCACCCACTGAGAATATTCTGAATAAACTTGAGTTTGATAGCATCTTATAATGTCATTTGTGTTTATTTAAAAGTTGGCATTACCAAATGCTCAAAAAAAGACATACACTATAAAAGACTACATTTTCTGGTTTTAAAATGTGGCCCAATTGAATTTGTATTTGAATAGTGCTGGTCTAGGATACAGGAAGAGGCCAGCTGCCACTTGTGAATGTAAAGAAACTTTGTGTGTTTACTGAGATTTCATGAATATTTTGGAGAAGTTGTATTCACCATAACAGCAGGAAAAATGTTTTCTTTAAAACAGGACTTTAGTAGGGCAATGTGAAGCCTTTGTATTATCTTTTTGTTTGAATAGTAATTCATTATTAGAGCAACCTGGATACAGGAGAGGAGAACAGATGTGTAAACAAACATTAAAGTCTTCTGCTGCTCTGATTGGGGTTGGACATGAAATATTCACCATTAGGTGTGTGTGGCATGTCACTCGGCTCTCAGCCAGGACCCTCATCACTCCATGTCTCTGTTTCCTTCACACCACCACTTCCTTCTTAAATGGAAGAAAGGCAATAATGGAGCCAGATGGCCACAGCTCCCAACCACCCCAACCCACATGAAATATTCAACCAGGATCTGCAATCTTTATGATTGTCTTAAAATAGGAGCGGAAATAAGCAAACACCTGTTTATAGGTTCAGCTGCCCTCCCCCAAAACACCCTTCCTCCTGCGAGTGCACAGTATCTGCTTTGCTTTTTCATTACTTGAATCATGTGGATGTGAAGACCTTTGGTAACTACAGTATATGGCTGTAAATTTCCATTCTCATGCAGTTGTCACATTTTGCGCTTGTTGTCATGGTCTGCATAATACATCCCTCCCATCAGAAAGGTGCTGCTAGTTTGCTTTAAAAGGCTGATTTTTTTCAGCATGAATATGTTAAAGTGAATATTGTTACAAATTACTCCTTTTACATGTAGTTTCAATTCTTTCAAGTCTTAAAGTTTGCATTTTTATGACTGACAAGGAGTTTTCATATAGCCACCAACAGGCAGTGTGCCCCCAGCTGAAAACTCTCTTGTTAATTAGTCATAAATAAGACATCATCAGATTCTCTATGATACCCTTTGTAAAGGGCCATTGTGGAGGATTTGGTGGCAGATTGCAACCAACCGAATACCCGTCATCTCATCCTCAACTGAAAACAAGAAAAACGTGATTGGTCTGTCCAGATATTTCATATATACCCCTAAATCCTACACAGTGGATGTTTAACTGTTCATCTTTTTCTTTATTTATTTCATTTTTCTTTCTTTCTTTTTTTACCATTCTGTTTTGTTTTTTGTTTTTTAAACAAAAATTTGATTTTTTGTATAATCTATTTGGAGCTCCCCACAAAGGTATACCATGCTCATATTTAAGAAGAGTAGTGGTGCTGTCAAATAGTCACCTCCAATGTCCTTTTCTAACCACTTTTCCTTAGCCCCCTATGGAAAACATCTTGAGGTCAAGGAGATATGTGATGGACAGCTACAGTGCTGAGAATATCTGACTGCTAGGCTACACAATTAAGTTATGCGACAGCAGATGTTATTGACGTGGGCCTGCTGTGCATCTACAATGTTCTGATGTTCTCAATGTTCTTTCTTTCTGAGATGCTTTAACTATGTGCTCTTCCTTATGCCTCTTGGTGCATGGAAGGCTGCTTTCTTGCCTACTCTGCTCTGTGCTGGGCTGAACTGCAGATAAAAGTGGTGAAAAAAATGTACAATAAGTGAATAAACTTGTATATCTTTTTTTAAGTGCTACATTTAGTTGTTTTTGCTCATCAAACTAGTGCTATGAGAATTAATAAAGTAGAAAATACAAAGACATACTGTATACTGTATATGTGCTTGCCCTGTCCTAGCACGCACTGTCTCCGCCAGACCTTCGTCTTGTCAACCCTGCCTCTTTAGACCCCCCACTCAGCTGAGCAACTCACCAGGTTCTGTCCTGGAGCTCCCAGGCTCAGCTTCCCGCTCTCTGGATTCTCTGCTCAGTACAGCCAGCCTCCTCTGTCCAGCTCCTTCCTTTAACCATAAAATAAAGGATCATCTTTATTCAAACTCCTGTGTCCTCTTCTTGTGTTTTGCACTTGGGTTCATTAGCCTAAACCTAACATGATACATATGTAGAAATAGAACATTTGTATGACACCAAACAGCTGAACTGACTGTTTATACTGGTTGTCTTTGACATGATAACATTCAATTAGAAAATTCCAGTAGGCTATATTATTTATTGTTATAATCTCCACCTTGCTGTATTCCAAGTGTTCTTATGTTCATAAAGTTTTGTCTACATCCAAGAACAGGTACGTTAAACCACTTCTACCCAGGCCTGCTTCCCCTTTCTGTCATTATACATGCCAAAATCTGCTGTTCATAATTCTGACATCACTCTAAATTCAGTCATTAAAAGGTACAAAGTAAAACAAGTGTTGTTACCAGACACTAGACTACATTTTAACATTACTTATTCACAGTCTTGCTCCTCTATTTTTGCAAGAAAGCAGGTACTTTGACAGAAGGTCACAAAATGTTTTTGTTTTTATCTGAACAAAGAAACTACTTTTCTCTATAACTGCAGTATTCTACGGTTCCAGCTCCTACCTTCCATTTCTCCTCGATAAAAGTTGACTGGGAGAAGGACTGATTGTGCCTGCTTGTGGCCTACTTTCTAGGTGTTATGTGTTGTTGTTCATCATCGCAATCTTGGGGAGAAGAGCAAGTCTTCGGGGAAAAAGCCTCCCCGAGGGAAGAGAGAAAGATCTCGGTCCCCACTGATTCTGAACAGATACTCTCTGAGGAATAAGGTAGTGTTATTAAGGCCGACACTCTCTCTCTCACACACACACACACACACACACACATACATAGATGCAGATCTTTAACCACAGCACGCGCACACATATATTCACTATTTCACTGAATACTTGTTATGATGTTTAACAGAGAATTTATGGATAATAGAAAACTGCTGTTGATGTTATTGTTGATGTCTGATGCACTGCTTAAATGACCCATTTGCAATGAATATATTTTTAATTACATTTAATTGCATGTGCCTGAATAAAAAACAGCCCTAATTAAAAGACCAAGTCCCCTTAAATGCTTCATGTTATACTGTATACTTCATAAATTGTCATATGAGCTCATTCCGAGTGATTCCCATGTGATTTTTTGCAACACTGAACTAATTCAAATGGAGTAAATAGGTTAATAGTTTGTACATGTGTCAAGATAAAAACACAGTGGGACTGAATGGGCCGTCATAGATTTCATGCATTACATAGCTCATAAACTACAGATGTCATCATCTACTATAAGAAAGCACATCAGCAGCTTTACCTCCTACAGTCAGCCTGCCACAAAAGCTGCTTGTGTCCTTCCACCCCAGCTGCACTGAGACCGTGTTCTTAGAGTGGGATGACAACAGTTCTGCAGCTGACAAGAAGGCTTCAAGACAGCCGAGAAGATCACCAACGGACATCTGCCTGCCATCTTCAGCTCCTGTTGCCTTAAATCTTAAAAGAGCCACCTCAGCCCGCCTCTCACTTGAGACCATTACCACACTGAAAGAAAATCACCTATAGACAATATTTATATGTGCAACTGCACCTGTGTACCTGTGTACAAGTTTTGTATGTACAGGATTTATTCTTCATTTATTATTAGCAAGCAGGAATAAACTGCTCAGGCAGTATGAATTTTGTTGTATACAGCAGTACAAACACTGACAACCACCCCTAAAAAGCCTCTGTACTGTACGTTGCATGAAAGTTTTACTCCCGGCTTGCAGAGAGGTGTGCTGGAGACGTTCCGAAAGATAAACTGGAGAAGACAACCAAGACCAGCAGGGCCGAGAGGGAAGACCACTGAGTGAATATTTTGTCATCTAGTGCTATGTTTTGGCCAGCGAAGTAGTGGCTACAAGCTTGAGTAGTGATACAGCAATGATGAACAAGCTGTTTCTTCTCAACATGCTTGAGGTGATATCTGGTTAAAAATAGGCTAAAGCAATATAGAACAAAAGAGAACCAATAAGCATCCACTTAAACAGACATATAGGAAAGAAAATTCATAAAGACCAAAAAGGACGATACATTGATTCATATGAAGGTTTAATTCCAGTAAAATATATATGCTGTACATAATGGGGAGGATTTTGTTAAAGCAGCTTTCAGTTTGCATTCAGTTTTACAAAAAACGAACGCTGTTTGTGCGTGTGTCTGTGGAAAACACACACTGAAGCTTATTGTAATTCATTCATTCAAAGCACATGCTAAGGACTGCAAAAGGACTTGCTGAATGTCTGTTAGCCAGCCATCTGGTTGAGGAGAGAGTGAGAGAGAGTATTAAAGGAATGACAACTAAGATGTTTCGGTGACATAATTTCTTCATCTTTCCCTCTACTAGTAATGACAATAGTTATTAGTTACTTATTTCAGATGACTTTTTGCCCTGTTTGAAACAGCCACCTCCTGATGTCGCAGGTTCTGATACAAATTAAGCTGAGCTTTCAACCACATCTCAGAGTCCAGTGACTGAAAATGGCTTAGGTGTTTTATATTATAACAAGTGGTTGATGAACTTACATTTGTCCTGCTTTCTGTGCTATGCTCGAAAGTTTATTTTCCTGTTCTTACCGCCACTCTGATATTAAACACATTTTGCCTGACTTACCACTGGTGTGTGTGTGTGTGTGTGTGTGTGTGTGTGTGTGTGTGTGTGTGTGTGTGTGTGTGTGTGTGTGTGCTTGTGAACTTCTGATGCAGAGCCTCGGGGCAGGGCAACAGCCATTCTCTGACCTTAGCAGAGTTTGGAGAGATTCAGTCCCCTGGCTGTGGACCATCCATCTGCAAAGAGGCTCATGGTGGTGAGGGAGGGAACACTGTGCTATGTCTACTCTATCATTGATCCAAATGGCCATTTTGTCATCACTCCAAATATGAATACAGAAATGTAACCAAACACAAAGCATAGTCCCATCACACGACTGGGCTGTGGTAAAGGTCAGAATTAGTATTTGGTTAAAGGCCAGGTCCACACACAAACTCACAGGAAGGAAAATGTTGCTATACTGCTCTCTCTGGGCTGAAACTTTCTGGCATGTTTTACTTTTGGCCACACATGAATTTCAGTTACATTGAGTTGCATTGCTATTGAAAATCAGAAGAAAACCTGCTATGATGTGATATCACTAAATGGGGTTCAGCCAGAAATATAACATACACTGTCAGAAATAGGAGTACAGTAGGAATCCATTTCTGTCCCCCAAGGTACAATCTACACTCATGCACCCATAGGCCTAAATAATGGATCTCAAGTAAGTATGTGTACCTTTTAAGGTCCCAAAAAGGTACATATATGTACCGATGCAGAGCTCAGAAAGCGCTTAATCTAGTGATTGGAAAAGCAGTTATCTTCAGTGTGCTGGATCAGGAGCTCCAACTGTGAGTACCACACACTGAACTGAAATACTGCCCAATATTAAGTCAAGATGACTGAGCATGGAGATTTGTGGAACGTGAACTTATCACTGCACCATTCTCTCGTTGTGTAATGATCTGAGACAGTCTCAGGCTCAGTCACCAGTTTACAGGACCCTCCGGAGACCAGGGTAAGCGTCCCGTTTGTGACCAAGAATTAAGGGTAATTTGACTTTATTTAACACATGTAAATTAATGTGTGTAAATGAAATAACCTATGTTACGTGAGTGATGTCACATGTGTTATGTGAATTACATCACTATGTAACTTCTGTTATGAGACTGAATGTAGTTATGTTAATAGTATGATTTTTTCCCTAAACCTAACCAAGTAGTTTTAGAGTCTAAACCTAACAAAACCATGATCATTTGACAGTGTTTATATCATTCCAAAAGTCATAATGCCACAATATGTGAACTCTTACCCAGCAAACTTTATTTTCAAAGTCTCACCAGATGACGTATGTTTCCTATTATTGCTAACCTTACTGTGGAGCCTTTATTTTGAAAGTCTAACTGGAAGTTTCATATTACATATTATTGCTAACTAGACCGTGGAGCCCTTCGCGTGCAGGACCACTAGCAGGGTGGGTAGAGTAGTGTCATAGTTTGAGGCTTAAAGGATAACTACCGTTTTTTACAACCTGGACCTTATTTCCAGCAAAATATATGGTCATGTACTCACCCAGATAACTTTGGTGTCATTCGGCGTCGTTCGGACGAAATTAGATCCAGCGTAGCGCCGATATATCCATATAATGCGAGTAACGGGGCATCGACACACAGCCTCTATATAACGCATTATCTACCACGAAACTAGTTCATTTCACCAATATTTTGTTGCGATATGCTAGTGCTATTCCCCTCTGAGTCCGGGCTCGTCTATTGTCAACATCCGGGGTCTGTAGGTTGACCTACTACCTCTGACCTGGAAGATGTCGTCTCTGAGCTGCGCGCGCACCCGCGACAGCCCAGCTTGTTTACCTGTAGCTGCTACTGCTAGTTTGACCCCGGATGTTGATAACGGACGAGCCCGGACTCAGAGGGGAATAGCACTAGCATATCGTAACAAAATATTGGTGAAATGAACTAGTTTTCGTGGCAGATAATGCGTTATAGAGGCTGTGTGTCGCTGCCCCGTCACTCGCATTATATGGATATATCGGCACTACGCTGGATCTAATTTCGTCCGAACGACTTCAAATGACACCAAAGTTATCTGGGTGAGTAAATGACCATATCGTTTGCTAGAAATAAGGTCCAGGTTGTAAAAAACGGTAGTTATCCTTTAAGGCCACCGACCAAGCTGCTGTATTTGATGGCCTGGGAGTGAACACATGTTGGGATTGCAGTCGAAGACTATTTTGTTAAATCATAGGAGCTAAATGTCAGCAACCCAAATTAGCTGTGTATTTGCTTTGATCACACTCCATTCCTCCTGAGCACGAATTACTTTTGTCAGTGAGTGAGTATGCCTATATCCCTGAACATACACCCATACAAGCTGCACTCGCTCTCTTCTCTCCAACAGTGAGTTGACACATGCACACCTACAGTGCCCACATAGGCCCACCTCCTCCCACTCTTCTGACTATGGTTAGAAGTAAATCAACTTAGATGCTGGTATGCTGTTGTTTTTGTTTATACCAGCCTGTTATTTTCTTCTTTTTAAAGGCTGGTATCAAGCATGGTACCGAATATTGAAATTTTTCAAGGTTTTGTGTCAAAATTCCGGTATCCTGACAACAATACCGTCAAGATTGTTTTGGTATGAGTTACTGAGTTTTAGATTGTACTTTATTTATCCCTTGGGAAGGTTCCCTCAGGGAAATTGAGGAGGTTTTGGAGGTATCAAACATATTCTATATGTCTGTCTTCTCTCAAATATAAATTAATTAAATACTAGATGGTACTCATCCTGTGGTGCTCAAGCACTTAAAATGACCCAATACCAATATCTCTTTCCAGACACGCTTGCATTAATAATATGATTCTAGATCAAGTCATATATGTAGATTGCAGTCCAAGGCCATTTGATTCAATTCAAATGTTAGCAACCAGAATCAGTTGTGTATTTGTTGTCTTTCTTGAAAACACTCAATTTCTCCTGCGAACAAATGCTATGAATCACTAGCCCCTTTTAGTTAGAAAATGCGCCACATTTGCAGCCATGTAAAGGCTGCAATCTGCTGTCCTGTCTATGTGAAACGGAGGTGTAATATTTCTCCTTTTCAAAAAAGCCGCCACTGGGGTAGGCATAAACATGTGACGTGACGTGAAGCACAAAGTTGAACAGTGATGTACAACATATGTGCGTCGGGAGAATATTTAGTCCCGTGAAACCAGTGTCAGTTTCAAAACAACAATGACGGAAGAAAAAGAAACACTGTGGTCTGATGCACTGCGCATTTTTGGATCTCTTCAATCGCGGATGCAGTTGCTATGGTTTTTAGGTTATCAAATGGCAATGCTTGTAATGGAAGACACGAGCGAAGAACCTTTTTCTACAAGACAGCTATAGAGACCGAGGAGACGCCGAGTCAGGGGGCATTTCGAGGCTGAAGGGCGATTGGAGCTTCGATGCCGCTGTAGACTGAGATGTTCAGTGATTCTCAATCAATTGCCATTGATGTCTGAAAGAACGGTGTGGAAGCTAGATAGACCACAAGGGCCATGTTTTGGCCCTCAACCATTTCGATGATGTTGAGTGGCGGAAGCATTTCCATATGTCGCGGCATACATACACACACAATTTGTGATAGGACTTGTTGAGCCACATCTGAGGTGCAAAACAACAAATTGGCGACAGCCACTGGAGCCTCGAGTCAGACTTGCCATTGCGTTGTGGTGGTAAGCTACCCCGTCAGAATACAGATCAATTAGCTGTATCTTTGGCGTCAGAATTGCCACTGTCTGCATTATAGTGCGTGAAGTTAGCATGGTGTTGACGCTTCTTCGCCGCCTTGTTTGCATGCCAAGTGGGACTCGTCTTCGAGAAACAGTCGACAGTTTTGCTGCACGGCGGTATCCGATGTGTGCAGGTGCCATAGATGGCACAAATATCCCTATCATCACGCCAAGACACGACCCGGCCTCTTACTACAACCAAAAGGGCTGGCATTCCGTTGTCCTCCAAGCTGTTGTTGATCATAACTTCTGGTAAGGATGACTCATTATTAGTTTACAAATATATTGTTGTATTAGGCTACTGGGCCGAACCACTTTACAAAGCATTCCCATGGAAATCCACCAAAATAGCGTTTATTAATATGAAGCTTTACGTGGGATGGCCTGGCCGTTCGCACGATGCTCAAATTTTTGCCAACTCCTACATCTTCAAAAGGGTTGAAGAACAACAGTTTCCACGTGAGGTAAGTTTGCGATCTCATTCATTCACCTGCCACCATACAGACCAGACGCTCTCCACAACCCGACGCCGGACTGTAACTCAATTTACAGTTAGTACTTGATGTTGCTCAGCTCTAGCCGTGTTTTCCATGTGAAACTATTTTTTGACTCCTGTCTCTGTCTCTGTCTCCAGTTTCCCTGTTTCGCCTGTACTCCCGGACCCGCCTGTTCTCCTGTTTCCTCAGCCGAGGCTTCACCAAGCTCTCCGGACCCACACACCCACTCTTCCCTGGAAAACTGCACCTGTCCGCTGCCATCTCCACCTGGCCGCACCGCATCATCTCCGCCTGCCTTCCCCCCTCCAGTCCCACTGTGACATTTACCCTATTACTATTTATTTACCTTCCAGGCATCCAGAACTGTTAATGATGTGGAGATCCCTGTGCATATAATTGGAGACCCTGCATATCCCCTCAGAGACTGGCTGATGAAGGGTTTCACCAACCACCATGCACTCACGCCACAAGAGCGAAATTTTAACTTCCGCTTGAGTTCAGCAAGGATGGTGGAGGAAAATTCCTTTGTATGTCTTGTTGGAGGTGTCTGGCTAAACGACTAGATATTGCCACCGCTTCAGTATCTGATGTTGTACTCGCCTGTTGTGACATTTCCTCTTATTTTGTGTCTCCTTCCCATACATAAAACAGAGATCTGGTGTAATTACCCTTTTAATCATGACACCTCAGTCAGTTAGTCACACCCCATCAGATGTCACCACCTTAGCCAATCCCCTTGATGGATGAGCCTATGAGGAGGGACCTCCCTCCCTCTCCCAACGTTACATCTAGGAGCATGGGCAAACCACTTGCTGCTACTCCCTCTGATGAAGCAGGTGTACTGTGAAACGTAAGGGAACACAGGCTGAATTGGGCCTTACCTGACAGCCTTTTTTAAATTGGCTTCTTTTCATTTACCTGCAGGCCTAAACAGCCTGCAGAGGATTGATTTTAACCTTTTTCTAAAAACTAAATAAATTTAAACATTTTAAAGACATTGGTCAAAGTGAGGACCTACTACCTCTGGTCTGCTAACCAGCACCACCACAGCACATGGGGAAAAAAAGAAAAAAAAAAGACACCTTTAGTCAACTGTTTGTACTCCATCTAGAGTGTTTAAAGGATTGCTACACATGTGCTCTCTAGCTGGAAATGCTACTATAGGAGCTACTTACCTTCTCTCACTGGGAGCATCCAGTATCCTCACCCACCCAGGCTCAGGATCCTGACAGGAGGCCTAAACATCACCAACTGAGGCACAGGATTGCAGCCTGCCCCAAGAGTGGGGCCTACCTGTGTCACTCTTGACCTAACATGTGTGGTCGAAGGCGACCCACTTCAGCCATGCAGCGGGTGGCCAAGCCCATGCTCCTACCTTTAGAAACAGACGCCACAGAGATAACGGGTCTAATATTACAGGTCGTACATGGACAGGGCCAACACCTTCACCCCCCGACCCTCTCTCCCTCATCTTCCTCTGATAGGGAATTCGTAAAGCTTCCTCCAAGAGGACGCCCTAAAGGCACAACAGAGCATCTCACGAAATCCAACACAGACAGAGTATATAGAAGTGAGGGTGAAATTGGCAAAAACAAAAAAATCAACCACAACACACAAATCTGTGCAGGTAAACACACCCAGATTATCCAATGTGGCTGTCCTGGATGATGATCTCTCCTTCTCTGCAGTCACCAGCGCTCCCATTCTCACCGCAGGGTGTGTGGCGAGACCAGGGCCTGATTTGGAACCCTGCAGACACTGGGCCTGCAGACACGACATGAGGTGGTAGGGGACAAAATGATGAGACAGAGACACAAAAGGCATAATAATGCCAACCTCATGGTGAACACCACCTCCTCTGACCCCACCACTAAAGTCGCCTCTGCGGGCCCCCGTCCTCAGACTTCCCCAGTCTCTACACGCGCCCCTGCCGAGCTGCTGGCTGCCGGGACGGGGGGGCCACAGGGGGGGAACACCAGTCCAGGGGCACTTATTACCCCACCTATCATAAGGCCAGAACGGGCAGAAAACTCAGAGTGGCAGATCCTGGACAGGACTCCAACACACCCGCTAACCAAAGTGCTGGTGCTGTCAGCTGGGGTCAACAATAAGGACCAGGACCCCTATAAAACACCCATTAAACAACTCGGACACGTTTACAATAGAGCGCGCTCTGTCTTCCCCAATGCCTCTATCCATATACCTGTATTGAACTTTTCAACCTCCCTCTCACAGGAACAGCAGACTAACCTCTCTGTCATTAACCGCTTCATTTACAGCCACCTTCCCTTCCTGAAACCGCTGCCCAACGTCGACTTGTGCACCGCGAACGACTGCGCCCACTGGACACCTGCCATAGCGACAAAAATGCTAGAAAACTGGTGTGAACAATTACAGTTAAACATGCAGCGAACTGAACCAGGTACCTGAAGGCGTGAACACACGGTCCGGGGACTGGGGCTCCAAGAAAACAGCAGACACCATGGGGCTCCCCACTCCCCCGCCCGCGGTGGATCTCTCCTGGGGCTCATCGTCCAACATCCTTAATCTCTCCACTCTATTTCAGCCTACTCCGGATCAGATTAAATTACTGGAGAGAGGGCTGACTTTCATCCCCACTCCCTCCTCACGTGGAGGAACTGCGCCGAGACCTTTACAATTACCACCGGAGAATTAAATTAATAAACCATTTTGATAACTCCGACCGCAATATAGTCCCTTTCACCCTCCCATCCAGCTGGGAACCTACCTGGGAGCAGCTGGATGACAGGGTGGAAAGTCTCATCCGCTCTGACCTGCTTGGCGTCGACTCCTTCGTCCCTCCTTCAGCGACGGATGACCATGACCTGCGGAAATACAAACAAATTATCAAAACATTACAATCCAATCCCGATATCAAAATTAAACCTGCGGATAAGGGCTCCATGATTGTCATCCTCGATGTACAACAATACGCCCTGGAGGCAAATAGACAAATTGGATAACCCAAAATATTATAAACAAATTCCAAACAGTATTCAGCCTCTTACTCTAACCCTAATCAGAGACATCATCCAGGGCTTATACATGCAGAAAGCCATCAACGCCAAACAGGGTGACTTCTTCTCCGGCCCGGATGATCCCCGTGAGAGACAGTTTTATTTACTCCCTAAAATACACAAAGACCCGGCAACTTGGACGGTCCCGGGCGCAATTCCACCCAGCAGACCGATAGACTCAGACTGTAATAGCGCCACCTACAATGCATCCCTGTACATAGATTCTTTCCTCAGCCCCCTTTCCACTAGACACCCGAGCTGCTTGAAAGATACTTACCATTTTCTCGCCATCATCCACTCGCCCCAATTGCCCTCCGACACCTGCCTCTTCACCCTCGACGTGGAAAGCCTGTACACGAATATAGATACGGACACGGGCTTACAAACAGTCAAAAAAATATTTGGCCGTTATCTGGATACATCCAGACCAGACGCAGAAGTACTCAAACTACTTGAGATCTGCTTAAAACGTAACGATTTTAGAAAAAACAAAAACCTCCACAATGCTCTAATTAAGGCAGAATTCAGCAGACAGGTGACGGACACAAGGGCCAATTAAACACTGGGCATTCCAGAACAGGAAATTCCTATTCAACCCACACGGGGGGGTGGGGTCTCCAGTAAATACAACCTTCACTTTAGAAAGCAAAAATATCATTGATTGCATCATATGCCAGTCTTGTAACCTCGTGTATATAGGTGAAACCAGTAACACCCTGCTAACCAGGTTAAAACAACACCTGTATAACATTGGGCAAAGCAGACTGACCACCCCCCTGGTAAAACACTTTCAGGTCCGCTCTCCCCAGCATCTCTCCATCACGGGCCTTGTAGATATGCGCAACATGGACGGTGGGCCAGCGCAGGAGAAACAAAGGGCTGTGGATCAGCAAACTGAGGACAGAGGTCCCCTCAGATATCAACCTCCCCTGAAAAAAGGGACAGAAAGAGAAAACATTTAGCGCCATGTTCCCTCTATCTCCACAGTAAAACAACTGTATTTGCAACTGTGCATAACTGTGTGCTGCCGGTTCATGGCCAGGTTGCTTATCAAGATCCACAGGCACGCGCCGGTTACCAAGCTATCCGGGGAGCTATTATGTCAATTCTCCAATTCGCCAATTCTGTTTGACATTTTGTGGCTGCTGTATGTTTTCTGTGAATAAAAATACACTCAAAGGATTCACATGGAAGTGGTGTATGATAACTTACAAATGTTTTTTTAGTTGTTATCACAATCAGCCCTACTCTCAGAGGAGTTAATCATGTATTTGTACCTGAGGAGGGGAGGATTTGGTAGGGAGACTGCAGGTGGAGACCACAGAATGTTTAGACCAAAAGTAAGCAGGTGACATTTCAGGAATATTTTTAATACCAGTCTAACTGAAGAAAAGATTTCAGTGAAATTATGGTATTGCCACATTGTCCCTAGTTGTGAGCCAGACAACATTCGTCCAGAGTAGTTCATCCCACCATTCAGCACCACACAAGTGGAGAATATGACATTCTATCATATAAAAATAGTAGCCCATTTTAGCCCTCTGTTCAAGACAACAGGAATTTGACACCCCATTCAAGGGCATTTTCACCTGTCCATGCACTGTACTCTTTAGCATAGGCTACTATGCTCTCACTTACCATATTAAAAGAGGTACCTGCTTTCCTCAGAGTAGCCCATTTTAGCCCTTTGTTCAAGACATTTGGCACCTTGGTAGGCAATGCAGCCTTGAATGCCAAGCCATTATGTTCTACTTGTCATAAAAGAAGTCTGCATCCCATCTCAGGAATTTGACACCCCATTCAAGGGCATTTTCACCTGTCCATGCACTGTACTCTTTAGCATAGGCTACTATGCTCTCACTTACCATATTAAAAGAGGTACCTGCTTTCCTCAGAGTAGCCCATTTTAGCCCTTTGTCAAGACATTTGGCACCTTGGTAGGCTATGCAGCCTTGGATGACGAGCTATTATGTTCTACTTGTCATAAAAGAAGAAGTCTGCATCCCATCTCAGGAATTTGACACCCCATTCAAGGGCATTTTCACCTGTCCATGCACCGTACTCCTTAGCATAGGCTACTTTGCTGTCACTTACCATATTAAAAGAGGTACCTGCTTTCCTCAGAGTAGCCCATTTTAGCCCTTTGTCCAAGACATGTGTCACCTTTATAAACTATGCAGCCTTGAATGCCAAGCTATTATGTTCTACTTGTCATAAAAGAAAGCTGTCTTCTTGTCAAACAATGATGCAGTCATTTTTCAATGAGCTGCATGCATGCACCTGATAAATGTGCCTGTACATTTGTCATTTCTGTTCGTGATGACAGCATAGGTGACCTGTTGTAATGTAAATGAATTGAATACACCGAATGTTTAAATGAGGTTTTTTTATTATTCAAGCCGCACTGGCATGCAAGAATGACAAGATTAGATCTCAGTGTAACTATTTACAAGTGCAAAAAAGCCAACAGTGCAAGGTCCTGGTTCAGTGCCAAGAACTATTTACGGGACATTTACAAAACCGGTCAGTTTTCGTACAAGGCGTGCGGAAAAGCCTAATCCAGCTGCTGCAGGTAGGAGGACGAAGAATCCTCTGCGTTGAAGCTGGGGAGGCAGCAGAGAATAGGAGTACCGAGGCACAGGTGGACGGTAATGATGGGGGGTGCTGTGTGTGCTGCATGTGGGGCTGCAGGTGTTACCTGGGCCATCATCTCCCGCAGGAGAGCAAATTCATTCTGCATTCCCCGGTGCATGTCTCTGAACAAATTGGAGAGTGAGCTAAACTGTTCAACCTGCGCACACATCTCTGCCTCCCCCATCGCCTTCTCTTTCTCCCGCTCAGATCTCCGTTGCTCTTCTTCCCTCTCCAGCCGCGCCTGCTACTTCTCTGCATCCTTACAGTCCATGGTCATCAGGAGATCTTTAATTTCTTCGGCCACGGCCTCGGCTTTGGTGGTGGTCTTCCTTTTTTTGGACGGGGGTGGCGCTTGCTCTAAAGAATAGTAATAACATATGTGTTGTTATGGTCACAGACCTCGTTGAACTTTTTCCGGAGGTTTTTCTACTTGCTGTTGACCTGCTTTTTCTCCCGGCGAAAGCCAAGTCCGCTAAGCTCCTCTGCGACCTTTTCATACAAAATACCATCTTTCACAGTCCCCGTGGTCTGGTTATTGACGATTCTCTCGGCTGTGATGGTTAGCATCTCCCGGATCTCAGCAGCTTTCCAGTTGCTCATCTTGATGTCCATGGATGAAGGTGATGAATTGACTGCTGTGATCAGCTTTCCTGCTTTTAAAACTCCCGGCTGTGGGTCGCACAACAGTGCACGTCATCGACACCTCCACCCATGTCACGCAATTGCCGGGACATCGACGACTTGGATTTACATAGCAATGGAGGTGGCAAAAAGTGTACCCTCCTAGGCGTCATATTGGCAGACCAAAACAGACCCCCAATATACCGCAGTCTGTCTAAATTCGCGGACAGGCACCGCAAAAGGGACCGCGAAATTGGTGGGTTGCTGTCCAGTACTTACTGAGTGAGTGAGTGTATCCCCCTGATAGGTCAGTACCATGCACAACCGATCAAAAGCAATTTGTAAATTAATAAACTGGCTTTCACACCAGTTGGCAGTCAACCTTCCATTGGCAATCCTCCTTGTGTCCTACAGGCCTGCTTCTTGACCCAGAGGTCTTGTGAACAGGACAGTTGAGTCTTTGCAGCCTGTGCTTGATTATCAGTTACACAACTGCCTTCTTCAGTGAATCCTTACCAGAATTAATGAGAAAAAAGGGCAAAACTGAGACTGTTACACGGCAATGACAGTCAATAAACAAAAAAGAGCTATGGACAACAGCAGCGACCATTATTAGGCAAATTCAATAATGTGCCACTTTTTCTCACAGGAGAATAAAACAGAAGACATCCAAAGCCAAGATAACTATCCTTATGGTGATGAGAACAATCCAACTACATCCTGCCCACTTACGTTTGACATTTTAACTGTGGAACGCTTGTAACATTAAAAAGGTCCTATTTGTGAATAAAGTTGATTTTTGAGTCTCATTCCCAACTCGTCAAAAACTGACGCTTTGACACGTGCACACAAATGGACTAGCTGTGATGTAGCAGCTACTGCTTGCACCATAAGCTATAAGCAAATAATTCTTGTGCTTTAAGTTATTTTTAATGTAAACAAAACTGCACCTTAAACTCCTGCACCTTATGTTCCACTTACCTTTACTCCACGATACCTCAGCATTTTATTTTATTTACCTCGGCTATGAGTATTTTATTTTATTTTTAACTACTCAAGCATTTTATTGTGTATAGTACTTAATTGTTTTTTGTATATTGTATATTGTATATTGTATATGGTACTTTGTTTTTTATGTTTTCTGCCTTTGTGTTTTGATTGTATTTGTACTTGAATGTACCCGCTGCTATGATAACCTAATTTCCCCTTGGGGATTAATAAAATTGTCTATCTATCTATCTAGAAGAAGAGCAGAATAGGACGCTCTCGATTGGTACTCCTGTAAGTTGACCAGCAGTTTCTGTGGGAGCTGGGCCTGTTTCAGCTTGCTGAGGAAAAACAGTCTCTGTTGGGCCTTTTTGACAAGCTGTGAGGTGTTAGAGGTCCATGTCAGCTGCCTGGACACGGTGACTCCAAGGAACTTAAGGTTATCGACACATTCCACCTCATGTGGAGGGGGAGGTGGTCTCTTCCTTTAGTTCTCCTCGTTTATTGACGAGCTTGTGAGGGATGACGGTGTTAAGCGGGGCTGAAGTCCACAAATAGCATCCTCACATAGCGGTTTGGTTTCTCCAGATGTGTCAGGGTGCTGTGCAGAGTTGTGTTGACAGGGTCCTCAGTGGAGCGGTTTGCCTGGTAGGCAAACTGGTGTGGGTCCAGGTCCGGTGAAATGATGCTCCTGATGTGTGAGAGCACCATCCTCTCAAAGCACTTCATGACTACAGGTGTTAGAGCCACTGGGCGGTAGTCATTCAAGCACTTTGCAGGTGATTTCTTAGGCACAGGAATGATGGAAGATTTCAGGCACATTGGAACAGTGGCATGTTGTAGGGAGAGGTTGAATATTTTTGTAAACACCTCTGTCAGCTGCTCAGCAAATGTCTTCAGTAACGGGCCTGGTACACAGTCCGGGCCTGCTGCCTTATTCCCATTAACCTTCTTAAACATTGCTCTCACCTGGTGGTGCAGGAGAACCAGGTTCAAAGCGAGCAAAGAATTGGTTGAGGACATCAGGCAGGTTGAAGTCTTCACCGGGCAGCGAAATATTCCCTCTGTAGTCCGTCAGTGCCTTGATACCTTCCCACATGCTACGGGGGTAGTTGTTTAACTGTTCTTCAATGCGCTGTTTGTATTGGCGCTTGGCATCCCTAATGCCTCTTTTTAACTTCCCCAATGCATCACTGTAGGCCTGTCTGTCATGAGACCTGAATACTGCATCTCTCTCCTTGAGCAGTGCCCTCACCGTGCTGTTAATCCAGGTCTTCTGGTTGGGGAACACCTTAACTGTCCTTTGTTTGGTTACAGTCTCTGTGCAGAAGTTTATGTACCCCAGCACAGATGCAGTCTGTTCCTCAAGGTCTGTTCCCTGTGCAAACATATCCCAGTCTGTGCTCTCAAAACAGTCCTGCAGCATTGAGGTGGTTTCCTCAGACCACACCTGTACTGTCTTGATAGATGGTTTAATTCTACAGCTCCGGGGTCTGTAAACTGGGGTGAGAGTGAGGGAAATATGTCCGAGGTGTGGGGATGGAGCTGTTTTGAATGCTCCTTTAATATTTGTGTAAACCTGGCCTAGTACATTGTTTCCTCTGGTTGGGAAATTCACATTTTTGTGGAATTTGGTCATGATACGTTTTAGATCTGCGTGATTGAAATCCCCTGCTACTATGATCACGCCATCTGGATGACCCGTCAGCTGTTTATTAATGACATTGTGTAGCATTTCCAGGGCTAGCATGGCCTATCTTTTTTTTACCTCTTTATCCCCTCACTCCCCAACCTCCCATTCTACAGAGCAACTTCTAACTTCCTTTTAGGGTAGGTAGGTAGGTAGGTAGGTAGGTAGGAAGAGTAAATTATTTTTTCTTTAAGCCTTTATAGAGCCCCAACAACCTCCACATTTGTTCAGCCTGTGTTCATGAAATGGATTGAGGACTTCACAGTCATTCCTCCTCCGATTTAACAGCCCATTGCTCTGCCCACTCACAAGGTGGACTAACTGATGAGTGTGTAACTAGCAGGAGGTCCAGGTGTCTACATCTAGTTTGTGTTTGAATCACTGGCTCCTCCAGGGGATGGGAGCTTTGCCTGGTGCTTGGCATGCCAGACTGGAAAGCACGGCAGGAGGCAAAACACTGATTTTTAATTGATACATTAAACAGTCAAACAGATTGCACAACCTCAGGCCATGAACAAAACAGCATGCACAACTCATAGCCCAAGGCAAGCAGAGAAGCACTCTCTCTCTGTCATCTCCCTGTCCTTATTCTTAGACGTATTCTCTATTCCGCAGGGATGCTCTTTTATTGTGTTGTCTGGTTCAGCTACTGAAAAACAGTCTTCAAAAAGACCTACACAGTTTATGGAGGAGCAGCTACTTCTGCAGCACAGGAATGTGATCTATTGACCCTGTTTAAAGGAAATGTAATCTTTTATTTTAGTTCTTGTTCCAAACCAGAAGACAAAGTTTCAAATTGCATTATGTTCTTTCATGTGTGTGTGTGTGTGTGTGTGTGTGTGTGTGTGTGTGTGTGTGCGCGCGTGTGTGCGTGCGCGCCTGTGTGTGTGTGAGCAATATGATTTGCAGCTCCCTCTCCAAACAATGTGCTTTAAATAGAAGAGTGCTTGTTGTTTAGTAGGACTAATTAAAATGATTTATGCTCACATTACAGTGACAACACTGGAGCCAAAGTACAGGTCACCAGATAAAAAAACTAATTATTTTATCTATCTACCAGACACATATACCAGGATTTATATTAGATGCTATATGCCAACATTTTTCTGGTATGACATGTAATTGCCCAGCAGGTGAATATCAACAGCGAAAATGTCGAGTTGGAAATATGCCAAATAAATACATTCATTAACAACATATTAAATAACATAATATTCTGTGGCTGTGTGTTTCCAAGACAACTTAAATATAAATGTATACTATTTATACTATCTTAAATACTATATTTACACTAAGTAGAAGTAGATGCACTTAGTACAGTGTATACCTCAGCCTAGACCCATCAGTCCCCTTTTGTACTCACTCACAGATAAGTCACTTAAATATACCTGATTTTTTTTTCATCAAGATCCATGAATTACTCCCTTAGAAATGATGAAACTATCTCACTATGTTCAAGAAAGTGAGACAAAATTCCTGCAACCACCGAGACTCATCCTCCATTCAAGTTTTGTGGATATCTATTTTTTTTTTTTCCTCTGCTTGATCAAAAAAAAGCAATTGTGACTGACTACAACAATTTTCTCTTTTTTTAATGTTTCTTAAAGCCAGAAGGTTGGCATTTTGAATAAATATAGTTTTGTGGCATGTCTATGATTTGCTTTTTTTCTAAAAAATAAAAACAATTAAATGAGCATCCTCAAAGTGGTGATTCCATAATTTTCCCAGGGGTTGTATATTCTAGATTGAGTACAAATGGTGAAATCTTTTTTTTAATTTTTTATTTCCAATCAAAAAAGGATTTATAATACAGAAATGTTCATGAAGTTTTGTTCAATAATTAATTTATTATAGTTCTTCTGAAAATGTGACTAAAAAATAAAAAATATAAATACAGTAATTCTAATATTCGGTTAAATCCACATTAAAGCCATCCACAAGCTGAACTAGAACAATCAATTTTGGTGATTATAGAAAGTTGTGTGAATCAAATGTTTTTGTAGCATGGCCTCTTAACTTATTCTGAGTGATTCTGATTGATAACAGCTGATGACTTTTCTGGGCCCATTTTAGGGCTTGTTTGATACAGCCATTAGACTCAGCCACAAACACTACAATGGGAAAGTCTAAGAAGCTCAGCATTGATCTGAAAGAGAACATTATTGATTTGAACAAGTCAGGAAAGTCATGTGGAGCCACTTCAAAGCAGTTACAGGTCCTGAGATCAACTGTACAAATAACTAAGTATAAAGACCATGGCACAGTTGTGTCACTGCCACGAGGAAAAAAACACAAACTATCATCTGCTGCTGAGAGAAAGCTGGTCAGGATGGTCAAGAGTCAACCAAAAACCACCAAAAAACAAGTCTGCAATGAATAAGAAGCTGCTGGAAGACAGGTGACAGTGTCCACAGTGAAGCGCTCGACTCAAGTTTGCTGCTGATCACATGGACAAAGAAATAACCTTCTGGAGGAAAACTCTGGTCAGATGAAACAAAAATTGAGTTGTTTGGCCACAATGAGCAGCAATATGTTTGGAGGAGAGAAGGTGAGGCCTTTAACCCCAAGAACACCATACCTACTGTCGAACATGGTGCTGGTAGTATTATGCTGTGGGGCTGTTTTGCTGCTAGTGGATCTGCTGCTCGAAAGAAAGTAAATGGAATAATGGAGGAGGATTATCTCCAAATTCTTCAGGAAAACCTAAAATCATCAGCCCAACAAATGTAGTTGAACTTCACCGATTCTGTCAAGAGTAGTGGTTAAAAATTCAGCCATAGGCCTGTCAGAAGTTTGTGGATGGCTATCAAAAGCACCTAGTTGAGGTGAAAATGGCCAAGAGACATTTAACCGAATATTAGAATTACTGTATGTATATTTTTGACTCAGCAGATTTGGTCATATTCTAAGAAGAACTATAATAAATTAATTACTGAACCAAACTTCATGATTTTTTTTTGTGACAAAGTAGTATATGTTCCTCTCATGCCATCACATTCCATCACTAGAGCTGTAGAAATCTGGTCTACAGGAATGGTCTAGTCACACTGGAGGAGGAAAGCAGTATTAAAGTGCTGGCGAGTGAACAAAAGAAAGCTTTCTAAATACATAAACTCTAGAGATGCAGAGATCAATCAAGTACCACTGGAGCTGGCGACAATAATCTGGCACTATGCAGAGGGAAGGTCTGGGTATAAGAGCAGGTGCTGATTACACTCAATGTGCTGCAGGTGTGTGGATTGGCACAGCTTCGACCAGCAGCAAAGCCACGCCCAGCCTCACCAAGCACCTCTGAAACACGGCCACTCAAACTCATCTCCAGGTGTCAACAGGTGCTAAGGAGGAGGGAGCAACAGCTAGCAAAGAGTCCTCAGCTAGCAAAGCCAATGAGCATGACATGGCTCAGACCACATTTACACATAGCCGGGTATTTACAGAAACAAATATTTCTCCCCCTCTGTTTTCAAAAATAACATTGTACACACAAGATCGTTTTCAAAAAAGTTTTCGTTTACATGAACCCGCATAAATACGCCATTGAGCGCCATCTTAACTATGCCAAACCTGTAGGTGGCAGTGTAACAAGAAGGATAAAGCCATGCAAGCCAATCAGAATCCTCAAAATCAACAAAAACGAATAACACAAGCGACTTCCTTTTCCTTCCAAAACAGTCAATATGGCGCAAGGTTCATTTGTTTGGACTGACAGTGAAGCGGAGCTACTCCTTTGAGTCGCCTGAAATTATGAGGCAAGTAAAGCCCAAGAGAATGTAGATTGGGAATCATGCCAAACAAAATACGTGGACATGTTGGCATTGTTCTTGGAACAGTACCCGTCCGAGTCCTCCGAGGAGTATCCTCATGTAAAGGAGGAAATAACTCGGGCGCACCTGACGACAAAAATGAAGGCAGTCAGAAGAAAGTACGAAATGCAGTTGACACTGGACGTAGGAGCGGCCATGGTAGAGTGGTACTTCCTTACTATGAACTATGCGAGCAGGTTTGGGGTGGTTCCCCTGCCACTACGACCAAGGCCAGATTAACCATAGGGGCAACTGGGCAATTGTCCAGGGGCCCATGACCTCTAAATGGCCCAGGGCAGTGAGGACACAAGCAAAATATCTGGTTATCTCTCGCTTATATGTTAAACTGTCTGCCGGAGCCGTTGCATGGCACAGAGACCCTGCCCCTGCCTGTGACTGTGACCGTGAGCTGAGACCCTCTCCTCATTGGTCAGCCCGTATGAGGTGGGTCAAAGGTGACGCCAATCAACGCGCACAGAGCGGGTTGCATGATGTCAAGTGCCTCTACACAACTCAAAAAATGCAGACATGGAGAAGCTAAGTGGGAGTGCTAAACGGAAATTAAAAAAGGAGCAGGACATCAGAAACGCAGAAAATTTTAAGTATATACTGAAAATAGGTAATTTCTTCACTCCAGTTAACGTTACCAACTGTTCTGTTAAGGCAGCCTCTGTCAACGAGGACAGCTCAGTTTCATTTCTTCACTGCTGGCGCTAGCTAATGTTCACAGCCCGGAGAGCAAAGAACCCCGGCAGCATCTTCAACCGACGGCCCGAATTCTGCTGCGAGTGCGACTGTTGAGGGAAGCAGTGATGGTTCTCGAGTCTCATTGCCATCTGAGCCGCTCGTCGAGTCTGCGAGCAGCCCCTGTACCTGTACAGCTCCGGGAAGAGGCGATCTACCGAGGGCCTGCAGCTTTCCAGAACCGGGCTGCCAAGTATCCTGCATAGGTAAGGGAGTCCGGACGGGAGTAGGACACGCTCCCGCACCAACGATTTGCTTCATTGCTGTCTCCCAAACAACCAAATTGTGCCAAGGGAATGGTTTCTTTACTCGCCATCAACTGGATCAGTTTATTGCTATGCCTGCAAACTCCTGTCATCCCAAAAGCATACATTTATCAGCGGATTCTGTGATTGGAAACATCCAGAGAGGATTAGTGATCATGAAAAGAGTGCAGAACATAGACAAAACATGCTTTCTTTATTGCACAGGTCTAAATACGCTTGCAGAGTGGACGCTTCTCTTGCCCGACAGTGTGAGGCAGAACAGCAGTACTGGAAAGCAGTCTTTAGATGTGTGGTTGCTGTTATTACATTTTTGGGAGCAAGAGGACTGCCATTTCGAGGCGACAATGAACTGCTGGGCTCCACGCACAGTGGGAACTGTTTGGGACTGCTTGAACTGATAGAGGAGTTTGACCCCTTTTTAAAGGAGCACCTTGAGAAGCATGGCAGTAAGGGTAGAGGTAAGCCATCTTACCTGTCCTCAACTGTGTGTGAAGAATTTATTTCATGGGTGACAAAACTAAGCAAGTGATAGCAAAGGAAATCAGACACTAAATATTTCTCTGTAATCGTTGATTCAACAGATTTAGCACATGTAGATCAGCTCACATTTGTTTTTCGTTTTGTCAGTGCAGATGGCAGAGTAGTGGAAAGATTCATCAGGTTTGAGCCCATCCACAGCCACACAGGTGTAAGCCTAGCTGAATCTGTGATTGAAATGGTGCGAGGCTTGGGGTTAGACTTGTCAAACTGTTGTGGCCAAAGTTATGATAATGCTAGCCAAAAACATGTTGTTACAGCCCTAGTGCTGTGGGTGTGTTTTTGTGTTGTGTTTTCTTTTCACCCATTCAGCTGACGCCCTCATCCTCCCCCTCCTCCTCGTCAGTGTGTGGAGCACCACACCTGAGGCTACTTGCCACTTAGGCCAAACCAGTAGCCGTTTCTCAATACCCAGTACGCCAAGTTCGAACTTGTGAACTCTGGGAGTCTGGACTTGTGGAGTTCAGTTGGAAGAACAAACTCCCGGGGGACGGGAGGACGGGAGAACGGGAGGACGGTCCGCTCCGCTCCTCGGCCATTGCTATCACGAAATGCATTCTGGGATACGTAACTTCCCAAAGTCCACACAAGTCTCCACCGATGCATCCTCGATGAAATGGGCGGGGCAAGAACACATCCGGGGTATTCGACCGTTCTTGGCCAGATGCGAACTTTGAATTGGAACAGTACTTGGTCCGGCGCTCATGTTTCTTAGGTCCACAAGAACAGAAGTACAGAGAAGAACGCATATTGAGAAACGGCTTAAGTTGCTGCGGTTGCCAGTGGGCTGGGGGAGGCGACCGTGACATGCAGAGAGCCTGAGCTACGACTGGCAGTTTTTCTTGAGGGTGGTGGCCTCTTGGCTGATCGGTGTTTTTGCTGGCTTAAATAAAGCAGTTTTTGAGTTACCGTTACCCATTGTTCCTCTCCCCTCCTTTACACCCGGTTTATTATTTAACTATGTTACTCCCTACATCCCCTAGCCATACCGGGACGTAACAATGTCTGGCAAATAAAGCGGGCTCCAGGCGCACTTGAAAAAACAAAACCCACTAATTCATTATACACCGTGAGCTGCCCAGTCGCTGAACCTCGTAGGTGTTAACTGCATTGATAATTGCTGTGAGGAGGTTAACTCTCTTTTTGAATTGCTGCAGTCTCTGTATACATTTTGCAGCGCATCAACACATCGCTGGAATACAGTTTTCCATAACAGCAAACATTACATTAGATACACTCTAAAATCCCTCAGCACCACTCGATGGAGTTGCAGAGCAGACTTAATAAAAGCTCTCAGTGAAAATTACAGGCCAATTAGAGATACATTAGCCAAAATAGCTTCAGACTGTGATAAGAAAATACAAACCAAACTTGACACTGCTGCATTGGTTGCAAAACTTGATAAACTGGAGACAGTAATAATGACTATGTTGTGGGACCGGGCACTGCATAGATTCAAGGCAACAAGTGACCAACTCCAAAAAAGCGATATGGATTTAGCTACTGCTCTTGACCTTTTGCGGTCACTGCATTCATATGTGGGCATTAGTGACTTAAGATTTTTTCAAGTCGACTTATCCGTCAATAAAGTCGAAGTCGAGTAGACACGTCGTTTGATGACGTCATCACATTGACACAGCGGAGGAACACCTCCATACATGGGATGTGTGTCTGGCCCACAGCCGGAGAGTTTTAAAACCAGGAAACAGCTGATCACAGCAATCAGTCCATCCACGGACGTCAAGATGAGCAACTGGAAAGCCGCTGAGATCCGGGAGATGCTAGCGTCTCCTCGGTCTCTGTAGCTGACAGCTAGCGGACACAACCAAACAGCTAGTAGCTGCTGTCAGCTTGTTGTGTAGCGGCAAGCTACGAACGGTCGCTACTTTCAAATTAAAAGCCCCCCGCTAAGAACCCAGTTCTTAAATCCAATGGGATGCAATGTAAAGCTCTTATTTTGAAGACAAATTCGTTGTCACTGTTCACTGCCCAAAAAAAAAAACACACGACTTGTCGACCGCTCTCAGGGGCCGTCGACTTGCACCACTGACGTCGACGCATCGACAAATTGGCTTTTCTGTTAATGCCCTAGTTGGCACTCTACGAGAACAGTTTGTAGAGCTCGAAGAATCAGCACGCGCTGTCAGTGCTACACAAAACTACCAGTTTGACACTGGACGTGTGAGAAAAAGAAAGAAATTTGCAGACAAGTCTGGTGATGACAGCGAATTAGCTTTTACTGATAGTAGTCAGAGATTTAAGGTTGAAACATATTATGTCATCATTGACAGACTTTGTTCGTGCCTATCCAAGCGCCTCAAGCCTACACACGTGTGTGACAGCCGTAGCCAGACAGATTTCACTGGGGCACGTGCCCCAGTATTGATCTGCAGTGCCCCAGTAAAGATTTCACCAGTAAAAAAATTCACTTCAGAGTTTTAAGTCTACATAGCATAGGCTACAGAATGCGCACATAGCTACTTAATATAATTCATTGCTACTCTATTCACTCCACATACACAATGCGCACATGGCTACTTAATATGGTATTTTATTCACGTGTAGGGACTTCAGCGTCAACTCGAAGCGCTTGAGAGAGAGAGAGAGAGAGAGAGAGGCGCTGTGAAGCAGCTGCATGAGGTACATAACGTTAGCCGACAACAACTTGCTAAATATATTATTTTGATTTCGATTTGACTAAAACAGTATTACTCCTGTAGATGGATATCAGAAAGTTATTCGCTTGCAGCAGGGTTAAAGCAGCAAGGAGGAATGAGAGAGGTAAGTCCTAGCTAGCTAGGCAACATAAATCTGTCTTAATGCTAAGTTAGCTAACTGATTCCTTGTATCAAAACAACCGTATTAATTTGCTGTACAGATAGTGACTTTTGTTAGATAAGGATGGGAAAAACAAAGTGGTGACGAGCTGTCAGTCAGACCCAAGGGGAATTTCCAGTGAGTTTATGAAACAGTTCTAACTGTGGCATAATGTTGGTTATGGTCAGCTGGTTCTGGTCAGGACCTCTGCATCAATGATGAATTTGAGTAAGCTTGTGTTAGTTGACAGATATGGCCTAGGGATACTACAGTGGTTCTCAAACCCAGACCCACTGAAAATGACCCCACAATCCACTTTTATGTCACGACCCACCAGTTGGGAACCACTGGTCAACTGTATAACAGTTACTGTAATATTTCCATGTCTGTCCAGACAAAGTGGAGCAGCAGAGTGCAGGAAGAGGTGAGGGAGAGATGGAAGTTGATGAGCAAGAGCAGAGGTGAGTTGACTATCAATGAGGGATGTCCCAATCATGTTTTGTTTTTTTGTTGTTGTTTTTTTTTGCCTCTGAGTCATTTGATTTTAAATATCGATAGCTGAAATGCAAAACCTCCCATCTGAAAAAAAAACCAACACTTTTTTGGAAAACAAAAAATCTGTCAGTTTCTTACAGAATGCTTTTTGGTCAGGTGACTTTTTTGTCACAAGGAAGGGTGGGATAACATTGCAAACAGAGCAGCCTTCACTATTCTTATAATCATAACCATGTGAAAACTGAAGATCATAAAAAATGCAGATAGGAGACTTTGAGCTATGTACATATTGGTAATGGACAGTAATATTTTCATGTTGCTTCAGACTAAGTGCAGCAGAGTGCAGAGGAGGAGAGATGGAGGTTGATGGGCCTCAGAAAGAGATGACTGAGAGGTGACACAGAGGTGAGACCTGGCTGACAGCGTAGTTAGTTACTGTAAACTACACTTGCAGATTTGATGAATGTTAGTTGTAATGGTTATCTGAGGCGACAGTTGATCATATTCAATTTTTTGTATGTTGCACCAGACAGGAGAAGCAGAGTGCAGGAGAGATTGAGCTGGCTAAATCAGGGGAAGGAGGAAGAGAGGAGGAAGGGCAGCAAGAGACAGACAGCCAGGAGAGATCACACCCCAGAGATGAGACTGAGAAAGCAGTTGCCACAGTGGCAGAAAACATCAGACTGGGGGCAAGGGAAAAAAGCAGTGTCCACAATGTTGAGGGACATATAAGTGATCTAGGGGGAAAGGATTCTGGCCCAAACCAAGTAAAGTTGTCACAATATCCCCAGCACAACTTTGGTGTAAAGAAGCGATCCTTTAACGCTAACTGGTTTGACAGCTTTACATGGTTGGAAAACTCCAAATCTAAAGATGCAGCCTTTTGTTTTTCTTGTAGGATTTTTGGTAAACATTTGAAGCATGACACCTTTGTAAACACTGGCCTACAGAATTGGAAAAAAGCTCTGGATCTTTGTAGGGAGTATGAGAAATCATCTGCCCATAAGGCAAGCATGCTTTCCTGGAATGGCTATAAAGCCAGTGCAGCTCATGGCAGTGTCGTTGAACAGTTAGACTCGGCAAATGAGAAAGAAATCAAAGAGAGGTGTGAGTACCTCAGCAGGGTGGTGGCTATTACAAAGTTTATGGGTAAACGAAACATCCCATTCCTTGGCCATGATGAGGGCATCTCCAGTGACAACCAGGGAAACTTTCTTGAGTGTATTAATCTCCTGAAAGAGTTTGATCCTTTTCTGCAGTCCTATTCAGCTCCATCACACTACATATCTATCACCTTCATCCCAAAATGAAGTCATTCAGTGCTGCGCTCAAGAGATCGTTCGTGAAATAAAAGAGGCAGGAATGTTTTCAGTCATGGCAGATGAAGCTAGAGATGGCAGCACCAAGCAGCTAGCTGTATGTGTCCGTTACGTAGCTGAAGGGAGTGTGAAGGAGCATTTGCTGGCTATGACGGAACTGAAAGGATTTGATGCAGAGTCTGTTGCCGCTGCAATTGAAGAACAGCTAAGATTAAATGGCATAGATCATGTGCATCGGTCATGAGTGGGCCAGTTGGAGGGGTCCAAGCTAAGTTCAGAGAGAATCATCCCATGGCCATTTATGTGCACTGCTATGCACATCAACTTAATCTAGTCCTGTGTTTCACCTGCCAAGCCATACCTGAGGCCAAGGATTTATTTGACCTGTTACAGAGTGTGTACACATTCTTCTCTGTCTCTCTTGTTAACCATCACAAATTCAAGGAGACTCAAAAGCAGCTAGGCTTACAGCCATCTGAACTTGTGCAACTCTCTAAGACGCGCTGGTCGTGCCAGTTGCGGTCCGTCAATGCCATGATAGACAATCTCCCTGCAGTGCTTCAGTGCCTATCCAGCATCAACAACCCTACGGCAGTGGGTCTCCATGTCAAACTTGCTAGGTTCTCCACAGTGTATCTGTTGATGATGTTCAAGACTTTTTTGTCTGTGACTGAAAACCTACACAAATATCTGCAAAGTCAAACAGTAGACCTGGCCAAAACTGAGGAGTACAAATGCGCTGTGTGCGCCACTCTAAAGGAAATGCGCTCAGATGAGAAGGCTGCTGAGCTTTATGATAGAGCAAAGACCAGACAAAGGCAGAAGCAGAAACGGATGGAGGACTATGTAGTGGACTCTAGTTGTGGGGCAGTGAGTGACCTAAGTGATGCAGAGAAATTGAAAACAAACTTGTATCTACCTTGCCTTGACAGGATGGTTGCTGAGATGGATCAGCGTTTTTCATCTCTCAACAGCCAAGTTCTAAAAGGTGTTCAGGCCTGTAATCCAGGATCTGACAACTTCCTCTGTGAGGAGGACCTCAGGGGTCTGGCAGATCATTACAATGTTGATCCAAAACCTGAAGAGGTGTTAGTGGCCAAAAACTATCTGGCCAGAAAGCGGGAAAGTCTTCCAATCGCAGACATGCAAAGTGTTTTCAGCTTGCTGGATCAAGTCATGTTCCCAACCTTGACACAGGTCATTCAGATCTTTCTGACCATCCCAGTGTCCAGCTGCACTTGTGAACGGACGTTCAGTGTGCTGAGACGGCTCCACACTTGGCTGAGAAGCACAATGGGGCAGGATAGGCTTCACCATCTTGCCATCATGTCAGTTGAGAGGGAAGAACTTTCCAAGTTAAGTCACAGTCAAGTGATTGACCACTTTGCAAAAATGAAAACGAGACGTTACAGTTTACTTCTCAGAAAATGATTCCCTGAACAGACACACAACAGTTGTTCATTTATTCTACTACTGTGGCTTTATTGTTTTGTGTATATTTTATAGTCACACAGTTTATTAGCCACATTGCCATAAATGGAAATGGAAATAATATAAAAGAACCCAGAGATGTAGGGGTGCTTTATTTTTTGTTTTACTTTTGTAAATGTTCAATTTTCAGATGATTACTTCAATTTGCAGATGATTACTGCAATAAATATTTCAAAAAGATTCATTGCTCTTCCTTTTTGCTTTTACCAGTAGCAGTTTAGAAGTCTAGAGTAAAGTGCACAAGTAGGCCAAATGCATTAGTTAATTTCAGGTGGTTAATCAAAGATCCATACAACATAATCTGATATTATTTCATAGTTTAAAGCACTATTTATGTTTTTTTTATGATAAATAAGTGTTAAAAATGTTTTTGCTTGCGCGCTTTGCACGCTCACATGAATTCTTTGTGCCCCAGGTGTGCCCCAGTACAGTATTAGGTCTAGTGACGCCCCTGGTGTGTGACCTCTGAAGTTTTATTTGAGAGGGACTGTGATGATTGTGATGTGCGTGAAAGAGCTGTTAAGCTAAGCTCCACTTATCCGACAGATCTGGATGGTTTCTTGTCAGACGAACTTATTCAGTTCAAGCACTTTGTGCAGAATGAGACTTCACCTGTACAGCTGCTGCAAGTTCTTGAGAGACATGGACTTAAGACAACATTTCCGAATGTTTATGTTACACTAAGACTGTTTTTAACCTTGCCTGTGTCTAACTGTGAGGGTGAGAGGTCGTTTTCCATTTTGAAACGAGTTAAAAATGACCTGAGGACCATAATGTCACAGACACGGTTCTCTGCACTTTCTCTCTTGGCCATCGAACATGAACTTGTTAGTGCCCTTGATTTTGAAGTTATTGTTAAGTTTGCACATTCAAAGTCCAGATAAAAGCCAGTGTAAGATGTGTTTGCCAAATGAAATCAAGCTTTTCAAATTTAAACATGCATTTTGCATGAACGGCTGAAGAGAAAGCTGCCAGCAGAGGCCCAGTAGCTGAATGCCATTGAAGAGGACAAAAGTGTGAAGAAGAAAGTGGTCGAAATGATTGAGACCTCAGAAAAGCAAGCGTCTGATAATTTCAGTAAAATAACAGATACACTTGATAGGCTTACAGCATCAATTGCTGATGGGTTTAATCTCCTGCGACAAGTCGTGTGCACGCCGCCACCACCGCCACATTACAACATGCCATTTGATGGAAGAGGTCCTTATGGACAGATATATATACACACGCCATCACTACAGTCATATTTCCCAAATTCAGCACCAATTCAGCACTCATTCCCACCAAACTCATCAGCTGAAAATAGAACACAGAATGCAGTGCCACTCAGCACCATCAACACAGCAGATTTGACGCACACACCTGTCGAGGGCATGGGGCAGTTGTCATTTACCCAAGCCCTTTTCAAGGAAGATTAGTGAATCTTACCTCTGATAGTTTATGTCTTCAAATACATTTTATGTGTTATGACTGTTCCTGCACAGCTATATTTTGAAATGTAAAATAGTGGCAAGTAGCAATTGCTTGTTTTACCAGCTGCAAAACTAATTTGTAAAAACAAATCGGTACACTAGTTTTTGGGGGGTGTTTAGTGTGAAATGTTACCCCCAGCAGTTCCAATATTTTTTTACCAAGAGTTTACAAACGGGTTCTATGTACAAACGAGGTAGCCTCGAGTTTAGTTCTATTCAAGGCCTCTTGAAGTCTTTATAGGTTTTACTTGAAAAGTGGGGGTTTTTTCAGCTTATTGGGTTAACAGCAGTACTGAAGAGGCAGCTTATGTGCACTACTTTTGTTTATTCCTCTTTAAGTCTAAGTTTACTTGAAAGATGCCTGTATTTATATTTGACAATTTGCACTACAGAGGCAGCTTATTTGCACTACTATACTTGTCCTCTGATTTTCTGGCTCTTCAGAAGTAAAATGTCTGAAAAATGAAGATGTGTGTCTGTGATTAATCAATATGGGTCAAACCAAGCCAGATCAACCTATTTCAGAAAGCTGTCACAAAGGACCATTAAGAATTTCTTTCTTTATGTGGATAATTCTACCAAACATGCAAACATTTACACTTGGCAATGTCAATACATTCCATTCAAGTGACTTGTTAACAATGTACAATGTAAATAACAGAAAACAAGTGTAAACATATTTGCTTAAACAAACGTCTTGTACATTTAAATGCTTAACACTTTGAAATGTAGCCAAAACATTATACTGTCTAAGTACAGGCGTGTAAGGTGCACACAGTTTTTAGGTCTGTGATGAACATAGTCAAAACATTGTGAACTATGACAATGAGAACTTAAAGGCTGTATTCTTAGCAGACACTTTTGGAGAGGTAGCGGATCATGAGGAGGTATTAGCTGAACATTATAAAAAGGTGTAACATGTTTACAAAACGCTCTGCATCGCTGATACAACCTTTAAACTTTGACATAACATTGTATGACATCTCAATCACACAACTCCACACACTCTCGTACACACTGGTAAGAAGTTTGTCCCTTTTATGGATCCAGGAATTGAATGAGGATTCTCCTGACCCTCTTCCCTTCTGCTGTCATGCAGTCTCCTCTGACAGCTGGTTGTGTGTCTGGCTGGTTGTCCCGGTCATATTGAATTGCCTCAGTAACACTGTTGTCGTCTACCGTGTCCTTAGAAGCCTCACAGTAATTGTGCAGCATGAAACATGCATAAATTACAAAGGGAAGATAAGCCAGATTAATGTCCATGGCCCTTCTCAGGGCTCCGAACTGGGCTTCCAGCCTCTATCACCATTCGTGCTCGGCACAAAGATAGTCCAAAGTACTGCTCCTGGGCAGTGCTTCCCCCATTTACATATTCTTTCAACATATGGGAGCAGTGGGTATGCAGGGTCGCCAAGTATGTAAACTGGCATGGCCTCTTCATCTTCAATGATTTGCCTTGGACAGGGAGGGATGTTTCCATTTTTCAAGGACATGTTCAGTGAGGAGTTTGCAAAAATACGGGTGTCGTGCATGCTCCCAGGCCATTTTACTACTACATTCATGAAGGAATATTTATAATCGCAGGTGTCTTGAATGTTTAAGGTAAACCTCCCTTTTCTATTGAGGTAATCAGTGGAATTGGCCGATGGTTGCTAAATCTCTACATGCGTCCCATCCACAGCACCTAGGTACTGAGGGAGGCCATGAGCTTCTTCAAATCCCTGCACAAGTTGCTGGACAGCAGCTTCTGTTTTCAGCAATTTTATATATTTAGTTATGGCTCTACACACCTGTCTGATTATTATTGAAATGGCCGCTCTAGACAGGCCGAATGTGTTCGCCGTCTTACATAATCTACCCTCATCAGCTAAATAGTATAGGGTGAGGGCAACTTTTTTATCTACACTGACCGGCGACCGCATGACAGTAGTCTGACCTTCTATGGAGGGACGCACCAACTCCGAAAGAGACAGTAGTGATGACCGCGACATTCGGAAGTTCTCATGCCATTCCTCCGGGAGGACAACTTCTTTCCTGAAGTTTTCCCACCAGACAGCGGTTCACCCTGGTCAGATTCAAAACCGGGGGCAGGGACATTGGCAGGCAATGTACCTATGTCTCGGGAGTGAAAGCTGTAGAAAAACTGCTGACCTCCGTGTACTTCTTCGCCTCTGCTCCTCGATATGGTAGAGCAGTTGTGTTTGCAAATGCAAACAGGCCAAAAGCGTTTGCGTGGACACCAAGTTATCCTCCCTCTTATCTGAGGTTGAATAACGAGTGAGTAGAGTGGAAGACTTTTTGTATGTTTGCTTGATTATGGCAGACTGGTTTGGTGTTTTGTGTTCAGTGAGGTCATTCTGGTATTTGCTTTATGTTGCATCAGGTCACTTTTATGTTTTCTGTATGCTTTTTGTTTGTGCACCATGGATCCTACATCAAACAAAAATTACATAATGACTCTATGGTCAAATACACTTATTTTTGATGAATAGCAATGGGGGGGACATTGCACTAATTGTGCTAATCCACCTGGAATGTGAATGGATTGGGTTGTGCAATTAAAAGGAAGAAGATTTTGAGACATTTAAAAACTCAAAATAAACATAGAGTACTTTTGCAGGAAACACATTTTCTCCACAGGAATCAACTAGTTATGCAGGGATGGGTGGGACCTGTATCCTACAGTGCCAGTTCATCAAAGAGTCGGGGTGGCTGTATCAATTAATTGTCTACAGTTTAAGGTCAGGAAAGAGGTTAAGGATGAGGAGGGCAATGAGGAGAGTAATTATAATACTGACAGATTTACCAGGACAGACCCTGATTCTGGCAAATACATATGCTCCCAACATGGATTATCCTAATTTTTTGTAAACTTAAGTGCAAGTTACATGATATTGGACAATAACAGAGCTTCTTTTAAAATAGCCTTTCATTATTGTATCTCTGACACACAGTAAGACCATTTTAACAAAGACCAACTCTAATTTCTACAGTCTTTAATTCAACAAACCCTGTCATCTATATTTGTAAGTAATAGCATTTCCAGTATCTTGTTGGCTACACATTCAGCCTGCTAAACCTTCATGTTCCCAACAAATGAACATCAGCTACATCAGTCTTAATACATATTCATGTTTAATCCTTAATGGGAATTTGAAAGAGACGCGAGTACCTATTCTTAGACTTTGTCTGGTGACATACTTCATAAGGCAAAGCAACACACACCTTATACAAGTAGTAGTCTAATGGGTCTGTTTGTTTGTGTTTGTGAGTTTTTACTCTTGTAGTCAACAATGTGAAAATCTCATTAACTGCTTTTGTAGCTTTGACATTTCATTTGCATCCAGCAGGACGAGAGCCTATCTCTTGATTTCACACTTTACTTTCCCAATTTCCTCTTCAGTTATGCCAGCACAAAAGGAAACAATGTATGACAGTAATTTCCGCAGCATTTTGTTATTGCACAGATGTCAACTGCAGCAGCATACAGTACAGCATCTGTCTGTATTTTCTCTGGGTGTGGTAGTGAAGCTGTCAGCACTGTTAATGACCTTAAAACCACCTCATGGATGAATCCTCTGTTTTCATCTTAGTTTCAGATTCGGGGCAGTGTGGTAGGTACTGTAATGCCATAGCCCTGACAGGAACAGAATAAATGCATCAGTTTTCCTTCAGGACTATCAAGCCTGGTAAATGCTTGCAGTGTATTTGTTTTTCAGTAAGGAGCAAACAGAGTCACCTTAGCTCTGCCAGGCTAAACAAGGCTAAGATCAAAGTCTGCTGGAGCTCTTGCTGGGCTGGCACCTTGCAGTAGTTGACTTGTTGTGGATAATATAATTTTATCTGCATGATTAGTGGGTTTCCTGCTTCGTTGCCGTAGCTGCTTCAGTGGATTTGCATCTGTGTGAAAGTGTGAAGTGAAATCCTCATTAATTTACTGGTTTTGGTGTATAAGTTTGCTAGGGGGAATACAATATTCAGTGGGAAATGTATTCAAGTAATTCAGTAATCAAAGAGTTGCCGTGAAAATTTCAGTAAATAAAGGTGCTTCTGTAGAAAATCACAAAAAACAATTATGTTATACCATATACCTATAATTACTGTAAAAATGACATCATGATCATTTTGACAGCATATATATCGTTATATCGTTGTTGGTAAACAAGGTTGTATAAATATGTTCATATTTAGCTAATTTTCTTCACATTTGAGACATTAATGAAAAGACAATTAATGCAAAACAACATGCTGTATGTTTCAGTAAGGAGTTCAGTTCATCATAAAACATGTTATTAGAATTAGTGGGTCTATATATACCAACAATAGTAAAAGACATAAGAGGGGAAAATACAATAGAGACAGCAATGCTTTCCAAGTCTTGCAAGCAATTAGGATGTACTTCTACACAATTAAATGATCTCGAACACATTTGATCTGTGACCACCATAACATGTTCAAAACCTTGTTCCCTGACAAGAAATGTATTTCAAAACACCATAAAAAAAACAAAACAATTATGCTTAAATTAACATCCTGTGTTGTGGACCCATAGAGACACCTAAAAAGTATTGAAAACAATTCTGACAGTGTTGATCTGAGTATGCAGATTTTGCTGTGCACCCACTGCCATTACCGCTGCTGCATCTTCATCTAGTACACCTTCTATTACTTTTTTATATCACTGTTTTATACTGATTGCTTAATGCATTTTGATGTTTGATGTTGATGCTTTATTGATATTCTGTTTATACCTTTTGCTTTAGCACAATATGTTTGCTCTATACCGTTGCCTTACACGTAATTTATTAGTTATGATTTATGGTTCAAGGACCTCTAAACCTTGGAATAATCTGCTAAGGGGGGTTGTGGAAATCTTCTTGTCCCTGGGCCGAGCAAGATTATCAACAGCGCTGACTGTAGCTGCTCTTATTTGAGCTACTTTGCACCCATCTTGATATAAAACAAGTAGGTTTCTCCCAGTTAATACATCAAAAGTTTAGAAGTGTGATTGGATACTACAAGACTGAATTCAACACTAACCTGTATCATCGTAAGCAATACTTTCATGATTGTAAAAGTAAACAACCGTGACTTATCTCAAAGTGTAGCCTATTATAGACACATGACAATTTTCCATTTCATAGACTTCCGAGGAGAGGAACACCAATGAGTTGAAGCTGCCTGTATTGCGACACCAATCTGTGGAAGACGGACATTAGAAAGCCGGACGAAGCCGGGCTGGGTAAGCCAAGTTGAGCTAGCGTGCTAACTAGCCGGCTAGGCTACCTACAGGCTGCGTAACAACAACAAACGCAATGCCCCCGAAGAGAGCTCCTACGATCGAGGAGATTGATGACATCAAAAAATCCCTCAACTTTCTGGGTGAGGAAATCTCTGCTGTCAGTATGCAGCAGAAGAACATCCTGGACCTGGTGGAGGAGGTCAAAGTTCTGCGGCTGCGGAACACGGAGAAGGCAAAGAGGATCGCCTTTCTCGAGAACCGAGTGGAGGATCTGGAGCAATACACCCGGATCAATAACATCATTGTGACCGGACTGCAGATTAAACCCCGGTCATATGCTGGAGCAGTGGCGAGAGGAGACGGAGAGGAGCAGAACGAGGAGGATGCTAACTCTGTGGAGCAACAGGTGACAGCATTCCTGCACTCCAAACGGATTGAGGTAAAAAACATAAACATTGAAGCATGTGTAACCTTTTTCTCAGTCTTCTCGGGTTCGTTCTGATCAACTAGGTTCGGGTAAGGAGACTGGCAGTAGCACTGAAGCATGAGAGCAACTGATCTCCAGCCCACATAACACACAACACAGAATATGGTAAAAATGTATATATTTAAATGTCAATTTCTCTCTCAACATAAAATAGTCAACCTTACACTCATTAAATGAAATGCAGTTCTTTCCACATAACTTAAATTCACAGAATGAAATAAAATTAGCTGACCCAGGTAAGTACCGGTATAGAAAAAAATAACAAAAATGTGTTTCTTTCCCCCTCTAATGGGTTCGATTGTCTTTATTCTTCCCTGTTTCTGTTGTCTGTTTCAGTTTATTCATTGTCTTTCAGGGTCCTCCAAGGAGAAAACAGTTCTTTAAGTTCCTTTGTCAGTTTGTTTTTGTTTTTTGCAAAGGGGTGAAAAAAATAAAAAAATAAATAAATAAAAAAAATACTGAGATCTCAGAAAAAAAGTGCAACTAAAATGTGTCACTCCTCCGGACTGAGCCTTGTCCTACCACACTGATGTCCACACTGCGGTCCGATGAACCAAGAGCCTCCACGCGGCAATGGCGGGTGATGTGGATCACAGTTGGGCAGAAGAACTCGTCCCTCAAAAAAACCAGCCTGCATAATATGCAGCGTAATTATTTATCAGCTTAAATGACTGTCTCTTTACTTCTTCCAGTGTACATTGAACAATACAGTTTCATCACTTAGAATATAAACAGCTCAAATACAGAAAATAAAAAACACATGAAATACTGCGTCATTGTGGTATCTGAGCTACAGCGACAGCTATGGAGCTACGCTCGGCCTCATTACCAGGCCGCAGCTGAGCTAACAGCTCGGAAAACTGCTAACCGTTCGTCACGGTAACACACAATAACAACATATCACCACAACATCACAAAAAACACGTCTCAATACCATTAAACATTTATTGACTATCCTGACTGGCTTTTTCTTTATGTACTGAACCAGAATGATACTGCTAATCAAGCTAACGGTGCAGCTAACTCACCAGAATAGTTCAGAAAAGTTCGAGGAAACACCGTCGGAGTTGCTCCCGGGATCGACTTCACTTCCCACCAGGTAAGTATCTCTTCACACTCACTTCCTAACGACAGTTTTATCACAATATTCGCAACTATGATCACGTTTGGTCGCCGAACGAGGACACTTTGCTCCGCGGCTACATGAGGTTTCTCCTTTCTCTGCCGCTCATCTTCTCACACACCGAGAGCTGCGGGTGATGCATTCAGGTAAGCTCATAAATTACACTACCGGACGAAAAACAACAACGATGCATTCAAAGGGTTCTGTAAATTACACTACAATGAAACTAACCAGGGTTACACTCTCCCCCTCTAGACTGCATGAGTCCCTGCATGCATCCCTGCCTCTACAGATACGTGCGAAATGGCAGCTCCTAAAGCCTGAAAGAACGAACTGATGGCCAAGGTTAAAGGCTCCCCCAATTCATCATAAGTGAGTTTGCGAGGCGGACGTCTCTCCCTAACAGAACGCCTGACACTTGTGGCCTCTGACTCTAGGCTCTCAGATGTTACATTGTCAGTGTCTACAACTACAGGATCTGTGGCGATGAGATCTGTGTTCTCTCTAACAGGTGAGATGTGTGTCATATCAGGTTCTGGAATGTCAATAACAACATGGTCTGGGGCGCTACAGTGGGAAGTAGGATGTGTAACTGTACCACTACTCTCAGAGCTGACAAGAGGAGTTTCTGGTTGAAGCTCGTGGATAGGCCTCTCAGGTAAGTGTGTGGAGCATTGGGGCACAAAGGAAGGGGTGTCAGGGTTTAATACCCTCGAAGCTAGTTGAGGCTCATTGAAGTCTCCTTCCCTCTGTAGGAAAGGACCCCTAGTGATGATTTCTGGCACCCATGCGCTAGGATACAGTTCATCCTCATCACTGTACTCATCCTCCAGACGATCAGCATCCCCTTGTGTGTCTTTTGTTGTTTTGTCCCTCAGTCTCATTTTCTTTGATGGGTCAGTGGGAGAACTGTGCTCTCTATTCTCTGTTACAGGTAGGAACCCGCACGGCAGAAGAAGATCTCTTTGCAACGTGCGGTGCGGCCCCTCCCGTTTCAGGTTTAACTACATAAACGGGACTGTCTCTAACCCGTCTGACTACAACATGGATTTCCTGTTCCCATCGATCTGCTAGTTTGTGTTTCCCCCTGATATTCACGTTTCTCACTAAGACCCTATCCCCCTCTAAGAGTTCAGCTGCCCTGACCTTCTTGTCAAACATAGCCTTGTTCTTCCCTCCCATCTTCTCGAAGTTTTTAGCAGCTAATGAGTAGCTCTCTTGTAGGCGTTGACGAAGGCCCTTGACATACTCTGAGTGGGTCTTGTGGTTCCCCATATCAGGGTGGATTCCCAGGACTAGATCAATTGGCAGTCTGGGCTGCCTACCAAACATAAGTTCATAAGGGGAATAGCCTGTCATATCATTTCTCGTGCAATTGTATGCATGGACCAAAGGTTTGACAAAATCTCTCCAATGGTTTTTGTCTCTCTCTTCCAGGGTCCCCAACATACCAAGGAGAGTCCGGTTAAACCGTTCCACCGGGTTTCCCCGGGATGGTACGGAGTGGTACGGACTTTGTCTGCTCCTATCAGTGTGCAAAGTTCTCTGATTGTTTTGGATTCAAAGTCTCTGCCCTGGTCGCTGAGCAGACGACTGGGAAACCCATATTGAACAATAAAGTTTTCCCATAGAGCCTTTGCAACAGTTCTGGCTTTCTGATCTCTAGTCGGCACTGCTACAGCGAATTTTGTAAAATGGTCAGTGATGACTAAAATGTTTCTCGTGTCTCTATTATCTGGCTCAAGGGATAGATAATCCATACAAAGAAGCTCAAGCGGGTAAGTAGCGGAAATGTTCTCCAAAGGCGCGGCCTTTTGAGGCACAGCCTTCCTCCTGAAACAGCGTTCGCACTTTTTGCACTTCTCCTCAATGTCTCTGGCCATCCTTGGCCAGTAGAACCTGGCACGAGCAAGATGAAGTGCACGCTCAACCCCAAGATGGCCAACATCGTTATGCACTCCCTGCAGTGCCCCCTCTCTGAACTGCTCAGGCAAGACCAACTGGTAGACAAGATCACCCCGTTCAGACCACTTCCTGTACAGGACATCATCCCTGAGTTCAAGTTTTTTCCATTCCCTGAGAAGAAGTTTGACATCAGGATGTTCAAGGTTTGTCTCTCTGAAACTGGGTTTTACAGCTCTGCGTACAAAGGTGATGACACGTGAGATAGATTAATCATTATTTTGAGCATTACACCAGTCAGAGTTAGTCATGGATGGTAAAGTGTCCTCCCCAAAAACGTCAGGCACTATGGAGGGGTCGACAACAAGAGACTCTGCAACGACAGGTTGCTCTGAATGATGATGGTGTTCACCTTTAAACATCACAAGATGACGTTGACATAATGCAGAGAACACCTCATGACCCATGTCATCTCTTGTCTCCATGAGCCGTTTTTTCATGTCCTCTATTCTCTCTCTCTCTTTAGTGAAAGCTTCATCCTCAAGAGGCGGACCTTGAGGCCGCCGGGATAACCCGTCTGCATCGCGGTTGGCCTGCCCTGCTCTGTACTTGATGGTAAACTGGTAAGTAGAAAGAGCGGCTAACCAGCGATGTCCAGCAGCATCTAACTTTGCAGATGTCAACACGTATGTGAAGGGGTTGTTGTCGGTAAGTACGGTAAAAGTTGAACCATACAGGTAATCATTGAACTTTTCACAGACAGCCCATTTTAAGGCCAAGAATTCGAGCTTGTGCGTGGGATAATTTCTCTCACTCTTGGAAAGACCTCTACTGGCATACGCAACCACTCTGAGCTTCCCCTCCTGCTCTTGGTAGAGCGCAGCCCCCAACCCGTCACGACACGCGTCAGTATGTACAACATACGGCAGTTGTGGATTCGCAAAGGCAAGGATGGGCGCAGACGTCAATTTCTCGATCAGAGTTCTGAATGCACTCTCACACTCGGGAGTCCACTCCTCACCAAGTGGTGCATTGGGGCTCACAAGAGGAGTGGAGCGCTCCCTCTTGTACACTTTGCCTCTCTTTTTCGGTGGATGGTAGCCTGCTGTCAGGCTATTTAGAGGTTTGGCTATCTGGGAATACCCCTCGACGAATCGCCGATAATACCCAGCGAAGCCTAAAAAACATTTTAAGCTCTTTTCTGTTTAAAGGACGAGGCCAGTCTCTCAAAGCGGATATCTTGTCAGGGTCAGTATGAACTCCCCGCGCATCGACCACATGACCAAGATACTTGACTGATGTTTTAAAGAAGTGACATTTTTCCGGAGACAGCTTTAGACCATAATCTTTAAGACGGTTCAGCACCTTCATGAGCCGTGCTTTGTGTTCTTCCAATGTGTCTGAAAAAACAATCAAGTCGTCCAGAAAAACTAATACCTCATTGAGGTGCAAGTCGCCGACACACACCTCTCCATAAGGCGCTGAAAGGTGCTTGGCGCGTTCGTGACACCCTGCGGCATGCGGTTGAACTCGAAAAAACCTAGGGGACACGTGAAAGCGGTTTTAGGCTTATCTTCCTCAGCCATCTCCACCTGGTAATAACCAGATTTAAGGTCCATGACGGAGAACCATTTAGCGCCGCTAAGGGCCGCAAAGGTCTCCTCAATGTTCGGAAGAGCATATGCGTCTCGGATGGTTCGAGTATTTAGCTTGCTGTAGTCGATGCATAACCTGATTGAGCCATTCTTTTTTCGCACCAAGACCACTGGCGATGCGAAAGGGCTCTGTGACTCTTTAATGATTCCTGCGTCAAGCAGTTCTTTGAGATGTTGCTTGACCGCCTCCCTGTAGCTGGGATGAATAGGCCTTGGCCTCTCCTTAAAAGGAGTCTCGTCATGTAGCCTAATGTGATGTCTCACAGCAGTAGTGTGACCATATGACAGGTCATCCACAGCAAAGACTTCTGGAATAGATCTAAGCTTGGTGATGATTTGATCTTTCCATTGTTCAGATATTGGCAAATCATCAAGATTGAACTTGAGGTTGTCACTATCAGGTATGTTGTGATGAGAGTTACCTTGCTCTGGTCCAAGCGGTGTGACCTGCTGGGTTGCACATATTTGAGCAATGATGCATTTCGGCTGCAGTGTAACATCGTGGTCACTCAGGTTATGCAGGACGACAGGGACCTTGCTGTTAGATTTAAAGGGGATGTCCATTAGCGCAGCTTCAAGGAACACGCCACCTGGCAACCCATGACGTTCGTTGGGTTCAAGCACAAATGTGGTTTGACTGTTCTTTTTCAGCCTGACATCACCTGTGATGCAGCACTTTTGTTTTGCAGGGACGGTGATGGGATTTCCGCCATGTAACCTGACAGGATGTGCATGGTTGTCGAGGTCATGGATCCGGGCAATATGCTGGAAGATCACTGCAAGGTCTCTAGAGGTGAGTTTACAAATGAACTCTGGACCATCTTGTTCAAGTACTCGTTCATAGAGTCGGAATAACACGTTAGTACCAATCAACAGGGGGGTCCTGCTGTTGAACTGACACTCCGGCACCACAAGTGCTAACACAACTAGCTCCTCTTCCCTGCCAGGAACGGACAGGGGGAAAGTGACACGAGCTTCTATGTAGCCAAGATAGGGGACCTGCTGTCCACCAGCTCCCTCGATTTCAAGAAGAGCATGAATTGGATGTACAGGTAAGTGAGATAGATGGTTCTTATGAAAACACTCAGACACTGTTGTAACTTGTGACCCGGTGTCCATGATGGACTCACACGGTACACCCTCAAGGGAGACAGAAGCTGCACAACGAGGACCTATAAGTCCTGGAGGTATAGATCGCTCTGTGCTACGGTAGGTCTCAGTCATTGTGTGTGTTATAACTTCCTTTAGTGTTTCGGCACCATTAACTGATCTGTTGGGACAGGGGTTATCCTCAACTACAGCTCCTGGATGTCCCATGGCAGGAGCTGCTGCTAGCTTAAAGCAAAAGGGGAAGCAGCATGCTGAGCTAAAAACTTATCCTGCCTCTCCCTAAGTTCTGCATTTTTCTTGTTAACCAGTGTGGGGTTAGGTTCGTTTGAGCAATGAGCGGCAATGTGGTTGTCTTCCCCACATTTAAAACAAAACCACGGCCTTGGCATTCCAGGCACCTTAAAGGGTCTCCTCATGTTGTTACCACTGATTGCAAGGCAGTCTTTCTTTTGAGTACCCTCACTCTCTCTCTGATTTTGTGCTAGTTTTTCAACTTGTTTCGTCAGTTCAGCTATCTTGTTCTCAATGTGAGAAGTCTCATCTTGCTTTGGTTTTGCCACTGGGGGAGGGTTACTATCATGAGTGAGGCTCTGTGGCTTTTTGCTTAGCTTTTCCAACTGTTTAGTTAGCTCATTCACTTTCTTTTCAAGCTTTGATGCCTCATTTTGTTTTGTGTTTGGCAATGGGACAGGCTCACAGTCATAAGAGGGCATATCAAAAACATGGTGGGCATACATGTTAGCTTTTGAAGCACCCAAATGCTTTTTCATCCTATCTAACTTTGCTGAACGACGGTCTTCCTCAGTTCTCAACATGAGGAGGAATTTGGGGAATGTTGGTGGGTTGCTCTTTTTGCACTCTAACTGTAAGCCTATGATGATGCTCTGATCCCAACAGCCCCTACAAAATTGTCTGAGCAAGTGATCACTGGAATTTTCAGCTGAGACTCCCCCTCTAGAAATTGCCCTTGTGAGGAGGCTATGGAGCCTGTTTAAGTATGCTGATGGCTTCTCTCCATTATTTTGGTTAGAGCTGAGAAATGCATCGAATAACTCCTCTCCATCCTCCACAACACCAAAAGCAGAATCAAGTTGAGTGACCTAAACGCTCGGTGGTGAAAAGATACCAAGAGGCTTTACAACGTCAGCTGCTGGACTCAGCAAGCTCTCAAGAATCCTTCTCACCTTGTGAGCGTCATTCAAGGAAGGATCATTAAGGAGAAGATCAACTTGGGTGCGCCACGTTTCATAATCCACCTCACCATTTGGCCTTGGCATTCGTCCAGAGAAGGTACGCATCCTTATGTGTGGGGATGATGAAGTGGTGGACTCACTTCTGATGACATGCTCCACAATCACCTTCTGGATCTGAGGGGGGTTAAAAACATTCTCACTCACATGGACTGGGCTCACTGGTATACTAGCAGATGCACGATGAACATGTGTGGGCTCTGCAGGCTCATTTTGGTCATTATTAGGTGTGTTACCATTTTGAGTTGCATGTGGCTGTGTAGCACTACTGTGTATGTTGTGTGATGTGCCCTGGTTTCCCTGCAGCTCCCTCTGAAGCACGCTCAAGAAACCTGCCCTGCCACTACCTGCAACAGACTCTAGCTCACCCAGGTATCTACGAGCTATCTCCCTCCCCATCTCTTCCTGACAAACATCTCTAATAGTCCTCGCAAACCACGACACAGCAGGGTCCTTTGGACTTGGTAAGGTACCCAAGGTAATGGGGTCGATCCTAGAGATAGACCTGTCGGATGCGTACTGGATCAGGGCTCTACCCTCTGGTTGTCCTGATTCATCTGGGATCCTAACTATTTTGGAAATGTCTCCATTAACTTGAAATACAGTATTGATTTCTTCATCTGTGTAATCTGGTCCTATACCTGTTACATATAGGGAGTTTTGACCATTAACTTCAAAACGGTTGCAAATATCCATCTCTGACTCAGTGGAATGAATGTCTAAATCTCAAAGGGTGTGTATTGTGGGGTGGAAGATCAAAAAGCTACTATTAACCAATCTCCTGGGCTGGCTCGCCACTTTATGTAACCCTTTTCTCAGTCTTCTCGGGTTCGTTCTGATCAACTAGGTTCGGGTAAGGAGACTGGCAGTAGCACTGAAGCACGAGAGCAACTGATCTCCAGCCCACATAACACACAACACAGAATATGGTATAAATGTATATATTTAAATGTCAATTTCTCTCTCAACATAAAAAAGTCAACCTTACACTCATTAAATGAAATGCAGTTCTTTCCACATAACTTAAATTCACAGAATGAAATAAAATTAGCTGACCCAGGTAAGTACCGGTATAGAAAAAAATAACAAAAATGTGTTTCTTTCCCCCTCTAATGGGTTCAATTGTCTTTATTCTTCCCTGTTTCCGTTGTCTGTTTCAGTTTATTCATTGTCTTTCAGGGTCCTCCAAGGAGAAAACAGTTCTTTAAGTTCCTTTGTCAGTTTGTTTGGTTTTTTTTGCAAAGGGGTGAAAAAAAAATAAAAAAAATAAAAAAATAAAAAAATACTGAGATCTCAGAAAAAAAGTGCAACTAAAATGTGTCACTCCTCCGGACTGAGCCTTGTCCTACCACACTGATGTCCACACTGCGGTCCGATGAACCAAGAGCCTCCACGCGGCAATGGCGGGTGATGTGGATCACAGTTGGGCAGAAGAACTCCTCCCTCAAAAAAACCAGCCTGCATAATATGCAGCGTAATTATTTATCAGCTTAAATGACTGTCTCTTTACTTCTTCCAGTGTACATTGAACAATACAGTTTCATCACTTAGAATATAAACAGCTCAAATACAGAAAATAAAAAACACATGAAATACTGCGTCATTGTGGTATCTGAGCTACAGCGACAACTATGGAGCTACGCTCGGCCTCATTACCAGGCCGCAGCTGAGCTAACAGCTCGGAAAACTGCTAACCGTTCGTCACGGTAACACACAATAACAACATATCACCACAACATCACAAAAAACACGTCTCAATACCATTAAACATTTATTGACTATCCTGACTGGCTTTTTCTTTATGTACTGAACCAGAATGATACTGCTAATCAAGCTAACGGTGCAGCTAACTCACCAGAATAGTTCAGAAAAGTTCGAGGAAACACTGTCGGAGTTGCTCCCGGGATCGACTTCACTTCCCACCAGGTAAGTATCTTTTCACACTCACTTCCTAACGACAGTTTTATCACAATATTCGCAACTATGATCACGTTTGGTCGCCGAACGAGGACACTTTGCTCCGCGGCTACATGAGGTTTCTCCTTTCTCTGTCGCTCATCTCCTCAGACACCGAGAGCTGCGGGTGATGCATTCAGGTAAGCTCATAAATTACACTACCGGACGAAAAACAACAACGATGCATTCAAAGGGTTCTGTAAATTACACTACAATGAAACTAACCAGGGTTACACATGTCACCCTCTCCCCCGGAGAAGCAACACAGACAAACCGGCTGTAATAATTAGATTTGCCAACAGAAAGTATAAAATGCAACTGTTAAAGCAAGGGAGGAAATTGAAAGGCTCAGACGTTTTTCTAAATGAGCACTTAACCAAAAAAAATGCAGACATTGCAAGAAAGGCGAGACTCCTGAGGAAACGGGAAAATCCAAAACACTTGGACACAAAATTGCACAATATTCATAAAGCTGAAGGGATCTCCAGAAGAGGCCAAGGTCTTGGTCATCCGAGATATTTCGGAACTGGACAAATTCTGAGGGAGCCACTTAAAGCAAGGAAATGATCAAACTCAGGGTCAAAAAAACAGAAAAAAAATTACAATCATGACACAAGGACTGGACACTGGACACAAGAACTGGACACTTTCCTTTATAATGAGCATAAAACTCAAGATATGGAAAATAATCTTTTCAGCAACATCAATATCAGCTGCCGGTATTACACTGAAAATCAATACAATGCAACGATCAGAGAAGAAAATAAGATATCAATTATTCACTTCAACACCAGAAGTCTGTATGCCAATTTCCATAAAATGAAGGAATATCTCAGTCAGTTCAATACTCCATTCGATATAATAGCCATATCAGAAACTTGGATCAATGATGAGAAGGGAGTAGATTTTGAGCTAAACGGGTATGAATTTAATTATATCAACAGAAAGAACAAAAGCGGACGGGGAGTGGCAACATATGTTGATAATAGTTTGGAATATAAAATTAATTTAAAAAATGACGGTAGCTGTTGATGATTTGATTGAGTGTATTACAGTAGAAATATGTTGTGCAAAAATGAAAAATATAACGGTGAGCTGTATATACAGATCTCCTGGATCAAGTATAGAAGTTTTTAGAGATTGGATGGAAAGTATGTTCTTAAAATCAACACAGAAGGTCATGTACATCTGTGGTGATTTTAACATCGATCTCTTAAATCATAAGAAACATAAAATGACAGAAGAGTTCATTAACTCAATGTTCAGTATGAGATTGTATCCAACTATTACCAGACCAAGCAGGATCACTTCTCACAGCGCCACTTTAATAGATAATGTATTTATTTACTATAAAATAATACAGAGAGTGGACTACTATTAACACACATCAGTGACCACCTGCCTATTTTTAATGTATATTACTGTAATTATAGCAAGAAAAAGGATACCAAAAATTATAAATACATAAGAGTGAAAACAGAAGAAACCATGATTGCACTAAAAAATGACTTAATGATACAGGACTGGAATGTAGTTTATAAAGAAAAAGATGTTGATAAAACATATGAGGAATTTCTAATAATCAATGAATTATACAATAAAAATTGTCTATAAAGAAATACAGTAATATACATAAACATACAAATAGTCCATGGGTCACCAAGGGGCTACAAAATGCCTGCAAAAAGAAAAATACATTATACAGACAATTCTTAAAGCGTCGACCTATAGAGGCAGAGGAAAAATATAAAAAATATAAAAATAAATTAACTAATGTTATGAGGATATGTAAGAAAGAATATTATAATAAATTAGTGGAGAAAAATAAAAACAATATTAAAGGTATATGGACTGTACTAAATGGCATTGTGAGAAATGGATCCCAAACTACAAATTACCAGGAGTACTTCACTGAAAATGACAAGACTATAAATAATATGGAGGATGTGGTGAATGGTTTTAACCAATTCTTTGTAAATGTGGGACCAGATTTAGCAGCAAAAATAAAGGAACCTGAGACAACACAATGTGGGGACATAGAAGATATGGGGACAGAAATCCAAGTACAATTTTTCTAAGTGCAGTTGATGATGAAGAAATTATGCAAATTGCAAGAAAATGTAAAAACAAAACTTCTGCAGACTGTAATGATATAGACATGTCAACAGTAAAGACAGTTATTGAAGGAATTGTGAAACCACTCACCCACATCTGCAATTTATCTTTTCAATCAGGTACATTTCCAGACAAAATTAAAATTGCAAAAGTGATACCATTGTTTAAAACTGGAGATAGACACCATTTCACAAACTACAGGCCTGTTTCTTTACTCCCCCAATTCTCCAAAATACTCGAAAAACTTTTTTCAGATAGACTGGACAAATTCATTGAAAAACACAACCTCCTGACAGACAGTCAATAGGGATTTAGAACGGACAGATCAACATCGCTGGCACTAATGGAACTAATAGAGGAAATCACAAACTGTATAGACAATAAAAAAATAGCAATTGGAGTATTTGTGGACCTAAAAAAAACATTCGATACCATTGATCACAGCATATTATTAAGTAAACTAGAAAAGTGTGGTGTTAGGGGAGTTGGGTGGAGCTGGCTGTCGAGCTATCTAAGAAACAGGCAACAGTTTGTGCAGATAGGTGACCATAAATCTGATTTCATGAAAATTACATGTGGGGTACCACAGGGGTCAATATTAGGTCCGAAATTATTCATATTATATATCAATGACATATGTAGAGTTTCGCAAGTACTGAAATTTGTTTTGTTTGCAGACGACACCAATATTTTTTGTTCCAGTGAGAATTTGCAGCAGACTTTGGAGACAATCACAACTGAAATAAATAAACTAAAACTATGGTTTGACAAAAATAAATTATCATTAAATCTAAGCAAAACAAAGATCATGTTGTTTGGGAGACACAAAATAGACTGTAATGTAGAATTGATAATAGACAATACTAAAATAGAAAGGGTACAGTAAATTAAATTTCTTGGTGTGATTTTGGATAATAAAGTCTGCTGGAAACCTCATATAGGATACATACGAGCAAAACTGGCAAAGTGCTCCGCAATTCTGTGGAAAACAAAACATATCCTTGATTATAAATCGTTGCACACTCTATATTACTCATTATTTTTGCCATATCTGACGTACTGTGTCGAAGTCTGGGGAAACACCTACAAAACCACTCTGCAGCCGATATGCACAATACAGAAAAGAGCAATAAGGACAATAAACAAAACAGGATACAGAGATCACACAAACCCACTATTCATAAAATCACACATGTTGAAATTTATGGATCTGGTCAAATTCAGAACGGACCAAATAATGTACAAAGCGAGAAATAATCTATTACCAAAAAATATACAAGGAATGTTTAGTGAAAGGGAGGGGGGATATAATCTAAGGGGAGACCTAAATTTTAAAAAACCAAAGGTTCGAACAAATATGAAAAGCATGTGTGTATCGAGCTGTGGGGTGACTTTGTGGAATAGTCTGGAGACAGAAATAAAACAAAGTGCAAATATAAATCTGTTTAAAAAAAGGTACAAAAAAATATTTTTAAACAAGTACATGGAAGAGGAAGTATGTTAACGGAGGATGATGAGGGATACATCTATAAATAGAATAGGGTTGATTGTTATATTGTAACTAACTTAGTATATGGTATATATTTATGTATGGGGATAGTTTATATATATATATATATATATATATATATATATATATATATATATATATATATTTATATTTATATTTAGAAGGATAGGTATGTAGTATATATTTATTTTTGCAATTATATGTTTATATAGATATTTATGAAGTGTATATATGGTATATATTTATATAGGTGTATTATGTAGTTAGGATATCTGTGTAGTTACAAACTGAAGAGTAGTTAAAAAGGGGTGGGAAATTAAAAAAGTATTGTACTTCTTCCCACTCCTTTTTCGAACAATGTGAGGTGTTTTGTTATGTCTTAGCTCTTTATTTTATTTTACTTTTTAATTTCTTTTTTCTATCTTTCTGTTGTATGTACAAATAGTTACATACATTTTTTTGTCTTTTTTTTATACATGTTCGAAATAAAAATTCATTCATCATTCATTCATCATGAATGATGTATTTACCTATATTGTTATACAGTAGGTATGTTACATATGTCAGGTTTCATGTTTTTATGAGTGATGTGATATTGCATTAAAATTATTGGAAGTCAATCATCCACCGTAATTAAGAAAGTTATATTCAAAAATTACAGCACCACTTGCATGAAATAGAAGATAGTCGATAGTGAAAGTTGTAAGCGTATGATTTACTGGGCTATTTGTAAAACTACAGGTATTGTCCTTTTAAATATTGAGACTATATAGGTGCCATTTTTCCAAAGATGTTGCATTTGGATTAATTTGTTTATTTATTTGCTTTTCCTTTAGTCCACAGAGCTGTTTTACAAGAGTAAACAATGTCACAAACTGGCTCAGTGTATGTGACAAAGAAGGGAGACAAGTCAGGATTTAAGTGCCAATGAAAATGTTTTATTGTAACTTAAACAACATAACTATCTACAAAAAGCATGAGGGGTGGAGACTAGTGGCATCAGTAGTGAATGTAGTGTGTGGATGAGTGAGGCATGTGTGTGCTGCTGTTGAATGCAAAAGAAAACACCAAAACAAACCCAGAACCTGTAGCAGTGTGGAGCCTAGGAGAGAGAGAGAGAGAGAGAGACAATGAGACCAAGCTGGCATTTATAACCTTGGTAGAGGCCTAGCATGGTGTCAGCACCTTGCCCTAACAACCCTCCCTGACTGCCAGCTCCTGCAGGAAGTGATCAACTGCATCATGGCGAGCATAAAGGGAGGGGTCGTAACAACAAATAAAAACAAACATTTTGAAAAATCTGTTCAAAATATAGATATGGTACAAATGTGCACATACACATACACAAACATTATAATTATTTTAAATATTTGATTTTTATTGTGTTCATATTAGGGATTGCAGTTGGAAGCCAAATGATTCCTACTGGGAAACACTATGGGAGTGGACTGCATTGTTTCCTATCATATCAATCTGATTTTATTTTTAATTATTTTAGATTAATAAGAAAACCATTATCATTGTGTATTATCTTGATTATAAGTGTAATTCTAATTGTAATCAATCATAGGCTGAACTCCGCACTTAAACCATCTAAAAGAAGCATCACTGACACTCCCAGAGAAACCTAGAGAGCAGACAGTGAAGCCAGGCCAACAGTCATAACAGCAGCAGCCATAGAGTGTTTTCTCAATCTTACTGGCTTGATATCAGGTGCTGCCATCTGTGCCAGCCACATCTCACATTCAGCTCCTCTTTCTGAGCCCAGAAATCGAGCAGGCAGATTCTCCTAAAGCCTTGGCATTACACAGGGAGTGGAACAAATGGGATTTCTCTTGTCTTTGATCTTTATTTTCAGTCTGATGCCATCTGCATGCAAAGTCCCTGGCATGGCCCTCTACTGCAGACAAGGGAGCATCATTAATATTTAAATGATTGCAATTATCTAAAGAGGCCACGTGCATACGCATTGTCACTTGCCCCATTGTGAATGCTGCAACTGCTATTCGTAATCTTTTACAGATAAAAAAAAATCCCTTAATGCGTGCAGGGATGATCAGTTATTTGCATATACAGTACATGCAGTGGTTTTAGAGAACCCCCCTTGCGCAAACATACTGTGCACTCCAAACTGTCAAAGTGATGCCATTGGTACTGCTTTTAGTTGTCACTTTCAGGAAAATGTTTAGGCATAATCACATGAAATTACAGTATATTACCATAAGAAACACAATGTACTGTATAAAGGATGAAAAAGAAGTAACCCCCAGTAAAGGTGGATGCTGCTGCTCCCTGTAGCTGAGCTTTTAACTTTCCTCACTTTCCTCTAAGACTTAAATATCAAAGCAACGTTATTAATAAAAAACAAATACCCAGTAAAACTCTGAGGTAATAGTTGTGCAGAGCAGAGTAGTTCTGCATGGTTGTTCCACTGGCTGATGTCACTCCCCACCACCAGAATCTTGGTGCGCATGAGTCAGTGTTGCACGCTTGAATCACTGTTATAAATCGTACTTTTTATCCAGTTGATATAGTGGATACAGGATTTTTGTCATCAGACATCTCGAAATGAGCCGAGCTGAGCAATTGTTTGGGACAGCTCATCTCGTAGCTGTTCCCCAAACAGTGGTAGCAATTCTCTTTCTTAAAGTGGAACTGTTACCAATTTCAGTCATGGTTGCTGAAACAAACATTGAATAAATCCTGATCCTATCTGGAGGATGCTGCCTTGCTGCATCAACTCAGCCAGGCCCAGGAAGTGTTGCCTCGGATAGCACTCTTCTGGTTTCAAGTCCTTGAATGTGGACCATAGCCTCCTATCTTACTTTGTGATGGTTGTTTGCCTGACTGCTATGGCTACTACAAAGGAAACAACAGTGCAGTTCTGCCAAAAATCTACACTGCTGCCAGAGTTCTTCTCTGTTTCTCTGCTTTCATATCAACTATCTGCAACATACTATATCATTACTGAAAAGACAATCTGGGTAAAGCTCAACAATTACAGACATAAAAACCGAGTTTAAAATGCATTGTGATCCTCAAGATGGATCCTCTCAAACTAAAGCCCAGTCTGCTCTGATTGGTCAGCTCACACACACTTGAACCAACACTGCTCACACACAGATATCAATATCATACCTGCATATGGAGCAGGGCCACAGTGGGACTCATTTTCAGCCCAGGAGTTTCATGTCTCAGACTAGCCCATTTGAGTTAACTATACTACTATACTGGAGATCATAGCCTTACTACACCGATCAGCCACAACATTAAAACCACTGACAGGTGACGTGAATAACATTGATCATCTCATCACAATGCAATGTTCTGCTGGGAAACCTTGGTTGCTAGCATTCATGTGAATGCCACTTGACACGCACCACCCATCCAAACACTGTTGTGGACCAAGTACACCCCCTCATCACAACAACACTACCCGATGGCAGTGGCAGCCCAGCAGGACAATGTGCCCTGACACACCGCAAACACTGCTCAGGAACAGCTCGAGGAACACAATAAAGGGCCCAAGGAGTTGACCAGGCCTCCAGATCCCAATCTGATCGAACATCTGTAAGACGTGCTGGAGCAGGTCTGATCCATGGAGGCCCCACCCCCCAACATACAGGACCCAGAGGATCCACTATAAAACGCCCTGGTGCCAGACACCACAGGACACCTTGCATGTACAGTAATGTAATGTAAAATAATGTACAGAGCTGTGTCCTCGCTACAGCGGCCCAGGGTTCAACCCCAACCTGTGGCTCTTTGCTCCATGTCATCCCCCCTTTCTCTCACCCCATTTCCTGTCACCTCTCAATGCTGTCCTGTCAATAAAGCAATGAAAAGGCCAAAAATACATTTAAAAGAGCAGCAAGCACAATGTTTTACAGTGTAAAACCAGCAGCAAATCAGACTCAGTGGTCCACAAGCTTGCAATGTAGCTTAAAAGCATACAAATATACGCTAAATCTCTAGCAACATCTAGACACTAAATAAGCCTCACACGTGGTGGTTGGCCTGTTTACTCTGCATGGATGAATGATGTTGACCGCTGCAGCGTCCTGCTAGCGGGCTGATGGTGGCTGTTCTCCATGTTGTAGCGGAGGAAACAGCAGAGTCGACATGGGCAAAGAAAACGGGCATCAGCAGCTGTAATTTCTTGCTGAGGGGAAATCCTCCTTCTGCAGGGATGAGAGGCTGGGTTGCACAGTGTCTCCTCTGGATCCGGGGCGTGTTAAGTAAACACGAGGCAGTCTGTGGCTCGTCCAGCAAGGTTAAAGACTGTGGCCTAGGTGAAGGTAAAATCCAAACATTTGGTTGCTCCCTTTTAGTAACAGCTACGCAGCGGAAAGCTACTGCTTCCAGCAACCCATTACAATGGGACTGCGGTGAGTTGCGGCATACAACTGTACTTAAAGGAATAGTTCACTCTAGAACGAAATTCAGTCATTATCGACTCACCCAGATGCTGATGAGAAGTCCGGTGTAGTTTCTTATTCCTCAAAGTGCAGCTGGAGACCCGCGGGGGTACTCTCCTGCAGCAAAAATCCATTTAACGGGCGTTAATGGTGTCCGAGACGAAAAGGTCCATAAAACTACACAAAAACTTAGTAATATTCCTCCATACTGCTCGTCCGCTGCAATCCAAGTGTCCTGAAGTGGCAACATCCAGAGACTTGAAGCGATGTCATTTAGTACATTTTTCTAGCCTAAACAGTCACAATGCTATATCTGCCTGCAGGCACGCTCCGCGTTCATGAGAGTCTCCCTCACAGCCCTCCCCTCTTGCACTACGGAAGCCGCGCCAGACAAGATCAACAAGAACTCGCGATAGATACACACCGGTATTTACATCCTGCTGTGAGCACTAGTGATTTGAAACTTTGAAACACACAGCTAGATGTAAATACCAGTGTATATCTATGTCTCAGCAGGATTTGGAAAAACTTTTTACATGCATTTGTCTTCAGCAGACTCAGTGTCTTTACAGGACTCTCTAAAAAAATCTGTCAGACAGCTGCAGCTGATTCAGAAAGCTGCTGCTTGAGTCCTAACAAGAACCAGAAAAGTAGATCACATCACTCCAGTTCTACTATCTTGACACTGGCCTCCTGTCTGTCAAAGAATAGATTTTAAAATCCTGATGTTGGTTTATAAAGCACTGAGTGGTTTTGGGCCAAAATACATTTCTGATCTGCTGCTACATTATGAACCATCCAGGCCTCTGAGGTCGGCAGGTACAGGTCTGCTTTCAGTCCCTAGAGTCAAAACTAAACATGCAGAAGCAGCATTTGGTTATTATGCACCACATATCTGGAACACACTCCTCAGTTTGCCACAGCCTTTCACTGAGGCAATTTCAAAGCTTTGAACTGCACTGTGACTTTTATTCTTTAGTCTTTTCTCTTTTAAGCTTAAGCTCTATTTTAGCTTATTTTCCTATTTCTTAACTTGTTTTAATGTTTTGTTTCTTGATGTCTGCCTACTTGTTTTTAATGTATTTTAAATGCAATTTTTAATGTCTTTTAATGTAATTGTATGCCCTTGTAAAGCACTTTGAGTTACCTTGTGTCTGAATTGTGCTATACAAATAAACCTGTCTTGCCTTGCCTTGCCTAATAAATCCGATTTCTTGTTTTTATGTACAGTTTAAGTACAGCTTATTTAAGAAAAAAAAGATTAATTGGTTTGTGTTGGTAAATTACGGAGTCTGCTTTTGCGTTACCTCACAATATGTTTTGCGTTCTCTCTCAACATATTTTTTCTTGCATTCCTTCTGAGCCGCATTATTATGGATGAAACACCCAAACTCCCCCCACTTTTCTGCTGCTCCTGTTGGGGTCACTCATTCGTTGGAGCCATTCGTCACTGTGAAAGTGTCTCTGGGCTCCTTAGGTTGAGCACAAAGGCTGGCTGTCCGCTGCCACCAGGCTGCCTTGCAGCTGCTACGTCCTGCAGCTGCTCCGCCACCCAGCCTTTCTGCTCCACCTAACTAGCCCAGACACTCTGCAGTTGTGACAGCCAATGTGTCGGTGTGCTTACTGGTGGGGCAACAGCTCAAAATCCACCACATCAGCTACAGCACTGGCTGTTTTTATAGACCAACTGCGAGAAAACCACAAGCACAACCCATTTACACGTTATGACCTGTTTGGTGGCTTCTGTTTGAGTCAAAGTTTGTTTTTGATGAAAGATTACATGATTTTGAGTGGAGAGTTTAGTTTTAACATGAAAGTTTGTGAATAAAAATGTATTTTCTCACATTTTTTGAAACACTCCCCATACCTAGACAAGAAAATCAGCCGGTCAGCCCTACACGCACACTACGCAGGTTGCTTAGGGCCCCATGAAGTATGCAAGGGCCCCGCCTCCCCCGCATGTCAAAGAGAGTGTCAGTGTTTACAACTGAGAGATGAAAGTATGAAGTGTATTTATCTCTCTGGTCACATGAAGAGGGAAAAAAACTAAGTGAGAGTGAATTGAGGTAACAGCAGTCAGGTAAACTTTACTATTAAGAAACTATTAAGTTCATGTGTGCTAGCTTGCAGTGTCAGTGCATTTCTCTGTTGTCTGTCTGTCTTGCTTATAGTAGCTGGGCTCATCAGTACATTCCTTGTTTAGTCATGCAGCTTACATCAGTGGTCCTATTAGTTGACTGACATTAGGCCCTGGGTTGCCAGGAGCCAAACCCAGCAATAAAACCACCTTGGTGCTCTTTTCCCAGTTATTGGCCTTGGATGCTGCGTTACGTCCCTCTCATCACTTAACCAGCTGGTTTCACTCAAAGCTCCTGGTGATCCAGTCAGACAAAGTCAGCCATTTTGAGATGTAGCTGCATGGCGGGGGGCTTGTATTCAGATTATCACAATTAAGTCATCATTATACCGCTCATGAAGCCCCTCTTCATGTCTTTCTCGTGCTGAATGTGATTTTAATAGAGTAAATACTCTGAAGTGTCTTCAGAATGTCTGGAGGAGAGGGAGACTCAACGATATCGCCATGCTATTGGTTGTTTTCTGCCTTAATTCAATATAAAATTTGATTTATACACATGTTTACAGAACATCTGTGAGGTAGGCCTCTTCATATTCAGTGTTCCTTTATTCTGTCTCCAGTAAATTTGATTTATGACAACTGGCCCACTTCTGTGTGTGTGTGTGTGTGTGTGTGTGTGTGTGTGTGTGTGTGTGTGTGTGTGTGTGTGTGTGTGTGTGTGCACGCCTACATAATATGATAATAATCTAAGCATTTTGGTGGTGAATGAAGACATGGAGATATTGTCATAGAATTGTGTATAATGCAGGCATTTGAGAGCTAACACTGTGTCCACGCTTATACCTACAAACATGCATGTATAATTGAGTTAGTCTCTAATCCTCATATATGTATTTGTGTCTGTGTTGCCTTTTTTTCCTTTATCCAAAAGCAGCAGAAGGAAGAAGATAACAGCTCCCTCACAATTTTTAAATGTTATGTGAGATGTTAAATCCTGGTTTCATGCTTAATTCAGTCTAGTGCTGTTGTTTTGAGACAATGCTGAATTCCTAAAACATGTTTTTTTCACCTCCAACCAACCACAAATACCTCATTATTTGTAATGTGCAATTAAACTGAGCAAAGTCATTGATCTGTTGCAGTGAAATCCCCCAGGGACCAGCTTATTTTCCCACCTAAAAACAAATACTTAGCCAATTAAAGATGTAAATGTCATTGCCTTTGCAAAGTGCATGATATTATTGAAATGTGGTGACATCAGGGGAAAATGCCAATAAGCTTGGAACATTCAGGATCACTTAAGATCATACACATAGGAACTGTGATCGTGATTGAGGTCATCGACTCTGAAATACAGAGAGTAAAACTATTGACCCACCTCATTTAAAGTAGGAAATTGATTCCAATATACGATATGGTGCCTGATTGTATAACCTTTCCCATTGTTTTTACAGTTAATGGAGCTAGTATCTTATGATCCCTGTTGCTGTCTTAAGTTAGGTGCTGTCTAGTGTTGTTGTTAAACATTATAGCTGTTCAGTGTAGGTTGCTTTTCTTTATGTGTAATCTGCAGCTTATGTACCTTTTTCATCATTCTTTCATCACAAAACTCATAGTATTAAAAAAACAATGTTTTGTTCAGCAAAAAAAAAAGAAAACCCACATTTTCTTGAAACTTCCCATACCTACACAAGAACATCACTCAGTATCACTCTAAACACCAGAGCCTGTCAGCCCTACACGCACACTACGCAGGTTGCTTAGGGCCCCGTGAAGTATGCAAGGGCCCCGCCTCCCCCGCCTGTCAAAGCGAGTGTCAGTGTTTACAACTGAGAGATGACAGTATGAAGTGTAACCATCCCTCTGGTCACATGAAGAGGGGGAAAAAAAAGTGAGAGTGAATTGAGGTAACAACAGTCAGATAAACCTTAATATTACTAGAACTATTAAGTTCATGTGTGCTAGCTTGCAGTGTCAGTGCATTTCTCTGTTGTCTTTCTGTCTTGCTTATAGTAGCTGGGCTCAGCAGTACATCTCTGCTCTCACTCTCTTGCTCTTATTATTTTGTTGGGTTTTGTATGTTTTTTATTTTCCTTTTCTCTTCCTTTTTTTTCTTTTTCTTTTTCTCTTTCTTTTTTGTTGGAGGAGGTTGTGTCTTGGATATTGAACTGTGCATTGTTCTGTATTGGACCTCTGTTACCTTTATCGAAAAAATAATAAAAATATTATTGGGAAATGGGTAAGAATCCCATTCGGACTCACTGATGCGCATGCAGGCTTTTACTCTAACCATTCAGCAATTACTTTTTAAATGAATACATGTTTCTTTACGGTCTCTCGGATGTTCAGGACAAATTTCAACCCAATCCAATGAAAAATGAGCGATTGGTGAGATTTAGAATACACATACAAAGAATAATTAAAAAGGTGAAAATTAGCTCAGACAGCCAAACTTCAAAAATTCATAACTAAAGAAGTATTTGGAGTACAGCTATAGGATTTTGCGAGTTTTCATGAATTTAATAGAAGAGCTGTACGATACCACATCTACTCGTACCAAGACAGGCCAAAAAAGGAGCTGCCGTGGAGGGAAGTGAGTGAGAAAGTAGGACTATCTGGTAAGTTTTGGAAATACGTCTCAGCACAGCATAGCTCTTAGAGATCAGAACTCTATTCAGGTTCAAGCATTTTAAAAGTTGTTTGCTTGTCGTCTGGCTGACAGACCAGATAAAGCATGAATTAAGGTTTTTGACAAGACAGCATCATGATGTTGTTATTTAGGCGTCCTTCTGATCCCTTTATTGCAGTCAGATCACAGAGAAATCTCTTCATCTGAAATTCACCGAGCTGGGAGCCGCGTGTTCGCGTTTATTGTTATTCGCACAAATATTTTCTTCACATTTGGTCTCAACGCAGCATAATTAACCAAGCTGAGTGACATGTCTGTCACAGAGGTGTTATGCAAATAACTGAATCAACATGTTCTGCAGATTAATGTATGGTGGCTGAAATGTACCTCCATGCATTATAGACTCGGTTTGTGTACATAGCAAATCTCTGATAGTATACTGAGCTTAGCAGAAATGTTAATACTTCTATTTAACCCTTTTACCAGTCTGTTGATACAACAGGAGAAACTGAGTTACAAGAGCCACGTGAGATCCAAAGACAGACCCAAGAGACGACACACTGAATGCAGAGACCAGACGACCTCAGAGACTAAAAAGGGTTCCTTTAATGTTAACTAATGACATCCCCGGGCATCCAAGTGTCATAGCAGGCCCCACGGTTAGATATTTTTCTTGTCTTTACAGGAAGATAGGTGTCCCTGTTATGTCCTAATCATATTAGTCTGTGTCTTAGTTGTGCCATGTTTGTTTATGTTTTAAAGTAGTACAAAGTCATGAGGGCATGCCTTAATTGGTGTGAGGAGAGTGTAATAACCTGATAAATATCAGTTATATTTATTTTCTCTCTTTTAAAAGCTGTGGCTATTTCCAGTTGTTGATAAGATGCCTTAATAATATTCAGTTGTTATGGTTAAGTTCATGTTACTGAGTCTCCCAACTCAAATAATGATGCTTTAGGATTGTAGGAGGGGTCGGCCGCCATCCCAAAGTGTCAATATTTGACTGAATGAGACGCAAAAATCAACTTTTCTTACAAATAGCACCTTTAAGGAGGTACATTTGAACTAAATAAGAAGATAAAATGCATAATAATTTACAGATAAATATATAATATAATATAATTGAATATATAATAATAAATGTGCCTTTAAATTTCATAGTTTGTTATGAATAAAAGCTAAAAGTAATATTGTTACGTGATAAAGAAGAAGAAAGTGCACAGCATTAGAACAGGAGGACAATGGCGTAGAGCAAGAGCCGAGAGACAGACACATGGGAGAGTGGTTGCAGACTGTGCCATGTTTATCGTGGTTTTTCTTTCCTGCTGGACTGTGAACTGTTCGTCAGTTACCACGCGATTAAGTGAGTGAGTGTGGGACTGGTTGCTGCAGTCAGAGCATGTGTTTATTCCACTGCAAAGTGAGTTAGCTGTGTTAGCCTAGCTGTCGCCATCGTGGGAGCGACGTCGCTCTTGCTCTTCCCCTGTATGAGCGTCAGAGGAGACTGTTGATCTGAGGAGCTTGCTGAGGACAGACTTTTCCTGCAGTTTGGTGAGGTGTGGATCGGGTAGTTCATCGCTGTTGTGTGGCTTCAGACTGGGAAACACTACAGGGATTTTCTCTGTGGTAGGAGTTGTTTCCATTGCCCATACAGAGGTACAGTTGTCTTGTTTCTTCATCAGCTGCAACTTTAAACTGCACCAATGATCCTAAAGGCAAGCATGCTAAAATAACAATCTAAAACAAAGAGTGCACTCAGGTTGAACAAACTAAAGACTAAAATTACCCGGGTCTTTTCCTTTTATCATTTTCATTATCATCCTTTTATCAAATGTTTTTTGCATTTCTGTGCATTGTAATATTTGTTAATACAAAACCAAAAAGCTGAGATTCTGTGTTTAATTCAAATATTTGTGTTTACATTTTTGATATTTATCACGTTATTACATTTATATCCTTCCCTTCTCTGTGGAGTCCTAGAAGTTTTGGCATCTGTAGATGGATAACTTTCCTTGATGGCTCCCATTAGCCATACTGAAAAAGATTCTCCCACAGTCTCTTCCTCCCACAACACACATCCCTTTAGCACTTGCTAAATGCTAATTTGACCCATGTCAACCTTGCTGATTCGGTCATTAGTTGCTTGCTAACATCCAGTCAGAGGTTTCATTTCCTGTGCCCTCTGTGGTTTAATGAGGTGAACGGCGGTGGGGCGATGGTGTGGGGGTAGGGGGGCTGTTATTGGGACAGTTTATTCTGCCAGCGTTTCCTCCTCTGCTTGGCCTCATTTGCATTGTGGGAGAAGGCAAGTTACTCAACAGCAGGGAGTCCCTGCAGTCCCTAACAGTGCCCAGAGAATGAAAGCTAGCAGACACTAGATTATTTAGGCCAATTAGGCTGTTCAAATAGCAATGAGACAGCAGCAGTTAAGAAGTCATTATGCAAGAAGGTGTTCATTTACACAAATGGGGGTATACAAGAATGAGGTAATGCAGCCACTGAAGTTGGATATGCGTCTGTGAGCGCCTGGTGTATCTCAGTTTGTTTCCTTTAGGATATTTGTTATTAGCTTGAAACGACACAATTGTAAGAGTGAGAAATGATCATAACTATATTCAACAGCCCAACTGAGATCTTCCTTATGGCAAAGATAGCTGTTACATGCTCACCCTCTGCTGGCCAGGATGTGCAACTGTGGCTGATGCTTGGCCTCCTGCCTCTCCAAGTGATAGTGGCCTGGCTGATTATGAATAACCAATAAGAGGGGGTAGGGTCTCTCCTTTCCACCTGAGCAGAGACGCAGTCAGTCGGCCTGGAGACTGGCTGTGGTATTATGTGGTACCTCGAGATTTCACCAGTTGGGAAGACCCTCAGACTGGATAATTGTGGAATTCCTTAACTACAGGGAAGCTACAGGGAAAAAGACATGGTATTCAGGTTAGCCAGAAAGAAGGAGGGCGTGTGCCTTGATAGTTAGGGAATTCCACTCAAGGATGAACACATTTAATGACATTTAAAAGAAACGCTGAGAGGAAAACATTGTACATGCCAACCGTTACCTGGCGTTAACTGTGGATCCGACTGGAGGATTTAAGCTCTTCTCTGCATCATACGAAGTTGAGACTTTCCTCACCGAGATTTAGAGGAATAGAGGGGACTTTACCTTACCCCAGGTAAAAAACGCTTGCTGGCAGTGATTAAACCCAGATTATGGTTAATCCAGTATAGTCAACATCATACCACATGTGGCTAACATATACAGTTGTGGTCAAAAGTTTACATACACTTGTAAAGAACATGGATATCATGGCAGTCTTCGAGTTCCAGTGATTTCTACAGCTCTCATTTGTGGAACACAAACTACTTTGTCACAAAAAACATTCATAAAGTTTGGTTCAATAATTTATTATAGGTCATCTGAAAATGAAAACCATCTGCTGGCTCAAAAATATATATACTGTAATTCTAATATTTGATTAAATGTCCCTTGACCATGTTCACTTTTATCAGGCACTTTTGATAGCCATCCACAAGCTTCTGGTAGTCCTCTGGCTGAATTTTTAACTTCTCCTCTTGACAGAATCGGTGAAGAATTTGTTGGCTTCCTGGCAGGGACTCTTCAGCGCTGTGTTCAGTGGACACAGGTTCTCGATGGGGTTCAGCCCATGGCAATGCAAAACACTTGACTGTGGACACTGACACCTGTCTTCCAGCAGCTTCCAATTCATTGCAGACTTGCCTTTTGGTGGTTTTTGGTTGACTCTTGACCATCCTGACCAGTTTTCTCTCAGCAGTAGGTGATAGTTTGTGTTTTTGTTACGGCTTTGGGGCTGTTAACATCAAATTTCAGGTTCGGATTCCCAGCCACACCAACACAGTGAGAAGGACACAAATGTATATAAAATAGTCACTTAATTATTAAATCTTGTTAAAACACGAGCGAGGGATACGTTTAAAATGTCAGCGGTGTGGAAGGTGTCAGAAACGGATAGCAAAGTTTGTATTTGCAATGATTGTTCAACGTCGATGATGCGAGGAGGAGCGTCTCCCGGTGAGACGAGGCGGCAGAAACACCTGACGGTCGCTCCTTCTTCTTCCTTGTTCTCCTGTTCTCCTCTCCTGCTCTGAAAAAATCTGGCGTCCTGCTTATAAAGAACGGAAACCCTCAGCTGGCGAATGAGATCTATAATGAAAGGGCTTAACAGGTGTTTCAATCAGCGACATGTGCTTTCGTTTTGACAGTTAAATGACGCAAGTAACCAGCACACGCCTACTAGGATTAAAACAAGCAGTTCATGCAATTGTCCATCACTGCTATAGCGTATAGCAACACATTATAAAAACACATCAATAAATACTCATACTGTATAAACAAAGCCATTTTGTAATTCTTGACATTTTCTTCCTGATCATGACACACCTGCGCCATTGTCTTTATGCTTACAAACAGCTGTTTGTACAGTTGATCTTGGGACCTGTAACTGCTTTGAAGTGGCTCAAAGTAACTTTCCTGACTTGTTCAAATCAAGTGTGCTCTTTCAGATCCATGCTGAGCTCTTTAGACTTTCCCATTGTAGTATTTGTGGCTGAGTCTAATTGGTGTATCAACAAGCCATATTAAAATGGGCCCAGAAAAGTCACCAGCTGTTATCATTCAGAATCACTCAGAAGAAGTTAAGAGGCCATGCTACAAAGAACATTTGATTCACACAACTTTCTATAATCACCAAAATTTATTTGTTCAAGTTACTGTATGTATATTTTTGACTCAGCAGATTTGGTCACATTTTCAGAAGAACTATAATAAATTAATTATCAAACCAAATTATATGAATGTTTTTTTGTGATAAAGTAGTTTGTGTTCCTCTCGTTCCATCACAGAAACATGAGAGCTGTAGAAATCATTGGAACTCAAGTCTGCCATGATATACATGTTCTTTACAAGTGGATGTAAACTTTTGACCACATACAAGTTGAAAAAGTGAAGTAGTGGAGTGTGTGTGTGTATTCATTAATATACATATTTTGAAATAGGAACATTATGCAAATAATGCTCCAGAAATATAATTCTGTACACGTTAACAAGTCACCTAAGGCAACGATATTTCAAATGGTTTAATCTAATTACAGAGTAACCGAACATTTAAACCTCCTTTAGGGTGCCTTGCCTGTTTTCTCTCGGCTGCGTTGTGGCCTGTGGTGCAGATGAATGCTTAAAGTTACATAGCACATATCATTTGTATATGACATTCATTTATTTGTTCTGCTGCTGATTGAAACAATGTGTGAACATAAGATCTTATGGAGCACTGAGCTCAGGTGAGTCAAGACTGTAGGAGATTTTGACCAACATATAATTACCCCACAATCAGCATTCAGAAGACTTCTAAGATTTATGATTTATGCATGATGCTCCAAACAAGGTTGTTGTTTTTGACCCTGCTAAAGACAGATCTAGTGGCAGTAAAATATTCATGTGTCTTCATTTTTATTTGGATTGCTGCTCTCAGCTCTTAGCAGGGAAGGCTGGAGGAGGAGGTTGGGGGGGTAACAAATGGAGGACAGTGGATAGGAATCGGCTGTTACAGTTGATCCTAGCTGAAGTGCACTGTGCTCAAACCCAAACAATGACTCCTACCGTCTGCCAAGAGATATTAAAAACAATAATTGCCTGTCAGAGCTGTTTCATTTGGCCATCCCATCAGATGCTTGCTGAAACGAAAACTCTACTAAAGAGGCAGGTGTGTATATGCATATGTTTCCATCTTTGATTACAATAAGCCAGTGCATCCATCGAATTACCTTGTGTCAGTGTAGGCTGTTTTATAGTGATTTGGCTGATTCGGGGTAGGCAAAGCTTTTAGAGGATATAGTGTTTTCCTAGAGATCTCATAAGGGTATACGCATGATTCTGACTTGAAAATAGAATACAGAAGACCGTCTGTAATTTAGATGTCATTTTTACTATTTTTCATGTAGCAAATATGATGACTTCAAGTTTACATTTTTCACAAAGAGAATCACATTTTTTCCATAAAGTTCCTCTGATCTGGACCTTTACAAGAAATCTAGGTCACTCAATAGGCCGTGCTAGACTCAGGGATGATACCAATGGTAAGTTAAGTGGCAAATGGCCAACCACATTCCAGGATTTTGCATCAAAGTTTGCAGAACACAGAACTTTTGCAATGCAAAATTACGTATACATTAATTGATATATTGTGTTTAAATCAGAATTTTACTGTTCCATCTTTTCCCTTTTCATAGGTAATTTAGCATCTTAATAGTGGAAAGCGTTATTTTTGGAAAACATAGGCCTTCCATTTTTGAAGAATCTAAAGCATTGAATATCAAACAGGTTTCTCTAAATCTAGAATTCTAATTCAAAGCTGCTTAAGCTAGATTGTAATGTCATTAATAGTTCACTTTGCAATGTACATGTGCAGCGATGCCTTGTAAAGAGAGGAGATTAAAACAAAATGAAAAAGGAGCTTGGTGTGGCTGAAGGCAGTGGATCCCTGACCAGCTGGGTTACAAAGAGCACAACAGGTGAATAGGACGAATAGGAGAATAATGCTTTTATTACAAAGTTATTCAACTATAAAAAACAATTTTATGACATTATATTGCAATGTATTAGTTACTGAACGTTTGTTATCATTGCTTAGGGTGGGTTAGCAAATTGTGCCTTGTTCCTAGCGAGTGGAAAGTGATAGGTGAGATGAGGGGATGGAGCATCAGTGAGGAGAGAAAGAGGGAGACATTGAACAGAACAGGAAGTATGAAGATTTCTTTATCTACCCTGCCAACCAGTACTGTAATTTTCATAGAATGTAGAGGGGCAGGCATTTTGTTTCAGCTGTCATCTTTTTTTTAAATTATACAAAATAAGAAAGCTGAAAAACAGTACCGGTAAATTGGTGGAGAGGTGCCTTGGAAATAATGAAAGAGCACAGTGCCTCAGAGTCTCACATGTTTGCTATGGTAAGGTGGAACACATTTCGGAAAAGATCATTGAAGGCAGCTTTTGAAATGGGTGACCTTGAGTTACAAGCTGCAACATAAAAAGAGAAGGAGAGGAACAGAGAAATGGTCTCCCGTTTGATAGCATTACTCTTTACCTGGCAAGGCAGGTAAAGACGGTCTGTCGAGCGGGAGATGATGAGACCTTGTCAAGCCAAAATCGAGAGAATTTTCTTAGAGTCGGTTGAGTTGTTAAGCAAGTGTGACAGTGTAATTATATTGCACCTTAAAGCCATGAAAGAGAAGCTCTCTCACTACTCTTGAACAGACCCCAGAACAAAGCATTACAAAGTTGTATATTAAGTTTTGCAGAAGCTGACTCACAGCAGAACAGAGGAAGAGTTTGAGAGACTCAATTTAACTCTTAGAGAATTGAATTTAACTCCATTTCAGATAACATTTGGTCCCACTCGAAATTAGAGTAAAATTTACTCTATGGCCAGTGTCAACTTTTCAGAGTTAATTCTACTCAATTCAGTGTCAAAATTAACAATGAAATGTGTAAAAATATTTAACACTGTGGTTTTTTCACACTGTTCAGAGTAATATGATTGCAGTTTATAGAGCTATTTTTACTCCAGATTTAGTTTAAAAATGACACTAATGTGTAATAATATTTAATTTTTATTTCTCTGCAGTGTTATTTTTTACATATTCACCATATGATGCTATATTACTAAATTGCTGTGATCTAACCTATCAAATGGAAATAAATACAAACACACAAGGTTACAGTAACAGTATTTATTATTATGTCTCTCATTTCAATGTCATATAATTAACATAACAACCCATTACAATTTGAATACAGTTCTATGGTGCTCACCAGAGAAAGCAATATGGGACCACAAAGAGAGTTGTGTCATTCACTCCATATGACATTTGTATGTCAAAAGGCCTGGGATAATGCAGGTTGTTGACATGCAAGACAAAAAAATCTTGCTTTGTCCTGATCACTTCATAGGCATGGAAATGTTCTTGAAAGGTTACTGTACATAAAGGCAAAGTGAGCAGCATAGGCGGCGCTAGGGCAGGACATATGGGGAAGCTAAGGGACAAAAAAAAAACCTTTAACCTCAGTCAGGCAGATACATAGGCCTATATTATTGCTGATGTTCATCAAACTGAGATGTCACGGCAGAATAATTCCATTAATTCCTAATCAATTAATTTTCTTACCTTAATGAAGCAACAGTTGCCGGTTTAATCCTCTTCGTAATGTCACTCTCGATGTAGAGAAGCGAAAGAGAGGACAGTCTCTGCTGGGCCATAATTGTCCTCATCCAGTTGTGGACCCGGCGCATCGCTCAGAATGAACGCTCACACGTCGCCGTCCCAACTGGAAGAGACAGTGCCAATTCAAGCACTTTTGTGAAGTTTGGGTAAAATCCAGTCAAGGCAGCGGCTCTGAGATTTTCCAGGGTGACATCACGCAAACTCATTTTCACCATGACCATTTCGGCGTGGGCAAGATCAGCATTGATGGAGAGGGTTGAATAATATTGCTTTATCAGTCCAGCTCCATCAGCATCACACTTCAACACAGCGTCTACTCTTTTTGCAATTTGCATCATCATGTCCTCTGAAAGCAAGCCCTTGCTTTCCAAGAAACAAAACGATTTCAGCAATGGAGGTGGCATATTCCCGGTTTTCTTTTACAGTTTTCTTGTGAGCTGTGCTTATTTGCGCAGCAACAGAGCCGCTTCGTCTGGACTGTTGATAGCTCTGCCACTTTTCCATACTTTGCTCGTGTTGAGCAGATTCCAAGTGTTTCACCATTTTTTTCTTGATATTTCTCCAGTCCCTGATCCCATTTACGGTAAAAGCCTGGTCCCTAACACTGCACAAAAACTGTCGGCATGGGAAACAGAATATGGCATCAACCTGCTTGCTATACTCAAGCCATGAATAAGTCTTAAAATATTCAGCGCTAAAAGTTCTGGTCTGTTTACTGAAATCACTTTTGGGATATTCTGGCAAAATCCGCTGTGCAGGACCGCTATCCTTACTCCCCAAATCTGACGGGCAACAGGTGTCTGGAGGGCGGCCGGAGTCTACAGGGAGGCGGCGGGTGTCTGGACTAGGGTTGTCACGATACTAAAATTTTCAACTCGATACCGATACTCAGGAAAATATTCGATACTCGATACCATTTTCGATACCTCAAGGATAAAAAAAAAGACCCCAAAATTTAAAAGAAATATTTTTATTAATAATAAAAATGCAAAAATAACCAACATGTTACAACATGTAACAGAACCGCACATTAAATATTTATAATAAAAAACAGTTGTGCAAAAAGAAACTGCAACTATGATAACAAGTTTCAGGTCTGAGGTAGTGCAAAAAATAAATAAATAAAATAAACAATAACAATTAGAACAATATTTTGAGGTTGTATGCTGTGCACATCTAAATATTATAAATATTAAAATAAATATTAATATAAAAACTAAATTAACTTAAGTGTTCCTTCCTTGGCTATGCTTTTCACACATAACAATAAACTAAATGACACTAGCCAAACCAGTTAACATGAACATTACACTGTTGAAATGCTATATTCTCAGCAGCTGCACCTGTTACAAAAAAATTCTGAAACTGAAAAGTGCACAGAGTTATTCAATCACACAGTGTTCAGAAAGTGCATTGTCCTCTATTCTGCACTCTAGATAAATGACTGTTTAGGTACTGGTGGTAACACTGGCCTGAAGTTGCTTTGCTGTTTGCAGATTTTTCGCTACAAATACAAGCATATCAATGTGTTCCTCTGTAAGTCTTGCCCTTCTTGGGCTGCAAATGAGCCCTGATGTACTAAACACACGCTCTGAGGCACAACTTGAAGCAGCTATACACAGGTATCTCTTGGCAGCGTGGGCAAGATGAGGTAAGGTGCTCTAATGTGTTTTCCACCATGTTAGGGGGTCCTTCTCCGCACTCTGCTCAGGCATGGTTTCATATAATGTCAACTCATTCCTGAGCCTGCATTCTGGATCCTCATCTGTGGATGCTGTTGGTGTATCATCTCCATGTTGTTTCTTTCTCTCCCCCTGAATGTTTGATAAAAGTCCCTTCAGATCTGTTCTGGATTTCTTCGTAGGCTGGGTTGCAGATGAAGGAGATGTTTGCAAACTTGGGACTCTCTGAGTCTGCTGCAGACCTTGCATATTATCCACAAGATGCTGTTTTACTTCTTCTTTTAATGTAGTAAAACTGTCCTTGAAGTGGGGATCAAGAAAGGTGGCTGTGTTCAATACCAGCTGTAGATTCCTGTCCTCATATCTGTGTTTCAGATCATCTCCAATTTTTTGCTTCAGCTGACGTTCTAAGTTGCTGCTTGTGTCCTCAATTGTTAATGTGGAAGATATCTTCCAGGTTAGGGGTAGGACAGAGGACAGAGTGGTATGCTTTTCCCCACTAAGAGCATCAGTAAAAGAGCTTAATGGGCTCGGTACCTCTTTTACAGTCTCAAGAATGGTGATGTCTGAATCTTTTGGCATAAGATACCACTTCTTTCTGTCCTCTGCTAAAACTGCACTGACTGCTTGCTGCTGTTCAATAAACCTATCCACCATTTCAAAAGTTGAGTCCCAGCGTGTTGGCTCATCATGGATGAGTCTGTGTTCTGGCAGCTTCAAGTCTTTTTGGGGTTTTTTTAGCTGCCGGGTCATCTTTGGTGACCTTGTGAAAGATGCCACTGTTTTTCTCAACCTGGATAATGCTCCTGATACACTATCAATATCCAGTCCCTTGTTTATGGCTAAGTGCAGGTTGTGACCAAAGCATGGGACCCATGTGAAATGCTGCTGAAATGCTTTCTTGTTATTTGAAGCATTATCTGTAGTGATGCCTGCCATATTAGTTATATCCAGCTTCCATGTTTCCTGTACTATCTCCTCCAAAGCCTCCCTTAAGCTGTCTCCTGTATGCTCTGAATGTAGCCCAACACAGCCCAGACACCAGCTCTGCATGTCCCAGGACTCTGTAATAAATTGCAGGGTTACAGCCTTGAAAGAGGATGCAGCCCTGCTGGTCCAAAGGTCAGTGGTACAGGAGAAGTACGGATTCCCCTGAAGCTGCTGCAAGACTGTTTGTTTTGTTGTGTTGTACAGCTCGGGGATTTCACTGTACATAAAGTGATTCCGAGAGGGAAGAGCATACCTTGGGTTTAGCTGCTTAATAAGTTGTTGGAACCCAGGTTTCTCCACGGTGTAAATAGGAACCTGATCCATACATATGTACTCTGCCACAGCTCTGTTTATTTTCATAGCTTCTGGGGACTTTGCATCATATTTTCTTAGTTGGTCAAACACAGATGGTAGAGTCGGCTGTGTCTTTTGCTGCTTGGTTGCAGGTCGACTTTTGTCTGCTTCATTCTGGGCCTTTAAGAGAGAAAATAACACTTTTCAGTCACCAACATATACTGACACTGTGTCTATTAACGTAATATGGGCATGCCTGATTTATTTATTTATTTTTTTTATGTTGTTCATAATCATTAACGTGACGTCAGCCTTTAATTGCTAGCTGCGGCTAATGGCTAATAATAACACGGCCAACATTAATGCGGGCCACCGGCCACGATAACATCAGTAATAAGTTTGAATTGAAAGACACTAACCTGTCGGAATTCAATGTAAAGGCCAGGGTGATTGGTATCGATACTTTTGAAAGTGAGTATCGTATCCGGATACAACATTTTAGTATCGATACTTTTTTGAATTTCGACTTTTGACAACCCTAGTCTGGACCGAGGCTGGTGTCTACAGAGAGGCGGCGGGTGTCTGGATCGAGGCCGGTGTCTGGAGGGAGGCGGCTGGTGTCTGGGCCGAGGCTGGTGTCGGCGGGGAGGTGGCCGGTGTCGGAGCTTGGAAGGCGGGAGGTGGTGGGAGCCTGGTCAGCTGAAGTGCTGCTGCAGCTCCCAACATCCTCCAGCATGGGACCCTCGGTAAGATCAGGAGGGGTCTCGTTTGGGGGGATCCAGTCGGTCATTTTTTATTTTGACATTAAAAAAATGTCTAATGTCGCTTTTCCCGGGCTGCTTTTCTTGCTGTCCGTGAATAGCTAGCGAGGCGAAACCGTTAGCTTCTACGCTACGTACGTACGGAATGACGCAGGTAGCCTGCGCCTATCAAATACAATCTTTCATATATTAATTTTAAAAAATAATAAATAATACCTTGAAAGTGTGGGTTTTTAGAGTACAGTTTTTTCTGTGACAATTCTGTGACAATTAGCCTCTTAATAGCGCCGCCTATAGTGAGCAGCAACAGTTTCTCGTGTGTTATAAGAATTGACTCAATCTGGTAAAACAAAGGCATTTCAGACCCTATTTTGCCACAAATAACCAAATGTGGGCGGTAAACAAACCCATTGTGTTCAGCCCTGTTCACTTTCATAACTTGAACACTACTGGGCACTTGCATTGCCATGGCAACTCCAGAACCTCCTTTTACCATCTCTAAAGTCACCATTTTTCCTGGACCAATGTCTAACCGACTAAAGGTTGTTTAAAATTGCCAAATGTATGCCATGTAATTCTGGTGTTTTTTGGCCAGCGTTTTGGTGATATTTTTAAATGACTTGAGCTGTTTCTTGAAAAAATTGTGCTTACCTTCATAGCGCATGCACCAACTATGAAGTACAGGTCCTATTTTCTGGATGCAGCGAGGATAATGGACAAGAAAATGGTGCTTTGGTAAAAGTTTTTGGGGATACAACGTCTTGAACAGTTTGTGGTGTTCCACAATCAAATGTTTTAAATATACACACAGACCTTGAGATAACATGGGAGAAAATACAATATTTACTATCTGTAGTAATAAAAGAAGTAGGTCCCAGTGTTGGTCAGTAGAGGTTTCCAAATCTCCAAACATGAGGGGAACATTCCTCAATAAGCACCATGAGAAGTTCTCAGTTGTGTATGAAAATATGTCAATGAATTCAATAAGCATGAACTCTTCACACCAAAAACATAAGGAAGAGATGGATTACAAGCCATTTCTTGACAGTGAGCAGTGTGGGTGTCTTTGGTGTGCAACACTATTTTGGGAGAATCTTCCGAGAATTCTGTTTGAAAGTCATCTTTTTCAGCTAAACAAAACCTGCGACAGTACCTCGCACTGAAAGACTCCACCAGACCAAACAAGCTATGTACGCCTAAATTATCGCCAGTAACCTGTACCACACTGCCACGAACATGACCACCATATAGTGGAATCTCAATACCATCCCTCTCTAACACTATAATGTCCCGAACATTAGGAGCAAGAATTTCACCAAAACCATAATGTTTAAGATCTTGTGCATGAAAGAAGGCACAAAGGTGTATGTTGGCAAAAAAAGAATTCCATTTCGGAGAGAAGTTTCTTAAGGTAAAATATATTGCACCCAATTTATGGATACCTCGCTTGGAGCCGAGAGGATTTGCAACCTCAAAGTCATCATAGAACATTTGGATCTGCACTGTTTGCTTTTCAGTTGAAAACAGAGGGTGAGTCTTCAATTAAGATCCATCACAAATATCTTTTGAATCACCAGTTCCTGAGTTTTTCAATATTTCTGCAATATGCTGACTTTTAAGTATTGACCCCAATGTCGATAAAATTGGAACATACATGAATCTATCTTGAACGACTGTCTGATCATATGTTCCAGTCTTTTTATTTCGCCTTGTGTCAAATCTTGAGCCAATTACACATATGTTGAATGTGTAATTGGCTCAAGATTTGACACAAGGCGAAATAAAAAGACAGTTCTACAGTTTTCCACTTGTCTAATAAAAAATTTGCTCGCTTGTATTCTGAATTAAGAAGGATTCTCTAACTCCTCAAAACATGCTTCAACTTTCTTGCATATTTCAGTTTCTCTTTCATTACTGAATACATGCTTAATGACAGTTTCTTCAGCATGCTGCTGGATATCTTGAACAATCTCTTCCATGGAATTCACTACAGAATTCACTACACTTTGGCCTACACCTGCTGCCTTTAGATCAGCAATTACAGCTGCACAACTATTTACAATGTCTGCTGAAGATAATTCCGACTCAGCCTCTAAATTTTCAGGCACTACATCAACATCAGTAGCATTACTTGTGTCAAGAACACTTTGACGAGGTGAAAAGTCACCTTCTGCAGAATCAAATGAACATCCCACTTGGCCACATTTAAGATAAAGAGTCCTGCCAGTACAGAGACCATGAATTACTTTAAGGTGCTTTACAAGGCTGTTTGGTCTACCATGGTCACTTTTGCAAAGAAAGCACTTCATTATTTTGATCTCAATGGATACTAATGCAACATTCTTGCTCGCAACTCTGCAACTCTGCGTTTCCTTTTGTTTCCCCAACGTCAATGTTGTAAATGGTTGTTTGCAGAAAAGTGAAAAAGTTGGTCAGGGAAGAACTGTATGACGTTCCAAAGGCATAATGGGCCTTAAAGAGTTTGTCAAGGGTTCCCACTGAACCTGTCACCTTAAATGGAAGTGCATGCTTGTCAATCACAATGAAGAAGGCGTGAATGCTGCTTCTTGTAGGTCCCTGGGCTGCTTTGGGTGATGTTGTCTAGATGCTGCTGTACACTGGTTCCAGCCTACAACAACACATTCAACAGCAGTATTTAGTGACAAACCTCTGACAATAGATCAGATCACCTCACTGTGCATGAAATGGAGGTGATGGAAAGTATATTTTAAACAACTTTTTAACATATCTTTAGGAATTTGATGAGGTTATCGACAGTTTGAGATGCAGACAACTTTCCTGGTCTCTTTCGTCCTTGCACAGATGGTGGTAGCAGATGTAGCAGCAGCAAGGTAGCAGACATGTCACTGTCCCAGCCTACAGACCAACAAACATCAGATTAACATTATCCCATAAATACATTCAATTGGCACAATTACCTATATAACCAACAATGGCGATTAAAAGCAGTCACAGTCATACCATTCTCAACTTCAGCAGCTGACTCAGCATTGCACATTAACTCCAAGAGCTCTGTGGTGGGTACCAGTCCATGGCTTTCCTTTACAACTTTTGCTTTGAAATTGGTGGGCCACCTCTCCAAGACTTTGTTGGCAGTGACCTCACATACAGGAGTCTGAAATCTTGTTCTATCAGTAATGCTAAAATACAGTACATAGAAAGGAGTGATGAGTGACACTGCATGCTGCATGGAATATTTCAGTGATTCAATAAATGAAGATGTCTTACCAGTCCTGGTGTGTTAAGAAACAGCGGGAAGACTGAGAAGACATCTGCTGCTTTCTTTTCATCGTTGACCATTGAATAATCATAAATGAAGGTAGCTTTCATCTTCTCACGGATAGTGTCTTCATCATCTCTGCAGTTTTTGAATGGTCTTTAACTGCCATGCAAGGTATCCCGAACCGCTCTCTGGATTGTAGTAATGTTCCTATGTAATTAAATACATGCAGACTGACTATGCCATCAACATTTCTAAGGGCAATTATGTGTTTAATGTTGCAAGGAGCCTTTTACTTACATATCCATGTTGTGAATATGGGTCTTCCAGATATGGAAACAGAGCAACTATCCCCTGTGCATACATCACTCTTACAGTTTTAGGGGGAGATGTCCTAATGTATAAATTCAATGATGACTGTCACTCAATTGGCACTGGACATCACAATTAAAAATAATCCAATACTAGCAATGTTTCTTTATAGCCTACATGTATGATTCTTACCCATGTGTTTCTGTCATCTCAGCAGCAAGTATGTTTATCATCTGTCTTCTGGTTGCATCTGTCAGACATTTGGTTTTTGCATACTCTTGCATGATGTGTTCACCGCCGGGCTTTGTTGTTAGGATTTTTTCAATCAGCTTAAATTGAAATAAAATATGAAGTCAGAAAATTTTAAACCATATGTATGACTGCAAAATGATTACATAAAAACACTCCACATCAAATGGAACAACATTCAGATTAGACTTAACAACAATGTCCACTACCCACCGTTTTTGCCTCATAGTTTATACGGCATGGCCTTTTTGGTTGACTTCCTTCGGCAGCTGCTGCCTCTTCAGGAGGGTCACACATCGTAAAGCTCAGAATGATAGTATCATCAGATGCTGAGGATGATGATGATAGAGACGCACCTGTGCAGTAAGGAATATGTACAACCCTTTAAGTTTAATATGAACATATATGTGAATGGTCAGCGATTACCAAGTTCTTAATTGCTCAGCATGGCTCGGAAGGTTCCAGGTGACTCCTTCACTATTTCTTCAAAAATCTCTGCATCAACTTCTGTGTCAGACTGGTCATACACCTTCATATCTAGCTGTCTGTCTCCTGGTATGTTAAATTTTAGGCACACTGAAGTAACGGGAAGGAAAACGAAAAAAATATTACAGAAATTGTTACAAAATTTGAAAGGCCATGCATTTCCTTCTGATGAGAATCATAGGGTCAACTAAGTAGAGTAAGCCTATGTCTTCACAAAATGCTGATGAGTTGAAACTGAAGTCAGTAGGTCATTCTCATTCATTGTAACGCACAGCAGAAACAATTATTAACTTAGGTAGTTCAGAGGGAATGTTTTTTATGATGAATTAGGTGTATGACCAAGAAAACAGTCGAACAAAGAGTTACCTATTGATGTGCTTCAGAACTGGTGTTTTTATATAAAATAGAAACATTACTTCAAAGTTAATATTACTTAGCTGCTACAGTATGAAGACAGATAAGTAACAGGTTAGCTGCTAGCAAAGATCCTTTATCAACCAGTTCTGGTAACTCATGAGTTACTGCAAATGGGTCAAGTGTGGCTAGCATCTAATGTTGTTTCATAACGTTAGCCTACTTACCAAGTATTGGTCCGCTCTTATTGCAATTCACTTGATTTCTGTGAACAACAAGGCATTGTTGATATACTTGAGCCATGATTAGCAAATCCATCATGCTATCAGTTAATTTATGCAAAATACACATTACTCACTAAATAAGGAGTGGAACTCTAAATCACCATATTCCTTTGGCATTCGGCTTAAAACAATATAGACCAGTAGAGTTAACTTCATGGACACAGAGGTAACATGCTTCTTCCCAAAAGTTTGTTCGCCTCGCATGGAAGCTAATTAGCGATTATTAGCATACTAATAAACGATAATTTGGTTGTTAAAATTATGCCATAAGACAGGTAGCAATATTATTATCTCAGCAGCATTCAGAAGAAATACGTAGGTAACATGTTATATGGGTGCATCTTAACTCAATGAGAAGATATCAAACTTCTGAACTGTTAGCAACTGTTAGCATGTAGCTACTCGACAATATCATCAAACTGATGGGTACATGTTCCCTACATGTCCTCAATCGACATCGGTAAAACTATAAAACCCTGTTTAGTTGAAAAATAATTATTAAACGATGTTACCAGCATGGGAATGTTCACGTTACTTACCTGACTGTGGCGCCACACTGGAGAAAAAAACATGTGCCGCAGAGCTTCCAAGACCACATGCAGACTGGCACTAGTCATCACTCTGTAGAGTTGAATTTTTCACTGCATATCTGCAGAACTTTACACTGACTTTTAACTCCACTGTTAGAGCTGGTTTACTCTCCATAGAGTTGTAAATACTCTATCTAGGTTAAAATAGGTTGACACTCATTTTTTACTGTGTAGTAGGGCCACTCAAAGTGTATTATGTGCTTTTGGAAACAATGACACGATAGCTTCAGAGACACTTAAGATAATTCCACATGGGAATTCTTGAATGCCTTTCACTGTCTCAGTGAACTGGAAAACTGCAAGAACTCCAACAGAGGCACTACAGACTGTGAAATAGATCTGGCAGTTCTAAAGCATTGAAGAGAAAGAGAAATTGCAGACAGAGCTTAAGGTATTTCATACGTCATACACATGCCTACCACCAGTTAATGTGACATGTATGCTTTCAGAGGTCAAAGGAAACAATACATGTCTGGTTTTCCCAAACATGTTTGAGCTGCTGAAGACATATGGCACCCTTCCGGTCTCTACAGGAATTGTGGAACGTTCTTTTTCAAAACTAAAGCTGTTGAAAACCAAACTTTGCAGCCTTTGTAAAAAGTATGGGTTGTCAGTGTTTCTTTTATTGGCAACCAGGAAGGCTGTTAAAATCAACCACAGTGAAGTCATGGCAATTCCCGACAAAAAAGTTGCTGTTATGAATGCAACCAAGACTTCTCCAAGACGAAGGTCATAGGATGCACACTGGGACCATCGCTGTTTTGTTCAGTGAATAGAAATTAAGGCTGCGTAAAGAAGGGTATTCATTGCGGCAGTATTGTGCAATCTATGTCTGGTTAGGGCTATAGTTTTACCCTCTACACAACGCTTTCTCGCCATCTGTTTCACTTTATTTTCTATTTTTACTTTTTCCTATAGGAGCGGATGGTCCAAATTAAGTGTAAACCCAGTGAGGGCTAGAAAAAAGGGGGCACATCCTGGCGTATTTAATTGCAATTACAGTTGTGTTGCTTACTGCTTTGCATGTCTCTTTCTTCCACACATTAGGTATGAGGTTCAGTGGTCATGACATGTGGTCATGCTGTATGGGCTGTGGGGTGACTTTTAATTAACCCTGAGAGGATAGGCAAGACTGATACTTCCTGCTTCATTTTACATGTTGGTCAAGCCGAGTAGGCCAATGAGGTACAGTCAGGAGAGACCCTTCGGACCCCGGCTGCCTCTCTTCTGGTATAGCAGCGATGACCGGAGTTTCACAGACACTTTGACTGTCTGACAAAACCAACCAGTGGGGAGCAAGCATAGTCCTCAGGAAATCAACTGATCCTGAGACTTTTAAGACTACTTTGAAATGGAAATGGAATAACGCTTTGTCAGATTACTGTAATATAAGTCATAAGCGCAGTCTGTTTCCTGCTATTTAAAGGACGCATTAGACGCACCTACGGGCGGGTTCACACCATTCATACACTCTGATTTTTTTGCTTTGAGAGGCTGCTTTCAGTTATTTTAAACATTTCCATGAACACAGTAATGTCACTGTAACAAATATCGTGGTACATTTAATCAGCAGAACTAAAAGCTGTAGTTATAAACTCTCCAGAGAGAATGAGTCAGGAGTTTTAAATAATTAATGAAGTTCATCAGCTGTTCTTCGTGCACAAATGTGCATGTATATGTAGAGATATCCATATCGTTTCTGCTGGAGGATGGCTGCAGGTAATGTCATAAATATTTTCCTCATTAGAAACGTATTTCACCCTCTCATCCCACCGTTATTGATCAGGATGATACTTTTTGTGACCCGTCCTGCCTGATCCATGCACATACAGACAGGGATGCGCAGCAACGCTCCTCCGCCTCCTCCTCAATTTAATATCAGTGTATTTTTTCATATGCAGTCAAACAGAGTTGTTGATCGGACAGATGATTGTGAAATGGCGAGGCAGAAGGTCCAGCGGCTGAGGATCATATCCCTGGCCCTCAGCAAAGACAAGTGCCACTGGTTACTATGTTTCAGGCCCTGCTGCACCTGGCTTTTAAAGGGAATGGGAGACGACACTCAGATTGGTTTGATTTAAGTTCTGCCCAAAACACACCCATGACTAATTCAGAGTCTAAATACAAAATGAACTTGGACACGCCCTAAAAGCACTAGCACTGCGCTTTAGACCATCTATATAGGGCCCCATATCCCATCTGGGAGGACATTCTCAGAGAGCTTTTGAGTGCTACGATAAAATCAGGGATGTGGTCTACACAGGGATCAAGCTCGTACTAATTTGAGCTTTCTTTGTTAAGGATAAAACATTCTCAGTCTATTTCTGCTTGCATCCTAGTTAACCATGACAATAACAACCAAAAGAGGACTTCATTAATCAAAGACATTTAACACATAAACAGCGTTTGGCAGGAGAAAGCACAGCAGCTCCTCTAAGATAGCCCCTATTTAGCACATCTGCTTGGATGAGGCGGTAATTTACAACAAACATCATGTCCCTTGAGGAAAGCATCTGTAAACGCAGGGGTGGTAGTGGGAGGTACATATATGCATGCCCCTACATTTCTACGCCTTTATGAGTTGCCTTTAATGATGAATAAATCCTCAAAACAGAAAAAAAGGGAGAAAAAATATCTGCAAACATCAGCATCAGTGCTTGCACCACAGTGTGATTGATGTCTCTGTCCATTCCCTGTTGGCTCTGTCAGAGAGAAGTCATGAGGACAGGCAGGCACTGACACTTTGTCCCTGGAGAAAAACACTCCCAGGCATGGACACTGTTTATGCATACACTAAGCAAACAGTGCACTGTCCCACGTGAGAGGCAAAGGAATGTTGTTTTATTGTATATTATTGTATTGGGGTTTTTTTTGACAACCTAGGTAATATTGAGGTAAAGAACTGCTTGATGTCTATGCACATGAATTGCTTATGAAAAACCCCTGCCGTCAAACTTTGAGGATGACAGAATGACATTCATGCCCACTTCATACAGTGACCAGCAGTGTGGCGCTCAGAAAGTGTTTAAACTTTTTTCTCCAACTCTCTCCTTTTATTTGTAAAATCCATCTCTTTACATGTAAATAACCACGTGCATCACTATAGATCCAGGAGAGTAAATGTGTGCCATTACCCCCATATTTTGCCACTATCGACTCTCGTCATCTTTTTGGAATGTGATAATTAAATGGTTCAACCTGTTTAATAAATACAGAACATGTACTGCATGTAAACACAGAGAACACAAGTGGCCCTGATTCAACTGCAGCACAGAATGTCTCCCACACTAGGTTTTCCTACATTTCCAGAGAAAAATATTGTACTGTTTACTCCACTACATTTAAGTGTATTTACTAGTTCCCTTTCAGATTCAGATTTTACATTAAATAAACATTAAAAAACACGAGAATAATTAAACTTCATTTTCGAGTAATTAGTGTTTCCAAACAAAAAAAAATTGACACAACTAAGACCCAAAGAGGTCATATAATACAATATTTCACAACAAGTTCAGACTTTTTCTTCTCCTGCCCTATAAATCGTCTCACAACCCCTCAGATTCATGTGACTCTTTGGAGGGGCCTGAGTCCTGGTACAGGAACCATTTGACTTAATACTAAACTGTATATGAAGTTGTTAAAATTGCTCCACCTTGAACATCTACAGCAGTGACATGCTGCCTACAAATTAATGCATCAGTATTAACAGTCTAATAATGCATAATTATCTATTAGTCAAGGGCCAGAGTTGTTTTAATAACATACTTGTCCTTGAGCCAGATTGTGAATGTAGGCCTTTTACTTGTAGTGGAGTGTTGTATACATTAATGTAATGGTACTTTTGCTTGAGTAAAGGATGTGAGTACGTTGGGCAGCAACCTTCATCTCTGTTCAAAGATGGTGTCTGGTTTCAGATGTGAAGGTCAAAAATGACTTTATTTATCATTCTACAACACACAACTAAGTTCAAGCTGTAGTCAATCTATGCTACACTCGAAACAAAACACTGTTATTTATGGAGGATTGTTGAAGATGATTTGAGGAGTCTCACAGCCTGGGGAATGAAGCTGCTCTGTAGTCTGGTGGTACGGCAGTAGGTACTTCTGTATGTGTTGTCCGATGGCAGCAGGGTGAACAGACTTTGGCTGGGTGGGTGTTTTTGCAGTAGAGCCTTCCTGTCCTGGGCTGTGATGAACTTTCTATTGGTCCTCTGTAAAAGCTATAAAAGCTTAGTGTAGGAATTTTGCCTTCAAACCTGTTTCTGGTGTTAATGAGTGTTATTCATGGGCCATACTGTACATAATGTCCATTATAGCTTCCATAGGCAGGATGTGCTTCAGTAATGCAGGCGAAAAAATAAATGAAAACAAAGATTTGTCTCTGTCCACATAAACCTCTTCTCGTTATTTGTGTGGTGCCACATGATTCTTTATACCCTAACAGTGCTGTTTAGATACATTACTTTTAGCTCAGACTAAGACAATAAGATTGTAAATTACCAGTACCTTTATTCAGTGGTCCAAATAACTGCATACATTTTTAAACTACAATGCAATCTTCAGGGAAACCGCAAATTAGTTTTCTGATGCACAGCTCAGTAACACAGAGCATTTCCTCACATGAGCCCTGAGCTCCCTGTTTTCATAGCTGCATAAAGTGGCAAACTTGTAATGTGTCAGAGTCAGCTATGTCATTTAAAGGTCCAGTGTGCAGGATTTAGTGGTGACTAGCAGTGAGTTGAAGATTGCAAACGCCTGAACATGACTTGTAGAGCCAGTGTGAGGGTTGTCCGTCCTGCTGGACCTTTTTAACAAAACAAAGTAATCAAAGTCAAAATGACAGTGTTGGGTATAAAGGTAGGGCAGGTTTGGTTATTAGCAATTATTAATTACTAATAGCAAAACAGAAAATGACACGAGGGCTGAGGCCTACATGCTAATGTTGGCCAATGTTTCCTTATTTTTGCTCTTCTCTTTGGTAAGAGAAAATTGTAAGAGTGGTCGAGAGCGCTCTTACCAAGACAAAAGAAAAACTTCCCATTTACAGTAAATTTGTTTGTCCAATGCACGGAAACATGTTTTAAATTATAGGAACATAAAAACACTATTGTTAAATTGAGCCTATCAGCCTATAGGGAGGAATTTTAATGATTGGATTGTTTAATTCGTGGTTAAAAATTCTATTGGTCAATTGATCTAATTAACCCTGGGATTATCGCGTGTGTTCAGCACCTGACTCGTGGCTTACCTACTGCTACTAGATGCTTTGACAAACCAGGCCTTACGCAGAGAGCGTTTTGAGAGATCGCACAGATCTGTTTGATGAGACAGATCAATGGCTGCTTAGTCGTTTCAGATTGCCACGAGCACTTATGGATTTGTGCAATAACCTGAAGCCTCAACTTAGGCGAAACACCCACCGGTCAAATCTTGCGCCTCCACACCTCCAAGTACTCAGCGCACTCTGAGTTTTGGCATGGGATAATTTCAGAGAGAGATAGGAGACAGGTCAGGCATTTCACAGTCCTCTTTGAGCCGTGCGCTTCTGAGAATTCTGAAAGAGATAATATCATTCATGCCCTGTACATATCGTTCCTGTACACTGCTAACCAGCAGGTAGAGATTAAGGGTGCTTATTTTGCTGTCACACCAAATATCATTCATGCTGTAGATTGCACACATAAACGGATCAAAGCACCCTCTCCAGATCCATTCCCGTTCCTCAACTGAAACTGCATCACTCTATTAACGTCCGAATAATATCAGATGCAAACTGCCACCTTCTGAACGTCGTGGCCTGTTGAGCAGTGGGAGCACACGGCTCCTTTGTGCTGCAGAATAGTCCTGTGGGGATGCGCCTGGCTCAAGGAGCTGGTGGACATGGGTGGCTGATTGGTTAATGATTTGTAATTCTAAAAACTACCATCCAGTTTAACTTTTAGAAAACTACATTTTATAAAAATGGGACATAGGTGACCGAGGTTATGCCCTCACTCCATGGCTGATGACCCCCCTGGCAAATCACCAGACCAGACAGGAGCACTCTTACAACCACCACGTGTGCACCCGATCCGTTGTAGAGCGCACAATTGGAGTGCTGAAGGCCAGGTGGATGTGCCCTGATACTGCAGGTGGAAAGCTCATATACACCCTGGAGAAAGCATGCTTAATGGCAATGGCCTGCTGTACACTGCACAATATGGCAATGATACATGTCAAACCACTTTCTTTTGATCTCAGTAACTGTGCATCCCTCTGCTGACACTGCAGTCACAGCATCACAGATGTTTTGCCATTGCTGTGTTTGTGACGTTTCTGTAACGGCAGTCCACGCTTTGGAAGATCACATGTTTACATTTTTTATTTGATTTAACATTACCTCAGTTTCACTGCTGCTGACATTCTTCTTCTTCTTCTTACAACCCTTTTTGGGTGGCATCTCTCTAATCGCTGTGCCATCGTCAGCTATTTGCATACGGCACAACACCTGCCCTTATATGGTGTTTAGTGGGCATTACTGTGCCTATGCTAATTACAAACATTCGGCCATGCACTTCCAATTTATGACCAAGTAGGATTCATCTTTCAGCACACCTGGGTTAGAGCAGATTTGGATGGTTTGGTGCATCTGGAGTTGCGTCCTGTAATTTTGTCTCTTGACAAAAAAATAATAGAAAATATAAGAGAAATTTAAGAGAATGTTGCTGCATGAGGCCCAATGTGTCACTGGCTGTGAAATTTCTTCGCCCCTCTGTTTGGCTTGAGTAGGACACACAACCAAAGTGTAGAACTGGGCACCTTTGAAGGCTGGGAGCTGTGATTTAGTGCTGAACTTTAAAAGGACTGCTGCTTTTATAGGCACTGGTCACTGGTGGTAATAAAAAGGATATGAGGCAGAATTGGAGGAAAGATATAGGGTAGCATAGGCCACTGTCTGGGCACTGGCCCCTCTATGGTCCCTGTTATGTGAGACAATGGAATGCTGTAAAATAGCCCATCTAATTACAGCTAAGCCCCTCTGGAGCAGGTACACTCCCAGTGGACACTAGAGTTAAAAAAATAAAAAATCTGTCTCTCTGACACCTTCACTGCCTGACGGAGCAGAGGAACCAAAGAAAATCACTTTGATTTTAGAATGTAAGGAACATTAGCACAGACTTCATGTATAGAATATGTCACAAACATTTATGTATGAATTTTTCAACGCATTTAAAGCAGAGGGATGTTGTTGGTATGTCTTCCTGGTGCAGTTTTTCTGTCACCTGGTTTGCCACAATGGTAACAAGTGTGTAACATAAGGGAAAATTATATATTAACTAAATATATGTTTTTAATATATCACTCTCAACATTTCATTTTACCAGTGACATGATTTTGGTTGAGGCTTTGACATATATAATTGAGGGGTGTTTTATCCTGCTCAATGACCTCTGACCTCTTCCCAATTGTCATGTATTATGTTGTAGTACTGGAGTCACCACTAGGTGGGGCTATACGATTACAAGGACTGTGTTGTATATGTTGAAGAGGCACGAGTAAACACTGTTCAGTCTGATTCAAGATGGCTCCTCATTGACTACTAAATATTACACCAATCAATGGTGTGAGTGGTTTTAGTCTGGTGTTCACAGACAGCTCATGTTCACCGTCATCAGCCCTGCCAACTCCTGTTCCTACTCCTCATTTGGCAGCACAGCCAACCCCAGCCAGTGGTTCTGGTTCGGCGTCCCAGCCGAGTGGTTTCCAGTAGGCGTCCCAGCCAATATCAACCAGTGGTTCCCAGTGTCCTGGCCGATGAGTCCTTACTGTTTCACTTCAGTTGTTTTCTATTTTAGTCTTTAGACCTGAAAAAATCTGTTTTGCTGTTTTTGAGTCCATTCAGCTTGAAATAGCTGATGAATAATTTCAGATACATAACACATTTTGTAATGTCCATCTCAAATTACATTTTCACTCAGCATAACCACTTCTTTGTCATTACAACACAATATACATGCTAACTCTTTTACAGAAGTGAGTAGCTCAATTTTTTTCTGCTTCTCTTCTTTGTTCTTCATCAATTTAACATGGTTCAAAAGAAAGAAAATTAATACTAATGCAAACTGCCACCCGGTCACTAGATCATCTGATCATTATGTCCTATACAATGTTTTCTATGAGCTAAATACTAAGGATCCTAGAGTTGGCCTTCATAGGATTGCACTTATCCCAGAACTGGCTGGCTGGCAGCCAGTGCGCTGAGCACATGGGAAAGAACAATTATTTTATAAATACCCTCGCATCACCTGAACACATCTGTATGATGGAGCCAACAAATGATTTTTTGAACATTTCAGGCCCAATAGTAGCAGCTCTAACTGTATACTTGAGCTCTCACCATTCCATATGAATGAAATGAAAGCCTCATTAATAGATTTTAACAAAGATTTTGGAAGGTAAAGTGGGATTGAGACAGCTAGAGGAATTTGGGGAGCACATTCATTTTAATACATTTCACTTTTCCCGCTAAGGAAAATTAAGTGTTTTCAGATCATTTGGAACGACAAGGCATCGTCCTGTATTTGAAGAGTCAGGTCATTAACAGGGCAACATACACTTTTACCTAAGTTCAATTTATAACCAGAACATGTGCCAAATCTCTGCCAAACATGGACAATATGAGGTACACTTAAAACAGGGTCTGATACAACTATCAATAAATGATCTGCATATAGAGATAAACTATACTCCTCTCCCCCTCTATGAATTCCACTTGTTGATGACAATGATTTAAGTTTGATGGATAAGGGCTCTATAACCAAAGCAAATAGCATGCAAATAAACATGCCCATTCCACCCTGTCAAAAGCTTTCTCTGCGTCCAGTGCCATAACCACCTCGGGTACCACTGTGGATGCAGGAGACTGAATAATATTTAAGAGCTGACTGATATTTTGTAAAAGAGTGACGTCCCAAAATGAAACCAGTTTGATCCAGAGATCACATCGTGGATTGTGGTTTCTAGGTGCAAGGCAAGAGCCTCAGCTGAAATCTTCAGATCACTGTTTCACTGTGATCACTGCACAGATTGGTCGATATGAAACACATTCAGTATTAACTTTACCTGGTTTAAGCAAGAGGGTAATTGATGCTTAAGTCAGTGTATGTGGCAGCAACCCACAGGACAAAGAATCATTAAACATATCAAGTAAAATTGTAGATAGTTTGTCAGATAATTTTTTTAACAAACTCTATAGGGTACCAATCTTGGCCATTGCCATTATCGCATTTAAGTACCTACAGGAAAAAGATCAAGAAAAACTTATGAAACCAGTTAGAAAGTATTTGATGGACAGAAGCTGAAGAATACATTTTGAAAAAATGCATAGACCTGCAAAATGAAGTTAATGAATAAACATCTGTAGTGTTGTTGGATTGATGAAACTTTCGGCAGTTCGACTGCTTAAAAAAAGTGACTGGTGACATTTTGGGTTGAATGCTAAATGTAATGTTTCGTGATATATGTTCTTCAATTTATCTTTAATAATCTTTTTTTTTTAATTCAATTTGCAAATATTAATACTTTTCTTTTATTAAAATTGTGTCATTCACTGTTACTCCATGGAACAGTTTACAATACAATAGCCTATTGATCGGAAATATATTTTGTGCCAAAAGAAAAGTGAATACACATGGGAAATTAAAACCCTAAGGGGATAAAAGTGCATGCATGAAAAGTTTGCATTTGTCAAATAGGTGTTGGTTACTGGTGTTGGGACCAGGTTTCGATTGCAGGACATTCTTTCTGGGGTAAAGGGCTGGTATGTGGGGTTAATGTATGGGACTGTTTACTCTCCCACTGTGCTTTATTTGTGGATGGAGTGGCAACTGGCTGAATGTATCCAGTCAGACACCTGGCGCATGTATGCACCCTGCTGTACTCAATTATGACACAGGTCTGATGCACTTTTACCAAGCTGTAAAGTGTTGACAATCTAACCTTTCAAGCACAGATAGCCAGGCATAAGCATGATAAATAAATGATTGGAATCTTAAGAATCCAGTGGCGAACCGTGCCTATCAGAACTGGGCCTTCTCTGTGTGTGTGTGTGTGTGTGTGTGTGTGCCTGTGTGTGTGTGTGTGTGTGTGTGTGTGTGTGTGTACACTCTCATTACGTTTAATGGTCAGGGCATTCTATAAAGGAAATAGAATACCCTGGATGGAGGATATTCTCCCCAGAGACACTGTAGAAAAATATCTGATTGGTTGAATTTTTTTCCAACACAAAACCATTCAAATGCGCAGTGTATGGACTGAAGACTACAGAAACAAGTCGGCGTAATTTTGTTTTCTTTATAGAATTAATAAGATATGTTTGCATCTGAGGATTCCAGGGCCTTCTCTGAATACCTTGAAGGCCTTGAAGATTCGCCACTGTCAGAATCAGAGCTTAGGTATGTGATATTAATGTCAAACATCAGCTTTTCATCACACCTCAAAGATTATCCTGATCTCATATAAAAAATAAAAAGCTTTAGTTAAAAGATTATATTTAATACCGGCTCAGGTAGAACCAATTACTCGGCCCACACAAACAATAAGGTCTCAGATTGCATACTGTGGGGAGTCCTGGGTATGGAAATTGAATTTCAGAATTGGCTGTGCGAGCATGCATGGCCCATTATAATCAAGCAGAAGTACACATGATGAAAATTAAATTCCCTCTGACAGGAGGCAGCTGTGCTAGAATGCTACTGTCCACTTGACCTTTGCTCTGTGTAAATATGACAGGCAGGTGGTGTGAGTGAGGCATCTGTTCAGATATTTTACCCTTGGTTGGATTCCAGAAACAGTCCAGCCCATGCCTGGTGTGCAGGTGGACATTCTGTTTGTTTTTTGTTTTTTTCTCCATCCGTCCCTACCTGGCAGTGGAGGAAAAAAACACAATTCCCTTTGACGTCTCCCCAGCCATTTGGGGTGGATCTCAGAGTTTCACCTCTGGAGTTGTGAAAGACACAGTTGCAGCTTGGGAAGCCTCATTAGGATTCAGACAGATGGAATCTTACTTCTCTCCCTTGTTTTTCCTCCTCACTATGTCATTTATTTGTTTGTTTAAGGGTGCAGGGCACAAGGTGTTGGCTCAGGAACACAGGACAAACAAAAAATCATATGCTTTAGAAGAAACACTTTAATGTCATTTCCATAGTTGCAAAGGTTATTCGAAAGTTATAACAAAAGCATATTAAGCGTCTTTTCTGAATGTCTTTTACAGTTGTTTGAGACAGAAAGAGAAAAGGTCTGTCAGCCGTTTTAGTTTTGCTGCAGAGCTAAATACTTGATTTGGTTTGACTGTTTCACATAAACAAATTATAATCCTTATTTCAGGCTTGATATAAATGAGTTACTATTTTTGACCTTGCATTCAGTGTTGTTACTACTTATTAAACCAGAACGACTCGAGATGTTGCCAAGGCCATTTTCCCAAAACTGAATTTTCCCAAAACATGTTTATGATATGCCTGTTAAGTGCTTTATATTTAATCAAGTGATTAAAAAAAAAATCTAATTAAATACAAGCTTTGTGCTCACTGAGCCATTATTGTATGAACTGACTTGTATCTCTATCAGTATAATATCTGTATGAACGTGTAGGTGTACAGTTTGTTCTATGTCTTTCTGTATGCTGTTTATGTTCTCTGTATAAAAATAAGTTAAAAAAAAATACAATACAAGCTTTGTGATTAATCAGTTGAAAGTGCCAATATTTGCCGTGAGCATTTAAAAATATTTCAGCGCAACTGTATTTTGGTAGACGAGTGAATCAAAGAATAAATGGACATTTTAAACTTTAAAAGGAGCTGTTATTTTACTGGTGGTCTGAAAATTCCTTGCTGCATAAGTTGCACAAAACAGTGTTCCTGTCAACAGTTCCATCTGGGTGTTTTTTGAAGCCCCACTCCAGTGTGTTTTGGTATTATTATTATTTTTTATCTCTACTTACAATGTTTTATAACTTTGGACAACTAACTTACTGACAAAAGTAAGCTGTCACTAAAATGGAATGGACTACAGTAGAATCTGGGACATTTATGTCATCCACCAAGCTCAGCTTCTGTTGTTATAATAAAAGTTGATGTACGGTTGCACATAGGCTCTACAAAGAGCCGACGCCGTAACCTACACAAGTGGCCTAAGCTGTAGTGAGCATTTCTACATGTGCGCTTGTGTGTCTATGCTGCTGGCGGTGGTGAGCTGATTGCCAGCTGACTTTCCCCTTTAAACCCACTGACCCATTCGGCTCGCAGCTGTGTCTCTGGACTAAAGAGAGCGGACAGGCAGAGTGTCTGCAGGGCGAGCCGTGTTCCCATACATACCCGGCTAGTACAGCTTGGTTTCGGCATGCCGGCGTTTACCACCAGGCTGCTCGTTGAGGGGCTGCTCACCCTTCGGACATTCAACCTGTCCAGCACAGAGAGGCTCCAGAGGAGGAGTATAATCTAAGAAGCCAGCCGGTCAGGAGGGACTGCAACAGCTGATCGGTGCAGTGTGTTATTAGGGAAACTACAGGTCTCAATCCCTGTTACTAGCACCACCGTTAAGCACCGGAGGAGAAGCCGGAAAGTGTGATGTTTACAAAACTGCTGGTCAAGGGGCGTCAGAGAGCATGATTAATCTGCGTTATTTTGTTATTACACATTATTTTTTATTATTTAAATGTATTTTTTTATAAATAAAGCGATATGTATAATACACTCTTAAAAATGCTGGGTTGTTCTCCTAACCCACTCGCTGGGTAGCTGTGGATTTTGAGCAGATTGGGTTACTTTTACCCAAGGTTGGGTTAATTATTTTGACCCGGCAGATTGGGTTGAAGATTGGACCTTGGCCGGCTGAAGGGATGAGGCTGATAGCCATATTGGACACAGCAACTCCTTCTCCAGCTTCAGACGAGTGCATGAGGAAAGTAGAAAATAGTAAGAAAAACTTAAGGTATTAGGCTACAACATCTGCGTTTGAAAGCTTAGTGTGGTAGCCAAATAGTTGTGTCGTATTAATTACTTACAAACCATAGTATTAGCTCACTTCACCTTACTTGCGGACTCAAGGTGTTTTTTTCTGTGTGGCTCGCTTACTAACTTGCTCGCTAGCTAGTTATTTTCACCTGATGTATCAACATAATTGTTTTCTGTCACTTTTTAAAGTATACGTTGTTGTATTTACTACAAATAAGAGAGGGTTTCCCAAAACCCGGAATACCACGGCTTGGCGGAGCTGCACACCGGCCAACCACGGGGGTATATGAACAGGTCCGCATTAGCGGCCAATGACGCGGCTACACTACAGGTGCCGGTAAGGGGCGTGCCGCACACCTGCCACGATCGTCCTGCCTGCTGCAAAACACACAGACTAAGGGACACAGGAGAGAAATTAAATATATAAACAACCAACCATCCGGTTACACTAGCGTAACGTCATTAGCATGCTACAGCTACGTTACGTTACAGCTACGTAATAAGTTACTATTTATCAACAGCTAAGTTGGTAGGTTAATATTATTTGTTAAAGTTTTTTAATGTTTAATGACATTTGCACAGGGTTTGCATTGATCTATTAGCCTGATCAGCAAATGAGTTATGAATAATACCATTTTATAAGTCCTCTTTGATTCAAAATAAGTAGGCTACTGGTCTTTTTTTGTACTTGTCTTGTTGACTTTTTGTCATCTTTCCATGTAGATGTTTGCAGGTTGAGGAGTACATGGCCAAGTAAAGAGCATGTCAAAAAGAAGAGCCAGACTTTGTCTTGAAGCTGAGGCTACTCAGTTTATTTTATCTGGAGGTGACAAGCCTTGTTTAAAGGTCCAGTGGATCAATGACTATAAAGGTATGTTAGATATCATTCCCGATGTTTACTGCATGAATGCTACTAGACACCATGACGACATAATTGCACAACACAACAAATTGCTAATGAAATTTGTTGCCATCTATTTTAATAATAATTTTTAAGTGATTTTATCGATTGCAGCCCTAACCATCAATTCCAGACATCACCAAACATCATTCAGATCTTTTTCTCACTGTTAAAAAGTCTTATGTTTGTTTGTTCTGCATATGTTTTGTCAATACCTGATCAGCTGCAGTTAGTAAACCTGATTTGGATTGTATTACTTGACACTAATGAGTTAACTTTTGTGTATTAGGACATGGTGTATTTGCCTGTGCACCAATTGAAAAGGGATCCTTCATGGTCGAGTACCGTGGGGAGTTGATCTCACAATATGATCGGAACAAGCGGCAGAAAAAGTACACAGAGAAGCAAAATGCTTTCCTGTTTGATTTTGAATGGAACAATAGCTCATGGTGGTAAGTAAAGGCCTATAAAAGATTAATTGTTCTTTACAACATTATGGTTTTAGTGGAGAAAACTTAGATATGTTTCCTTGTTCAATTTTAGCATTGATGCCTCCCATGAAGATGACTCACTGGGCCAGTTGGTTAATGATGGCCACAAGTCATCAAACTGCAAAATGAAAAAGTTGACAGTCCAGGGTAAACCTCATCTTTGCTTGTTTGCTATTGAAGACATCCAAGCAGAGAGTGAAATAACCTATGACTATGGAGAATCTCAGTGGCCATGGCGACTGGTGAGTAAATCCTCTTCATAGATTATACAGTAAAATATCTGTTAAGTATTAGGAGATAAAAAGATACATATTAAATTAAGATTATTGATGGTAATTTCTAGTTACAAGATCAATTCACATCAGTGTGGGGTTTAGAGCTTTCTTTGACAACAACAGAAGAAGTTAGAAGTCAGGAATTTGGACTCTGTATGTGTTCAGTCGTCATGTCCTCATATTGTTTTAGGCTGTGAAAGACTTGAGTGTGTTTCAGGTGATGTCCTCATATTGTCTGACCCAGCGACTGTAGAGTGTGTGTTACATGTCCTCATATTGTTGGGTAGCAGATGCTGTACAGTGTTAGCAGTTTCTATAGAGTTTGGCATAATGTGCCTAGATCCTCCTGTGAATTATGTTCACTGAAACAAGTATGATCATTTGTTTATTGATTAGTCAGGATTTATTGTACAGAATATGTCTGACACTGTATTGTTGTGTTTTGTTGCAGACACCAAGTGTTCAGATCCTGACTCTACCTTCTGCAGACCAAGAAGTGAGTGAGAGATCCACTTCATCCTTCCAACAGGTAATTACACATTAATTTATTCTATTTGGAATTAAGTATGTGTCTCAGTTGGCTCCAGTGCATACATGAAATGCTCTCACTGTATTAAAACAATCAGTTTGCGTGAAATGTTCACAATATCAATGTTGGCAATACTTGTTTGTTAATAGCTTAGCAGAAAGAAATTGGCTATACCATTTGTTAGCTCTAACTTCCCCTTAAAGCATCAAATTGATCTTTATTCTCACTAAATTCTATATGTTTAGTCCTTTCTGCTATTGTTTTTGTCCATTTAACATCTGCTGGGCAGTGTTTCACCATTACCTCCCACAGTAGCACACACATATCTTGCAGACATAGTACGGGGAGTTCATCAGAAATGCTCCCCATACTGTGTCTATAACTCCAAGCCAGATGTGTGCTATCTGGTGTGTGTGTGTGTGTGTGTGTGTTTGTGTGTGTGTGTGTGTGTGTGTGTGTGTGTGTGTGTGTGTGTGTGTGTGTGTGTGTGTGTGTGTGACAGCATGATGATTGGAGGTTCTATTTTGCTTTGATTCTTTGCATCAAAGGCAAATAGAACCTCCAATCATCACGGCAACATAAAGCAACATAAGCAGGTCTATATAAGCTGTAGAGAAACATTTGCTCAGTCTGACTCTTCAACTACTTCAAACGTGGGAAAGAAAAGCAAAGAAAAGGTTCAAGAGAGAGACGTGTGATACAGACGATATCTGTTCATCCAAGACAACAGCATTTCTCTGAGAGAAAATACCGAAGAAAATGGACTTCTCTAGCGAGCACCCAAAAGACATGTCTCAGCAGAGACTTCTTCAAGAGCTAGAAGCGACAAAGGAGCAACTGAAAAAGCAGAAACCCCTGAAAGAAATGTACATCAACAGGGGAAAAGAAACAACCAGAGAGCTAGAGCGGCTGAGAAAGTACAGCGATGATGTAGCTCTCAGCAACGCCAAGATAGCTACTCAGGTGAGAGATAACACCAGGCAGAAGAAGAAGAAGGACCTTCATAAAGATTATGAAGAGCTCCAAGTGGCCCATTTAATCAACGAGGAGAAGTTTCAAACTGGCCTCCAGGCGGAGAAGGACAAGAACAAGCTTCTTCAAAAAGAACTGGATCAGATCAGTGTCTCCCACAATGAGATCAGACTCAGGTATGAAACTGATGTCATTAAGGTCAGACAGCAGGTTGACACCCTTCAGCATGATCTTGTGAAGGAAATGCAGCAGAAGACAACTGTTTGAAAACAGTATGCAGAGCTGCAAATGGCACATGTACTCAGCCAGGACAACTTCACAGCCAAGCTCCAGGTGGAGGAGCAGCAGAACAAGCTTCTCCACGAAGAACTGGACAAGATCAGCCAAAGGTATAGAGCTGATGTCAACACTGTCAGACAGCATGCTGAGACTCTTCGACATCAGCTTCAGAAGGAAGTCCAGCAAAGAAACCTCCTTCACCAAGAACATGAGGAGCTGAAAAAGGCCCAAACATCCAGCCACAAGAAGTTGACTGCCGAGCTCCAAGTGGAGAAGCAGAAGAACAACCTTCTCCAAGACAAACTGGACAAGATCAGCGCTTCACAACAAGAGACCAGCCAAAGGTATGAAACTGAAGTCATCACTGTGAGACAGCAGGCTGATACTCTGCAGCAGGAGCTTGAGACGGAAGTCAAGTCTCACTCCGACACAGTGTCGAAAGGCTTGCGATGATTACCAACTTGAGGGCTGAACAGGACGACCTCCGTCACAGGATGCCCGAGGAAATCGACAAACTGCAGCAAAACACCTTGGAGAAGGAGGGATGTTATGAGAGACATCTGGAGGAGCTGAAAACTCTGCTTGACCTTCAGATCTCTCTCAACCTTGAGCTCTCCACAGAGCTCAAGGCCTTGAAAGACACTGAAGTCCCTGAGGCGAAGCCGTGCGATCAACAGGATTCCGTCCCTACTCCACCGGCCCCTGAACTTCTGGAGGTGACTCAATTTCCAGAGGAGAAGCCGTGCGAGCAGCTGTCCATTGCTACTGCACTGGCCCCCGAACTTCTGGAGGTGACCCAAGTCTCTGAGGAGACTCTCCCAGGCAAAAGAAAAAAGAGTATCTGGAAAAGAGCCCGTCACTTTCTGGGACTGACGAAACCAAAGAAGTGGAAGAAATAAGATGGCTTCAACAACTCAAGCTGTCACATTCACCATCAAACATCAACACCAAGGAGTAGTAGATACCACATGTCATCTGTGGTCGGGCATGGGGGGGGGAAGATATATTTGATGCTCCCACAGCAGCACACATATATCTTGCAGACATAGTACGGGGAGTTCATCAGAAATGCTCCCCATGCTGTGTCTATAACTCCAAGCCAGGTGTGTGTGCTATCTGGTGTGTGTGTGACAGCATGAGGATTGGAGGTTCTATTTTGCTTTGATTCTTTGCATCAAAGGCAAATAGAACCTCCAATCATCATGGCAACATAAAGCAACATAAGCAGGTCTATATAAGCTGTAGAGAAACATTTGCTCAGTCCGACTCTTCAACTACTTCAAATGTGGGAAAGAAAAGCAAAGAAAAGGTTCAAGAGAGAGACGTGTGATACAGACAATATCTGTCCATCTACAGTAAGACAACAGCATTTCTCTGAGAGAAAATACCGAAGAAAATGGACTTCTCTAGCGAGCACCCAAAAGACATGTCCCGGCAGAGACTTCTCCAAGAGCTAGAAGCGACAAAGGAGCAACTGAAAAAGCAGAAAACCCTGAAAGAAACTCCGCTGTATCAGCATCGGGTCCATATCTTCACGGACCTTTCGCCACCGTTCAAACGATGACCCGATGTTTATTCTGGTTTGAGCCCTCTTTGTTTCACATCTCCGCTTTGTGTCTTTTCAGTGACAGACTTTCTTTCTTTGACTCTTTGTCAGTGAGGCAAGCAGAGGCAGCTGAACTGCTCAGGGCAACACAAACCTCTTGTCCGCTTGTAGTTTCAAATGCTGAAGTGGGTCGGGACCAGACGTGAGCAGTAGCAGGAGAGTGAGCGAGGATTGGATCGGAAAATTGATCCATTGGTCAATTTCTTTTCAGTTTTACAGGCACTAGAGAGAATGGATTTATTTGGTTCCTTTTACTCTTCACATTGTGTAGGTGGTCCTATTGGGTCATAACCACCATCTAAATGATGTTAATAATATTAACAAATCTTTCAAATCGTAGACCATAGCTTTAAGTGTCAGATTTTTTTATGACAGGAGCTTCTCATTTTCTCTAGGTCCATGTGGATTTTGTTTTCTGCTGCTCCTGCTTTGCTGAAGGGTGCCTGGCTCTTGCATCCACACTATCATTCTGAAGAGTGTTTTGGAGCCTTTTGTGATGTGCTGATTTGCTCTTTTCACATACAACAAGCAGCAACTCACACAGAGTCAAATAAAAGACTGTGCTTTTAGATGTGCTTTTCACAGCTTTCTGTCTCTCTTTCCAGTCTTTTCGTATTCTCTGTGTTCGCTTTGTACTGCGGGGGACATGAGTGGAGATGCCTGACAAGTCAAAAAAGGATTCTGAGATGTAATGTGGAAAAGGAGAAACAGAGAGAAAGAGAGGAAATGAGATGAAGGAGAATGGGATGGAAGAAGGAGGAGAGGACTGAGGGACAAAGGGAAAGCAGATGGTGAGGGTCAAGTGATGGAGCAGAGAGAGCAGGCTGTGGATGTTGATGTTCAGATGGCCTCAGAGACACGCAGCATATGTCCCAAGCCAACCAGTTCACACCTGCGTCTGCCAGGCCCTGCAGAGGCTGAACACAATGCTGGCAGGGTCAGTGGTGGCACACAGGTCTGGACATGGCCGATCATGTCTGCTGATGATCAGAGGGAGGGGGGGACCTCGCAGGGCAGGAGCTCCAAGCACAATCATGCTCTTCTTACCGTGAATTAAAAGGGCATATGGATGCATCTGACCTGATCTGGTTAGATATCACTATATTTTCAGACAGAAATTAAGATAAAAAAGGAAAAGATTATGTTGGTTTTTTTGCGTGTATTTACAATGACCCACCTTTCCCACCATCCTATCAACTCTAAAAGGTCATGTCAAAAAGACATATCTCTCTTCAAAAACATAATTTCACTTCCAGAGCATGCATATATCAAATATGTGATATATCACAGCCCTGTGGGATTTATAAGGTCTTTATATACAACACACAAACTTAGTCACTTACTGGTCTATGGGGACTGACAAACATCACAAGGTCGTAGGCAACTGGACTTGTTTGAGATGTTTCACCTCTTATCTAGGAGGCTTCTTCAGTTCTAAGTAACTGGAGGGGAGTTGCAGGCTTTTTAACCTGATAATGGTTTGAGAGATGGGTAAAAGAATCCATCTATGTCAAACTGGAGCGACTGTCTTTGAACAGAGGAGGTGGCCTAAGACATTACTTATCACTCACCTACAATGCTGCACTGAGTTTCCTCCCCAGACAGCTTAACAAGCATCCACACCTGGGCTCACCTGGCCCTAGCAACCCACATGAAGGCCGGTTGGGTCAACTACCCACAAGTGGCTCCTTAACGACTCTGTAAGGACACTCCCACACAGAGTTTAAAAGCCTGAAAACTCCCCTCCAGTTAGTTAGAACTGAAGAAGCCTCTTGGATGAGAGGTGAAACGTCTTCAAGAAACTCAAACAAGTCCAGTTGCCTATGATACAGCACTAAATGATAACTTTAACCTTTTAAAACCACTGGGTGATGTGGCTGTTACTGAATGACAAACCTATATACTTGGCATACTAATGTAGATGAACAATTTTGTATAAAACAAATGGTTAATAACTAATACAAGCCGTCTCTTTACTGTTAGGCAAATTATATGAAAGACTGGTCCTTAACACTTAAAAGACAACATTGTGTACTGGAAGACTAACGATATCATGTACATGTCTATTTACATAAACAGGGCTGAGGTGGTGCATAATGTCAGCTTTAAGTTGCTGTATCCCTGAGGGCCTTTCCTGGACCCTTACCACCTCCAATAGGGCACAACACCTCATTTTCCCAAGGGGACTGAAGAAAGGCTCTGTAGCACGTAGTGAGGACGGTGCAATTAATCAGCAGTGCTCAGCTCCCTGTGAATATGGACCTGCCAATATGAGTATTTGTAACTCTATAGTAAATGTCACCCTAAAACAATTACCACTGTCTGGGAGAGTGTATTTGATCTGTGGAGATAAAACATATAGCTGCCTGACACAGAGTGAGTTTCTAAGAACATGATACTTGGCTTACTTAATTCCAATGACCAGAGAAGAAGAGTCAAAGGAGAAAGCTGAACTGTACCTTCCAAAACACACGCTACATAAAAGAGAGCTCTCTCAGATCCAGCAAGTAGCCGGTCACTTTCTCCCCTCCTGTGGTGTTTAGATTGGGGCACTACACCAGTGAGGTATTTTGATTTTCAGGATTTGCATTGGGCCCCATCAGAGTTGCCAGATGATGATGATGATTGTTGAGGAAGAGTTATAAAGACCTCACTGATAAAATTCCTCTGATGAGAGGTAGCTGACACGTGTTCTCCTCGCCTTTAATCCTTGCCTTAAGCAGTCAGATAGGGAATTGTGTGTGTACTTTGTTATCCAATAAATTCAAGGCATACAGGTCATTTTCTATCTGCAAGAGACAGAATACAAGCTGCTATCTCAGTTTTTATTCATTAATACAATACACTTATAGCAAAGTTCTTATCCATTTCTTTGTCACTGTTGAATACTTAAATACTTAATGCTAAATTGTGATTAATTGCATGATTGTCCATAGTTAACTCCCATGAGTGTACGGAAATACATTTCTAGGTGTGATAATAGACCACAAAATCCACTGGAAACCTCACTTAAAACATAAAACATGTACAATCTAAACTGTCACGAAGCATCTCAGTCCTACTGGATCACAAAACACTGCACATTCTCTACTGTTCACTGGTCTTACCATATTTAAATTACCATGTGGAGGAAGTAATGTATAAAGCAAGAAACAACCTACAACCAGGTAATATTCAGAAAAGTTTGTTTTTTTTCTGATAGAGAGGGGGGTTATAATTTGAGGGAACAGTTGAATTTCAAGATTCTAGTTGTTCGTACAACTATAAAAGGTATCTGGATTTCAAGCGGCAGTGTGAACAGTGTACTGTATATATATCATGTATATTATAAGCTATGTATGTATATTTGCATGTGTGTGAGTGTATGTATATATGTAGATGTGTGCGCATTTCTATAGCGCTTTTCCAGTCCTCAATTCGAACCAATGATCTTCCGATCACTAACTGACCCGCTCTACCTCCTGAGCTACAGCCACCCGCATATGTACAAGTGTTAAGCACATATGTATATATGCATATATGGGTGTGTATGTAAATATATTTATATATAATATGTGAATTATTAATTGTACATATAGTATATAGAATTGTATATAGTTAGAGGGGAGCATATGAAAGTACACAGGTTCAGGAATGGAAGTAAATTGATTATGATTAATTACTGAGTTGTGGAGAAGGGGCAGGATAAAATAAGTGTATACTTCTTCCTACTCCTTTTCGGGCATGTCAGTGCTTGTTAATGGAATATACTTTGTAACATGCTTTTCATTTTATTATGCCTATTTGTCGAACTAATTTAACTTTTTGTTATGTTTTGTTTTGTTTCAATTCAATTCAATTAGTCACACATTTTTTTATCTGTTCTAAATGTACCTTAAAGGGATATTTTTCAAGTTTTTAATACTCTTACTAACATAGGAGTGGACAAATATGCTTGCTTTACGCAAATGTATGTTAATTATTATTGCAACAATCCAAAACAATGACAAATACTGTCCAGAATATTCTCCAGAATAACCTCCAAAGTACTGCATGCTCCAAAAATATGCTGAAAGTATAACACAGCAAACTCAAGCCCAACAAGCAACAACAGATGGCATATTGACCTGAATTAAACATTCCTTAGTAATACCAACACAATGTAGTGTAAGTACACTTTTGAGGTACTTGTACTTTTCTCCAGTGTTTCCAAGGTTAGCAGGGCTGCAGCACCTTGTCACATCCTGTTGTTTACAGCAGATATTGTATAAGTTCAGCATGATTGTTAAGATAACCTGTTTCATGTAAGCATAGAGGAAGCATGACGTAGCTCATAGTCATCTGAATCAGTTTGTACTCTACAGTAAAGTCAATGTCCAGTACCTATTACCAACACCATGTTATGTATGTCAGCAACATTCTCCTCTGTATTAAACAATCTGTGAAAACTCTGTTCTTGGCTCATCTGCCTCGAGATACGACCATATGCATATGTCTGATTATTGGAATCAGAATAAATCTTTCACAAGTGAAGATGCTGTGAAACTGGGTCTGCATTAAAAATGTTACTGTAGTAAATGTAGGTACAATCAGGAAAATGTACTTCAAATATCAAAAGTAGCAGAAAAGTAGTAAACAATCAAATAGTTGCCAAATAATTTTCTGCCAATCGACTAAATGATTAATTGACTTATCATTCGACAGTACTTGAATATACTGTTGGCTAGTTTAATTTATAACAAAACATCAATTCAATGTATAAATCCTCATTTTTAAAGTAACTAGTGACTACAGCTGTCATACAAATGCAGTGTAGTACAAAGTACAATATTTCCCTCTGAATTGTAGTTGCGATATAAGTGGAAAATGGCATTATAAGAAAAGGACTCGAGTAAAGTGCAAGTGCCTCAAACGTGTACTGAATGAGTTATTGTATTTAGTTGCATTCCATAGCTGAGCGTTGCCAACATGTCTTGTCATTCATCATTATTTTTCTTTAACGATTTTAAAACCAAGTATCTCACTGGAGAGATCTCCAGCTACTAAAAATACACTGTACATACATTCTCACTCTCATATGGATAGAAAGTCAACTCACACTTACTGTATATGCATTCTCACACGCACATACTCTCATACTCGTACTCGCATTCTCACGTTATGCATGCATATGTATGTATACATGTGCATACCTGTATGTATGTTTTTGCATTAGAGTATGAAATGAAATTTGGCCGGGCCAGCTTCTCAGAGGTTACAGTTTGACCATGAATAAACTCTGCAGCTCCTCAATACCCAAGAAGAACTTAAGTTAGAGTGACAGCTATCACTATCCTTTCTAATATTAATACTAATTGTATACAAAGATTATATACATGCTATTGCTATCCATGCCATCCACGTTAATCTTGCTAGAACAGCAGTCTGGTTGTAATTGTAATAATTACCTCCTACTATTCCACAGCCCTATCTCTGTTTGAGAAAGAACATTCGTTGACCATTGACGGTAAGAAACACTGACTGGAGTGGGACTTTAAATGTAAAATTTCCATTTAGTATGAAAGCATTGTTTTGTCTGCTGCTGTGTTTACAAATCTACTATGGAATGTAAGGGGAACATGTTTAGTGACATATGGGGCATCATATAGCCTGATTTTTATTTAATGCTTTATTTTTTTCTACAAGTAATTCATGGAAATAAACACATTATTTTGACAACTCGAATTATTATATTTTATAGGTAATTTATAGGTAACATAAGAAGAACAGATTAGGGACTTCTAATGTGAATTTATGAGACAGGTTAATCTCTCTGGCAACCTCATGTGCACTGCCTCTGTTTCTTAAGAAAAAAAGACAGAGATGATATGTTGGCGCTCTAAACCCTTTTTCTTTTTTAATATCTTCTCTCTTGTTCTTTCTGTATCCCTTTCCATATAGGCTAAAATAATTGCAAAGACAGAAAGGGAAGGGAAAGTGGCAAGTTTTGTTTTTTTTTAGCTCAGCCTGTCGATCATTATCTAACTGTGTCAGTAAAGTGGAACAGTGCGCCAATGTGACCTTTCACTGCTTCAAATCACTCTTTCTTTGGGAAAAATGAGCCTGGATTCACAGGCTGGGAGGTACAATCTGCCACTTTTTTTTCGCACCTATTAAGACAGTGGGTTGTGTTTAGAAAAGCTTTTAACATCTCTCCAAAGGTGATCAGTATACTGTATGTTGATTTCAGGGAAATGCAGAAAAACAGCAGCACTCAATTGATGAGGTAACATACAGCTGACTTTTGATGGTATTAGATTACATTTGAGTATGGACAGTAGGAATGTGTCCCTACCAGTATTAGGTGATGTTACTTTAAAAGTAACTCATTACATTACAAGATTACTGCCATTAATAAGTAACGCATTACGTAACTGTGTTATCTACTGAGAAAAGTAATGTGTTAGAGTACTTTAGAGTCACCAAAAATTCAGGTAAAACCCCTTTGCTACTTGTTGTGCGTGGCGGTTGTATGGTCCAAATGGTCTGCAGCCAACTGTTCATGTACCTTTGAATGTATTGACTCTATCATCTTTTGTAGACTCTTTACAGCCCACAATCGATAACTCTGCAGCCTAATAGTAGGAATGACAGATGCAATATAACATTTACAGCTCTTTATTTTGTTAGAAATCTGACAGAGAACTGGGCGGAGTCATACAGACACAGCTGTTTCAAATTTAAACAATACAACATGGCCTCTTATAGCGTAGTATATGATGTTTAAAATACAACTAATGAACCCTTCGCGTCGGGGTTCCATACAACCTGTCAGGGTTTATTTCTCCATAACAACCTCCGAACTATACATTATCCCTTACATAAACTATGAGTGCTTACATAGAAACGATAAAAGCACAATTACGATGAAAGTACATGGGTTTTTTTTTTTTTAAATTCACATTTCTACAATCTGAGATTTGGAGAAGGATGTAGTGATGTTGCGAGCGTAAATATGAGAATTAAGTTGTAATATTTTGAGAAAAAAGTCATAATATCGTGGGCATATTACAATAATTAAGTCGTAATTTTATCATAAAAAGTTGTCATTTCAAGCCACATGTTATTTTAGAGGAGAATATCAGGAGAGCAGCCAGCTGCATGCACGTGGAGCATCTTGTAAATTATATTTTGGCATAGGTTTCACAAATAACTGAATGCTTCCTCATTTTAGTGCTTCTTATATTTCTCTTCAAAATAACATACAGTATGGACTAACCATAGCCTAAAATTACAACTTCATACTCGCAATATCACAACTACATTCTTGATATCTCAGTTTTCTTCTTTAATGTGTCCCTCATATTTCGTCATACAAAACACATACCTACATACAGACTGTGAAGTGCATAAAGGCTTTTCAAACACATACACACAAGCTACATTAGTGCAGTTGGGCCTTTCAAACACACAGACTCAACCAGCCAATGTTCGGTTCTCTCTAGTTTACTTTACTCCAAAGTAGTGGTTATAAAGCAAGAGAAGAAGTTTTTCAAAACATATGTTTGACACTGCACACTGGATGGTGTTGGGGTATTGACTCACAGAAAGAAACAGTGCAAATGCTTCAGGGATCTTCTTTAGCGGTGACAGAAGGAAAGGAAAAGAAAGACATTTTTTTTAAGTAACAATTACTTTTCTGAAAACGTAACTAAATAACAGATTACTTGAATTGCTTAATAATCTAACGTGTTACGTTACTCGTTACAAAAAAGTAATCCGAGCACTAACAGATTATTATATATAATTATTACTACTATTCTTAACAATAACAACAACATGACTATTTAAAATAATGATGATGATTATGATGATGATGATAAATAGTTGGAGGAGTACCTGAGCTACCTGGGATGACCAAACCTTACATTTTACACATCTGAGAGTGTTTGGCAAAGCAATGACATGTACAAAAGATTCCTCACAAAATGTATGAGCGTGATCACATCAATTACAGGAGGTAGCTTAAAAATTTGTCAAATAAATAAAGATTTTTGAGACGCTTTGGGATTCGAGCACAACATTTTGTGACAAATTTACCATTTAGAGAACTCTGATTATTGTAGATGCAGCAATTGCTCCTGTGTACACATTCTGCAGACGGACACAGCATTGCAATTTTCACACGATATAAGCCGTGTACAGTTATAGTTATTCAGAAAAGATGCAGCAATCACAGACATTTTCATCAGGAAATGAAAACATTCTAGTTTTGTATGAAACCTTTTCTGTCATTGTAAAAACTATCTGGAACAATGGAGCTGCTGCAGGAACAACCTAGTTGCTGCAGCTCAGTGAAGACTTCTCACTGACATCAAGCCAGTGATGACTCTCACATTTAAAGGACACTGAAGGAGAAATATTGAACTATTTATATTCTGTTTTCAGACACTAAAACAGGGAGCAGCAAAAACAAGACAACAACAACGGCTAAATGGCAGCAAGCCAAGGACCAATTAGAATAATTAGAATATAGGTTCAGCATGTTAGCATGTGAGCTAATAAACATTCAGCTCTCTTTTCTAAATGAGTGCATTCGGCCACACACACACAGACACAGGAGGTGAGGTGGTAAAAGAGACAGATGGAGGAAAAGCTTGTTCTTGCCTCCTTAGTCATATTTTCTCTTTGAAAGCAGGTTGCTTGTTATTTAATTGCATATTTTTGCATAGAGCTGATGGCTTCACGTTTGGGAGGCACTGCATGGGAGGACCGCCAGGTCAAGGAGATCACAACTCTGAAATGTACTTTGGTCCAAGTTTCATAATGTCTTCTTGCTCTTTCCAAGGATTTTTACACAACTCTTCGAAGTGTTTAATATGTGCATATTAAATCACCTCTCTCTCCCCCACTTCCTGTCAAACTCGAAGTCCTATTTGAATAAAGGCTAAAAGCCAAAATGTAAAAGAACAAAACAGGGAAAAAAGGTAACAGTTTTACTGTATTCTCCTGCATTTTATGCCTTTTTAGAAAGGTGACAGCGGAGAGATTTCAGGCGTTGAGTGGAGGGAGAGATATGCAACAGAGGTCCACAACCAGATTCGAATCAAGAGCATTCTGTTTCATGGTCAGTATCCCAAATCCCTGTGTAGCCATGGGGCCCCTATTATTTATATCTTAGACATGTGACCAGTTGAGAAATAAATCCAATGTGGGGGCTGTAGTGGGCTGTAGTTGATGTTGTTATGTATCGGCTTGAATAACATACATTCAGTCATAGACACATCAAGCAATTGGACATTAATAGCTAACAGTGTGGTTACACAGGAGGCATTTCAGCCGTTGTCTGTCAGAGCAGTGTTGGTGATTAATGTCTATACCAGCCAAACCCAGGACATTCGCTCGTGTCCAAATGTTTTAAACTGTTGCATATTGCTAGCTCTGTATAATTAAATTCCATTTGACTTGAATGTATAGTGAGATCAACAAAGAAAGCAAAAGTAGTTGACATTTGATGCATTAGTGAAATGATATTTTGTGCAGTGAGATGAATTTGTGAGTGAACGTCTCATGTTGTGCCATCTGATCATTTTGCTGTAATGTGCTGTAATTTGTTGAAAATGTATGCACAAGAGTAAGAGATGGCATTTATTTTCAAAAATATGTATAATGATTAGAGATGCACCAATCGGCTGGCCAAGGACTGGAATCGGACAGTTTTAGGCATGACCAGCTATGACCAGCAACTGGCTGGTCAGCGTCAGATACTGTACGTATATCTGATATGTGCAGCTCACATTTAAACAAATGCTGCCAGCCCAAACAGAAAGAAATAGACTAGATTTATTCATTTAATTTATGTGAGACATTACTCCAGTTAACAACAAGGTGCGTTGTTAGATAGATCGGCTGTACCTGTTTCCTTCTGGGAAAGTAAAACATTGTAGTCGTTGGCAAAAGTCCCAGATACATATACACTTGTGTTATTGATTAACAGATGGAAACGAAGGCTTGGAATAAAGGAAAGTTATCAGTTTTATTTATTTCAAAGATTAGAAACAGCATTGAAATCATGTACAGTATGTAAATGTCAGAAAACATTTAAGAAAAATGACTTTTTTTCTTTAAAAAAATCTCAAACTGACTAATTGATTATCAAAATAGATGGTGATTAATTTAACAGTTGACAACTTATAGAGTGATCGATTATTGTTGCAGCTCAGCAACAGCCTTGCAGCAGATAAAGGAAGCTCTACGAGGTCTGTCATTGCCAGCATCTCTGAGAAGATCAGCCTACTGTTAATTCACCTTAAGAAAATGTACTTTGGTATGGAGGATACCTGCATCCTTTAAAAACATGTTTTTAAAGTAAAATCCTGGCATGCCTTGAAACTTGTTCATAAAGTTAGGATGCCTATGATTTTATGAACTCTAAATATGTTTTTGTTACGTTTTAATAGAGCTGCAACAATCAATTGATTAATAATTGGCTGTAAATTAATTGCAAACTATTTTGATATTCAATCTGTTTGAGTATTACTTCTTTTAAGAAAAAAGCCAATTCTCCGATTGCAGCTTCTCAAATGTGAATACTTTGTGGTGTCTTTACTCCTCTCTGACAGCAAACTGAATATCTTTGAACTTTGGACAAACGAGACATTTGAGGACGTGTCGTATTAACTTACTGTTAATTAAAACCTAATACTACTTATGCTCTTCCACAGTAAAAGCTTTTAACTGGAGAACCAGAGGTTGGCTTAAAGGGTAGTTTCACAATTTTTCAAGTCTTGAATGAATTGAATCTTTATTAATAAAGGCAGACTAGTTATTGAAGTCTTGAAGCTTCTATAGAGAAAAGTAGCTGTTGGTTTACCTGATTTTAGATATTTCTAGTTTTACAGCTCCTTATCTGTTACGGATCCATTCCGTTGTCCAAGTGCACTCCTCTCAAGAGGATCCTGTGTGGAGTCAGTTTGCTATCTCGGATGTTTGCTGGAAAAGATTCTAAATGGTCCAAAAAATATGAAAACACAAAAATCTATAAATATGTTATATAAATTCCACTGATCAATTCTTTGCTTTAAATGTGTTTATGAAGGTTCTCAGTCATCCAGGTCATGGTAATTCAAAGTGCTGTATCGTAGGCAACTGGACTTGTTTCACTTTCTTGAAGACGTTTCACCTCTCATCCAAGAGGCTTCTTCAGTTCTAACTAACTGGAGGGGAGTTGCAGGCTTTAAAACCCTGTGTGGGAGTGTCCTTACACAAGTGAGCCATCAGTTTCAGAGTCGTTAGGGCCACCAGTGGGTTGTTGACCCAACCGGCCTTCATGTGGGTTGCTAGGGCTAGGTGAGCCCAGGTGTGATTGGTTGTTAAGCTGTCTGAGGAGGGAACTCAGTACTGCATTGTAGGTGGGTGATAAGTAATGTCTTGGCTGTTTTGACATAGATGGATTCTTTTACTTCTTCTTTCAAACCATCTGTATTCTCTGACCAAGATGTAGCAGTCAGGCTTCCCTTGGCTATGACATGGAGGTCTATGCGACCCTCTAAGGATATGCTTTCCCAGACCATCACTGACCCACCGCCAAACCGGTCATGCTGGATGATGTTACAGGCAGCATACCGTTCACCACGACGTCTCCAGACTCTTACACACCTTTGTGTTCGGTGTGAACCTGCTCTCATCTGTGAAGAGAACGGTGCGCCAATGGCGAACCTGCCAATTCTGGTGTTCTCTCACAAATACCAATCGAGCTGGACTGGGCTTTGAGTCCAAAGTTTCACTGGAGGACATTAGACCATGCCACCCTCATGGAGTATGTTTCTGACAGCAGATACCTGTCCTGCTGCTGGGTTGAGGCCCTTTTACAGCCCTGTCCAGCTCTCCTCATGTAACAGCTGGTATCTCCTCCATGCTCTTGAGACAGTGCTGGGAGACAGAGCAAACCTTCTTTTGACCACACGTATGGATGTGCCATCCTGGAGGAGCTGGACTATCTGTACAAACTGATTGGGCTGCAGGTACGGCCTCTTGCTACCAGTGACAAGGACACTAGCAGAACACAAAACTAGAGAAGAATCAGTCAGAAGGATAAGGAGACAGCAATTGTCTGTGGGCACCACATGCAAAACCATTCCCTTTTGGGGGGTTGTCTTGCTTTTGTCTCTCCATTGCATCTGCTTTCACTTTCATTTGCACCAAAGCAGGTGAAATTGATTCACAATGACTTGTGCTTCCTAAATGGGCAGATGATATCCCAGGAGTTTAACTGACTTGGTGTTGTACTGTGACAATTAAGTGTTCCCTTAATTTTTTTGAGCTGTGTATTTACTGCTGTAGTGCTTCATGCAACATTAATAGGGAGTTTTTGGGTTTAATTTGGCTGTCAATAATAATTAATGATTATCAGGGATAATTATTAATTATGATAAATAATAAGATCCAATTTAGATTAGATCACCTCAGGGCACCACCCTTGATGAAGGGAAAAGATAGACAATTCACCAAATCAGTCTCATAAAAAGGTACTAAACTGTCAGTTGGCGACTCTGATTAATAAATAACTTAAAACCAAAATTACCATAACAGCTTGTAATGGTTGAAGGATTTTGGAGTACTTGACAGAGTAGAGGTTGGCAACAATCACTCCTGCGCAATATTAAATATACAGCATGTAGGTTCAGACGTCTTTTATTTAACAGAAAGATGAAAACACACAATCTAACTAACATGTACCATATACAGGTGTGTGTGTGTGTGTGTGTGTGTGTGTGTTTGTCTAGAAGAACAAAAGCAAAATGGTGGCTAGGGTTCAAAGTACCACAACCACGGCATGGACAAAGAAAGACTACAAACAAAATGGCTGATTAAAAGATTGGACTCAGGTCCAAGATGGTGGATCAACACTTGTTTCTTTGAAAGGAGAGAACAAAGAAACAATGGTGGTGCTCACACCATTAGCTCACTGATATCACGTGGAGGTGTGATATGGTCCAGGCTGAAGAAGTGTGTGTGTGTCACGTAATGCCAAGTTAGAGAAGATGGTTACTTGCATGCAAAGACCCTGAGTCTGTGAAGCGTAATTCAACTGACGTCTAATTAGCCATGTAGCAAAGCAAACTACCAAAAACCTGACCCTGAGATCACAATAACACCAACACAGTGATCAAACACATAGATTGAACACATTTGCATTACATCAACCAGAGTCAAGAGTCCTGTGCTTAGCCGTGCTATGCTATGCTATGCAGTGTGCTATCTAGGCCCAGTCTTTGAAGAAAAGGTGCCGGTGGTTCCTTGGCTGATGAGCCAAGCAGGAGACGGCTGTAATTCCAATGTTGAACAATTCCTTTCTTGCTTTTCAAGGTCTGATGAAAGACAGCAGGTGGAGGAATCTGGGCGCTCCTTTCCTTTCCAAGGATAGCAGGTCGGTGCTAACTTGCTTCGTGTTCCTTGGATTGTGTAGTTAGCTCGTAAGTTTTGCGTTGCAGCTGCTGGTGCTAACTAAGCTGGAATACTAGCAGGACCTCGCGTCCCCGCTGTGTGGAGAAATTCTTTGGGCCTGCTGTAAATGCAGCATGTTAGGCCCAGAAGAATCCAGGAGAAGAGAACTTGAGGGCAGGCAGCCCAGTGGGGAGAGAGGTGGAGGAGAGAGAGAACAGGTAGAGTTTTGACTATCTGGTAAGTGTGGGGTCTGAATTTGCACCTAGGTGTGAAGACTGGAGAATTCTGGGAAACTGAGTTCAGTTAAGAGTCCATTTTGAAATCCACAATAAACTACTTCATCTGTGGGTCCGAACACTGCGGACGACTGTACATCTGACAAAATCACTTACTACCATTTTGTAGTGCTGTCCATATGTATAGTAAGAATTATTATACCCTATATAGTTGATTCAAAGTGTTCCACAATGTATCATGTAGTCGATACATTGTGGAACACTTTGAATCAACTATATAGGGTACAGCCGATGGTCACTAACTAAGCATTATACTGTTGTGGCTAGAGCTGGGTGAACAACTAGCTGTTAAAACTAAACAAAACTCAACTTAACTGTAACCACAAACAGAGCATTGTTTATTTATCAATCAGGGCATTCAAATAATCACTCAAAATCAGAAGGGGGAGGTGCATAACCAGCTGTTTACAATCTGCAGTGCATGCTCTCTCTCTCTCCTTCTCTCTCACTTTCCTGACGTTCCCTTCTGTCTGATGATTGCTAGATTGGGGAGAAATGGATCAGGGCCAAAAGGTTTATTTACAACCTTGAAAAGCAACAGGCTAAGAATCAAAACTAACTGACATGTTCTGTCTGTCCATCAACCGATGGCTCCTTTTCAGTACTATGGACAGCGTCACACTGACACACAACCATCTTAATTACGTTTCTCATTTCATCTTTTCACAGCACAAATGTCCACTTGCTTCTGGGGCTTAAAGTAATCATATGCCAAAATACTGAGACAAAAAAAGTATTAATCTACATGCCAGCATGGCTCATGTGGTATGCACAAAACTCACAGCTCAGGCATCACTGAATGGCCTGACAGCTCCTTCTTTCCTTTAAATTAGATGTAAAAAATCATCCGAAATATGTAAACAAGTTATTTATGAGTAACTTCAATGGGGAATAAAAAAAGCAAGTAGAAGAAGATCTATTTGAACTGTGTATTGTTTTACTGAGAGGTGATAAAAACAATAAGCCGGTGTACTCCACATAATGCACTGATTTGATCTCATTTATAAAGTATTAAAAATGTATATATGTTCTCAACAACAAATGTTTCAACAAAGTTGTGATTTATTAAACTGTCTCCTTGAAAAGGCTGGTTTACATATTCAAGACAATATAAGGTGATATGGAAATATCAGTAAAAATGGTCAGGAACATTAATTTATGCACAAAGTCGCTCTTTTCAAGATTATAGGGTCTGTTGTGAGTTGGCCCGCAATGGTTTTTGTTGTTTTAAAAAAGTAGGTCAGATAAAAGTTTGGGAATCACTGCCTTAATCCATTACCTCATCTGGAAAGTCTCATTCTGTGTTTCTTCTTGTTGGACTAAGAAGTGTTTTGACAAGATGCATGGAGACATCAACTTCGACATCTCCTAAGATGTGACATCAGACCTCATAAGGGGGAATATTCAAGTTAATGTTAAGAATTAAAATGTATTATCAGTTTCAGTTTAGACTCTGCCATATAAAGAACAAGTTAATCTCCTAAAAGGAAGCCAGAGTCCTGTGTGTCTTTAGTGGGGAGCTGTTTTTTTCTATCTGCATAGCTGCGTTGGGGGAGCAGTGAGGACATAATATACAGAGACACAAAAATAGGTATTCACTCATTCACACACCACAAAGTCCACAAGGCTAACAAGGAGATTATCTTCCTTTAATCATACTATGTAATTGCCGTTTAGCAATGCTCATCATCAGAAAAAGAGGGAGCAAAGCTTACAAATATTAAATACATATTTCATATACAACAGAGGCCTATTAAACTGTGTAATCAAAATTCCTACTGTGCTGTAGGGTGCTCTGTGTTGGCATGAAACACTTGATTTTATAGGGATATAATCTTAGAAAAATAAACTCACAAATGAAATAACATCAAATAAATTAAAATGACTCTGTATATTTTCCACTATAACACATAACTGCAATATCTACAGAGTTACACCAAAATGGACCCCTTACAATAGAAAGGATGTGTCATTTGCTCTCACGCTCTAGAAAACCATAGTTTTTACACAGGAATAATTGGTCCTCTGCTGCCACTCTCAGGATTGTTACTGTAACAGCAGGCCAACTGGCTTTGCAGTCAATACGCATAAATGCCATACAGCCTTTACTTATTAAAGGGGTGGTAAGTTCATACTTGGGATTTTACTGAGTCGATCCAAGCAAACAGCAGATGAGATAAGTGCTTGATTTCTGTGTGCTGCCCTTCTTCTTTAATGATTGGGTGATCACAGTTCAAATGTATTGGCTGTGAAAAGGGCAGAGACCACAGCACATAAGGTGTTAAATAAACACCCGGGGGTGACATATGTTCAAATTTGGCACAGCTTACTAAAAACTTGCATTATTTAAAATTGAAGACGATTTGTGAACCTTTTGGCCTCTAATATGTCTGTCTGTGTGTCTACAGATTTTAGTCAGCACAATATACTCACAGCTGTGCAAGATGCAGTTATGAAACTTTACTTAACTTTAGTTGAGATCAAAATAAAGGCTGAGGTCCAAAACAGGTGTGGTCCAACACATGAGTACTGAGTTCTTCAACTACTGATGTAATGAAGGAGGCTATTTTTTGACCCAAGTTGTGCATTAGGACGCATTTGCATTGCCTGTGTATCAGATGGTTAAACAGAATTCACCAGACTATTCTTTTCTCCAGAGAAAAATCTTTATTGACCTTTTATTTTTCATGCCCAAACAAACTAAATAAACAAACTCTTTGTTTTCATGACTAAACCGATTAAACAAACTGACCTTAAAGGACAACACAATTTCATAGGGTTAGGGTTAGGGCTAACCCTGTTTGACTTTGTTTATATTTGGCGGACCCTGCCACCTTTCTAGCTTCAAACAGTGTTCTGGGGACATTATTTTCCTCTGAGAATAGCTTGTTTATTCACTTATGGTAAAAATACATATTTGTGAGTTTGTATTATTATTATTATTATTATTTACATTCTAAATATTAGAATTCAGAGTTTGAATTTCTTCTTCAAAACTGCATGATGCCCCCTTTAAAAACAGTACCTGACAAGACAGTACAGTGACAGTACAGTTGTAATCGAGACAATGATAGCCAAAACACAATAATAACTTGCTGTTACCGTCTATTTGTATGCCAAGATACTTGTATGAGTTCGGCTGCTCATTAACACTGTCAGTATAGATGACCATGTTACTGAACAGGCTATTAAGTCATGGACTCTCGCCTCCCTGGGGTCAGGTATCATTTATTTTCCCATTTGGTTTTGTTTATATAAAGAGCGTATAGAAAAGTGGTGGCTGTCACACCAGTTCTAAAAGGTGGCTTTCTCTGTGCGATACACTGAGGGGCAGTCTTCACCATGCAGCAGGCATACGAAATTTGATTGTGTAATTGTTTGGCTGACTGCTCCTGCATTCATTTGTGTACAGGGTGAAGAGGACGGGTGAGCCTTGTGCTACACCTGTACTACAGAATCTGATCTCAGAGAGGGACCCTTTGACCTTGAATAAGACCATTTGATGATATAAATGACTATGACCATCAGAATACATTGGAATATCTACTAGACATTCCCTGGCAGCTTTTTGACCTTCTAAGCTAGTTTTTTTCTTTTTTTTGACGGTCAGTCTCCTGATCAATCAATGACAATTTTTTTTCTTCCAAACCACCAGGACTTCAAGGGACACTATGTAGCTTCAGAGAAGAAATTCAAAGTCACAATTTCGATATTTACAATATTAATGAGGTAATAATACAAACTCAGTAATATGTATTTTTTCCATAACTGAATAAACAAGCTGTTCTCAGAGGAAATCAAGGTCCCCAGAACACTGTTTGAAGCTAGAAAGGTGGCAGGGTCCAAATATAAAGCAAATACAAAGTAAAGTATGAACTAAAGTAAATAATTGTGTTGTCCTTTAAGGTCAGTTTGGTTATTTAATTTATTCAGTCATGAAAATTAAGAGAGTTTGTTTATGTAGTTTGTTTAGACAGAAAGAAATCAGTCAGTGAAAATCTTTCTCTTCTGATAAAAATGTCTTCTCTACAGCTACATAGTGCACCTTCAACAATAGTGTCAAAATATTATTTAACACGTGTGTGGTTTGGCAAGTGCTTGTAGTTTTCTGCTTATGGAGATGTGGATATGTGTTGTGGAAAAGCTTCAGTAGGAGGAAGGAGAGGAAGGCACAGGGAGAGAGAGCCGGGTGGGAATACCAGAATAGGAGAACATAAGTGGAGGAGACGGTTAGGAGGGGATTTATAGGAAAAGCGGCAGAGGCATGGTTGAGGTGTGGTCCTGCCTCTGGAACTATATTAGATAGCTTCATAAATTAGGGAACACTTTTAAACTTTAACATTTCTGGCTGTTTTACAGGCCTGCAGGAATTTCTTAATATACATTATAGAGTAACCACTGTTTCTGTGAGCCCACAAGCTAGAGACTCTACATCACTCTCCTAATCATCTTCTCTTTCATCTGATTGCAGGTACTCACTCTGAAGAGAAAATACATTTCATTGACACTTCGTTTTTCAGGTCCACAAATGTCATGGTCAGGTGGTGATTACCAAGTAACATTTTTGAAATTTCTTTGAAATTAAACACTGAATCCCTCCAACCTGCTCTAAGGTTTCTGCCTGGTGAAAGGTAGTTTTTCCATGTCACTGTCTCCATATTAGTGCTTATGGGGGGAAATGTTTGGTCTCTGCAAATTAATATAAGAGTATGTTCTAGACCTGCTCAGTATCTGGTCGGCTAGCATGCGCTGCATTTTTTTTTTTTTTTTTTTTTGTCTTCAATGTATGCACCTTATCCACCTAGACAAATTCCTTGTTGGTGTAAAATCCTTCTTGGCAATAAATCTGTTTCTGATTCTGATTCTGATTCTGACTCTGATTGAAAAGTGTCATGAGATGACTTTTGTTGTGAATTGGTGCTATATAAATAAAATTGCCTTTACGTCAAAGTGTTTTGAAAACTGCCCAAACATGATTTAATGGCAACTCACAAGCCCCCGAGTTGTCATGTTGGAGTTCTCCCCGAGAGAAGATAGGGTCGCTACGATTGCAAGTCGCTGAGGGTCCTGACTGTTGTTTGAGCTTCTGCACTAAACAGCAGCTCAAATTACCCAGCATTCTTGGGGTCCTTGGGTGGCATCCTGGAAGGGGCTCCATTGGGGGACTCTATGGTTCTTCTGGGAGAATTTCGCTCACGTGGGTGATGATGACGAAAACTCGGAGGGGTGATTGTTAGGCACAGCTTACCTGATCTGAACTCAAGTGGTTCTTTGTCACTGGACTTCTGTGCTAGTCATAAAAATTCAAAATTCGATAATCGACTTTGTGGTTGAACCCTCAGACTTCCGGCCGTATGTGTTGGACACCGGGGTAAAGAGAGGAGCAGAGCTGTCAACTGACCACCACCTCATGGTAAGTTGGATCAGATGGAGGGGGAGGCTGCCGGACAGACCTCGGAAACCCGGACCATCGGGTCTTCAACTCCCACGTCTGGAAGAGCTTCCATTGTAGAGGCGGCTGCTTGGCAACCCAAGAACCCGCTTGTGGACACCAGCGGTGAAGGAGCCCTGAAGGAGGGGGCCTTTTGGGCTCGGTTGGCCGAGGGGTCGCCAGAAGCAGCAGACAGGTGGCAAGAGGCCAGAAGGGCTGCAGCTTCAGCAGTCACCAAAGTAAAAACTCATGGCACGGGAGGAATTTGGGGAGGCTATGGATTCAGTCGGCCTGAAGGAAGTTCTGGCAAACCATCCAGTGACTTAAAAAGGGAAAGCAGGGCTTAGCTCAGGCTGTTTTTAGTCGGGGAAGAGACCTGTTGACCAGGACTAGGGATATCGTCCATTCAGTCTTCATGTGTTTTGTGGACATAGACAAGGCCTACGACCGTGTCCCCCGGTCACAGATCACAGACTTTGATCACTGTGTCTGACACTGCACTCCACCTCTGGAACCGTCGTCATCATCGTCTTCATCATAAGCTTCTCTACTGCGGCTTCTCTGTTGTGACTGCACATCCACAGCACTGAGCTCCACCTCCTCCATGTCATCAGTGATCATCAAGTCCTCCCTGTACTGTGGAAGTACTTTGAGGAGTCCTGCGGGAGTATGTGGTACCAGGCCGTTGCCAAGAGCTATCTTGTCTTATACCTTCATGACCAAAGTGAGAGCTCTTGACCAAAGGCACTGGCTAAGATCTTGAGTTGGTCCCCGGGCACATACAAGCATCCACTGCTCTCTCAGGATGGGTTTAATGCAGAGTACCAGTTTCACTATGTTGTACATTGTATGATATGTGATCAAATAAAGATTATTCCTTTTTCCTTCCTTACCAGTCTATCTATGTTCAAACCCTCACCTATGATCACAAGCTGTGGGTAGTGACCGAAAGAATGAGATTGTGGATACAAGCAGCCGATATCAGTTTCCTCCATATGGTACTGTAGCTGGGCTCAGACTTAGAGATGTAGTGGTAAACCGCGTAGTCAATGTCCTCAATGTTGTTCTTCAGAATCATCAACTCATATCTTTTACAGGTAACAAAATGTTTCAGGTGCTGAGATTAACAACCCAGAAGAGTAAGTTTAATTGGCAACTGTCCGTGTCTTGCCAATTCTCTCTGCAACATTTTATTACTAATGAGTGGAGGGAAGACAGGAAGAAGAAAGTGACAGCAAAAAATAAGACATTGTTTTTCTTACCAGTTTGTTGTTACTGGCAGTGTGGACTGACATGAGGTAGCTGAGGGGACTAATGACGGTAAGAGCAACAAAGGACATTACAAAAATTAAAAAGATAGTTGTGTACACCACAAAGGACAACATAAAGTTAAAAAGACATAGTCAAACCCACTCTAGGTTTGGCTAGGTAAAAGTACATTTCAGTGAAGCATTACTTGAATAAAGTGCAAGCGCCTATCTATTTAGCAAGCTCATATCTGTTCTAAGAAAGAAAAAACTTTCTGGAGGAAAACTTTGGTAAGATGAAACAGAAATTGAATTGTTTTGCCACAGTGAGCAGCAATATGTTTGGAGGAGAGAAGGTGAGGCCTTTAACCCCAGGAACACCAAACCTACTGTCAGGGCCGCTTCTAGCTTTTTGGGGGCCCTATGCAAAATGCTGTTTGGGGGCCCCTATTTTATCAAACTATGATAGAGGGATTCTCAACCCCTTAAGATGATCCGTGGAGATGCATCGATCTGTTACACTTTAAGAGGAAAACAGGCGAGATTTGTGAAAACCTACTTCAAATTCAAATTAAACATTTCAAGACAAAACAAACTTGCTCAAGAATTGGCTAACATTATAGCAACCCCCTCCACCCTACAATGAATCTACAACATGAACAAATGCCTGACCTTTATCCTATGAACGTTTTTCGTCTTCGGTTTTCTTCTTTTTTCTGCACCAGAGGGATATGTACCGTAATTCTGCTCACTGGCATGATGTGCAGCTGTCAGTCATCCCATCATTCCTGTTGGCAGGTGTCTCTCCTTGTGCGACAGCCCAATGATGATTTTGACTTGATTACCCCACAACCACATGCTACAGCTTTCCTATCATAGCAGCTTAGTTTGTTTATATCCAACATTTATTTTTTAAGCATATGAATACTTCACTAAACACATGAGGGAGATTGGCTGGCTACAAATAAAGACAGGATGGTGGTGAAGTACTGTCAATTCAATTTAATTCAATTTAAACCTTTATTTAAGCCTCTAAAACCATTGATAGATGTGAATGTTGTGAGCTCCTGTTAGGCTCAGTTTAGATTGCACAATGTTGCAGGCAATTTTGTCAAGGTCTATTAATTTTTTTTACAAACAATGAAGAAGTGATATCTACAGAAGCCATGAAGTTCTTAAAAAAATGATTTCATGTGTGAAACAGAATTAAAAAATGTTTGTTTTTGTAATACTCATTTTGACCACAAGAGGCTGAAGTGCCAGGTAGGACCAATGGCATCCATGTTCTTCCAGGTGACTTTTAATTTCCCTCTGCACTCTAATCCCAAGGTGCATCTACACAAGGCAGAGAAGGAAAACGGCCATGACCGGGATGAACAAAGAATAACTTCTAGAGTATGGGAGTAGCATGTGATCTCATAATTGTAGGCAACATTTTTGTTTAGTCTTTATATAGTAATATCTGCTTTTCCATCTTCTTCTCCTTTTGCTTGAGTAGCACTTAGCTGGTCAACATGTTGCCTTAGTAAACTTTTCTAATCTTTTATGATTCAGTGTACAGACACAAGAGCAGTTCAGTCATTGAGCCTCGACATGAGCTGCTCCAGTGCTAACAAGCTATGAGTTGTGCACCAATTATCTATTATGGTGCATTTTATGGAGAATATTTAGAGACAAATTCCAGTTTAATCCATTGCCTTACAGCAGTGTGGAAGGCTCAATATACACATAAAAAACAGTGTGTGCAAAACAAACATTTTATCATGAAGCCACAATGATATATATAAATAAATTGTTTATTTTATTCAGGAATATGAGAACATGTTTACTGACAAGTGGTGAAAAAAATATGTTTGTGAATTCATACAAATATGAGATGAATAAATAAGTGATCATAATTCAAAAGGAACCTCCACAGGTATCACATATTTGCAAAAACATGCACTGTCTGTCATGACATTTGCTTGATACCATGTTTGTTGAGACCGAACCAAAGAGCCGGAGAGATTAATGTGAACTGAGTGTGTGTGTCAGATCCCAGCAGGTGTTGTGTGTTCAGGGTTCAGACTTAGAGAGACACTGCAGTCCTGGCAGCCTCCAACGATGAGTGTTGCTGTGGATCCTCAGGTCCAACCATTCCTGCTGAGCGTTACCCAGAGCCAGACTGGGAGGACAAAATAAAGATGCTACAGTTGAGCTTGATCACAACAGCACACATGGGTTTATAATTGTCCCACAAAAATACACTAACACAGAACCATGTGAAATACTTAAAGTGAGGGAGAGGCATTAAGCATCAGTACCCACTCCGAACCACATCACTCAGGAATCGCTGCCTCCATTTGAGAAAAATGTAGTGAAAACTTGCCTTGGAGCGAGGTAGGGCTCTGCGGGGGTGGATGGGTCCACTGGAGGGAGGTCAGTGGTCTCAACTGAGGGATCAGACTGAGTCAGGTCCTCACCTTCCATAGACCTCAGGTTTGTTATACTGCTTCCCACCACTGCATCAATGCTGTCTCTGCTGGTGTTGGATGGACCTGAGGAGTCACACAGTTTAATGCCTGTGGGTTCTTTTTTTTTCTTCTTTAAACAAATTAATTACTGCATCAACAAACAAGAAACAAAAAACAAGAACAACTAGTCTGCTTTAATAGAACATAAAGACTACGTCATTGTCGAATCAAATGCAGAATTAAATATCGACTTGAAGTCAACTGTCAATAGATACAGGTACGACCCCTAACTGTTGACATTTTTTCACCCTAAAATACTTTCCCATCTGTGTGACGTATGACTTCAGTTGCACAACAGTACAGGGTCTCCGTTGTCAGAGGACAACTTGCAATGCCGACTGGTCAGACCAGAGCACACTTTTCCACGTGGTGTCAGTCCATCTCAGATGAGCTCAGGCACAGAGAATTTGGCAGTTTCTGGATGTTAACACATCGCTTTAGCGTTGCATGGATGAGTCTTACAGTCACTTTCATTTGTAGATGTAGTGAACTGACTGCACCAACAACGGTTTTCCGAAGCGTTCCCCGGCCAATTTTATATAGTGATATCTTTTATACAATCATATTGGTTTTTAATGAAGTGCCGCCTGAGGGATCAAAGGTCTCGGTCATGTTGACATTGGATTTCAGCCTTTCAGCAAGGCCACAAACCAAGATTCTCTGAATCTTTTCATGATATGGATTGTAGATGGAGAAATCCCAAAATGTATTGCAACTGTACGTTGAGGACCATTTTTCTTAAACTGTTGGACTATTTGCCCATGCAGTTTTTAACAAAGTGGTGAACCATGCCCCCATCCTTGCTTGCTGTGAATTTGAAGTGAATTTCAGGCTTGAAAGATACAAGCTGCTCTGGCAACATGGGGCAAGAACACAATGCAGCCACTTATGGTAGACACTTGGGGTCATGCTGCCAGGAGAGCACTGAAGTCTTGTTTAGCTAAGAGCCCCACAGAACTCCTGCATACAGTTTGATAGAGTGAGAATTGAGAAAAGACTCATTTCCCCAAACAGAGGCAAAAATAAAAATCTTAAAAGCAACTTGCTTTTCCAAGGGCAGTGTCCTCATTACTACTGATTATCCACAGATCACACATTCAGGGGTGTCAAGGAACTGCTTTGTGCAGAATAAACAGTCCCAATGACGTGTGCCAAAAAGATTGATGTCATTAGATGTCAAATCACTTTGTGGGTGGGCCAGATATTACCCACTGACTGCTACTTTCTAACTTACATTTACATTTAGTGCATTTAGCAGACGCTTTTGTCCAAAGCGACTTACAGTAATTCATACATACATTCATACGCTGATGGCGGTGGCTGACATGCAAGGTGCCGACCAGCACATCAGGAGCAGTTTTAGGGTTCAGTATCTTGCCCAAGGACACTTCGACATGCAGACCAGGGGAATCGAACCAGCAACCTTCCAATAACAAGATGCTGGCTCTAAAGACTTTAAATATGCTTTAATTCCTCAACTTTTTGACTGACTGGTGTGATACTCACAGCAGCGTGTGAAAGGCTCCCAGGCTCTAGACTGTAGATATGGTTTGGCTTGTGGCTGCTGGAGCAGACACACCACTGCTGAGTCCACTTGCTGAAAAACCCTGCAGACAGAGAGATGGATTACCCAATCTGCTCACATAAAGCAGTATGGAAAATGATCACCACAGGTATAGGATCTCTTCCCCTTTGCATTAATTTACCAGCAGGGATGAAAGTAACAAATTCAAATGGGTCAAAAGAAAAATTCATGATAACCATTTTGAGAATAAAACACATGAAAGATGCCAAATTAGCAGCTGCAGCAGAGCAAAAGCTGTTGGTGTGTCTGCTACTGCAGGAGTGCAGTTCTCCAGAGAGTTCTGTGTCCAGGTAAGTGACACTGAGCAGTACGACTCTCTGAAACCACTGCATTGCCTAGCAACTCTGTACGTGCGCGCAACGTGGTGCGTACAAACTGCAGGTCTCCTGCTGATGTAATATGTGTGTCTATCTCCATGTTGGGTCTTGAGGATGTTTTATGTCCAATGTATATTTGTCTACTGTTGATTCTATAAGAAGTGGCAGGTTATTGGATTTATGTGGCTTAATAATGCCACTGTACATTAAATGTCACCCTGCTCCTCAGTGTACTCTTGTTAATTTTGGTCCATCAAATATCAGATCCCTCAACAACAAATCCTTTTTATGTCCTGATTTTATTTTACTTTTTTTATAATTTAGGCTTTAGACTAAACCTTCAATTTTACTCATGGGGGGGGGTGTCAGAAAAAATGCACTTCCGCGAATGGCCACTTATTAGAGCCCATATTAAAATGCCCAACTTTACAGCAGAAATAAACATGTACAGCCTGGTCCAAAAAAAATGGTTTTGGTATATTTACCTAATTTATCCGTTCATGACAACAGCTCTGAGGAGTTAGCCAGCTGGAGCTTCTAAAACACTGGGAGTTGTAAGAGAGTACAGAGTTTGTTTTTTGTGTGCAAAGTATGATGGCTGTTTGGGGCAAATAAACCTGCGGTCAAACTCTTGTGAGTTACATGAGGGGAATTTAACTAATCTTAGCTTGGTAGCTTCCAGCTAGGTGGGCTTGTATAACTAACTAAGCTGGCTTCAGAACCACCCACGCTACACCTCTTTGCTTGTTTTTGTCGCAGTGGCTCTGTCCACTATTTTACACAGTCAATGGATGAAATGCAGATTATGATACCGGAGGCTGAGCAGTCGTTGGTGGAGTTCCGCTGACAGACCGTATTTGTCTGACTGGATCAACTCTCGGATAGAATCAAAGTCCTGCTTCAGCTGGAGAGCTCCCTGCACACTGAGGAGGAGGACAAAACAACAGCAATCAGAGATGTAACTGAAGGAATCATCAGTGTGATTACAGTAATGAATTACTTATCCTGCTCTGGCCTGATGGATCCTGAATAGATTCTGAATTGACTAAATAGATTCAACAGTCAGTTTATTGACAGAGGAAGTAGGAACATGGGATGAGTAGAACAAAGACACAGACTGGAGTTGAAGCCTTGGTATTGCGCCTTTGTGGTATGCGCCTTTAATGTTTGGCTACAGGGGCGCCCCATTCTGTAGAATCCTGTCATTAATTTGGTGAATAACACTGCGGATGACATCAATGCATGATGCCTTGACCGAAAACATACCTGAATTTGATCTTCTGTTTCAGGATATGTTCCATCCATGCCTCCATGAAAGCCGTCATTGTTATACTCAGTGCTTGGACACGGGCATCATCGGACAACGGTGCCACACCTTCTAAAACCTGACCAATCACAGTCTGAGCTGCCAGAGATGCATATTCACTGGGACTGCTGGGAAAACCTGTGCACCAACAGAGAAATACACAATTATGAATACTCAATAAATGTGCCAAAAGTCTTGTGAGTATTCCCCTGGAAGCCCAGTATTCATGTTAGAGAAAGTTTGAACCATGACTAAGCCGTGCAGTGGATATCAGGCTGTGCTACCATTAATCCACTGGACCCTGTAACAGGCAACACCATTCTCTAGGCCTGACCTAACTTCCCTTTAAGCTGCATTTAACTACTCTCACCAAAGTAAGTAGATACTCTGCAGCTTGATCCAGCTTTATATCTAAATGTATCAACTAAGGTCAAACTACCATTGCTGGTCCCACTGGCTTGATAGAAGTATCTGGTTATCTGGAACTCATACCAATAGTCACTAGTAAGCAACTCCACTGCTAAGAGAAGCTGTTCTTCAAGTATGTCCCTTGATCTGTCTTACCAAAAGAGGCAGTTAAAAGGGAGTGATGTTCATTTGAATATGTTACAAAGACATGTAGTTTTTTAAACCGATAAACTTTGTTCTGAACCTTCTGAATTTGATGCTTTCAACACCTTTCAAAAAAGTTGGGACACGGGCAACAAAAGACTGGAAAAGTTAAAGTGAAACTCTCGCCAAAAAGCAACCGAGGCTTTATTTATGATTGGGTATGAGTCAAACCTTCACGTACAAGCACACTCATGACCAAAGAGGCACTTTTAAGATTTACCGTAGTTTCGTTTTGGGGCAAGCTCATTTTGAACGGGAGTACATAGGGCATACCACGACGGCATCAAAATGTCTATTTTTAGACCACTAAGAAGGCTCCACACATCATGAAACTTTACTGGTAGCATCACCAGGGTCTCTACTCATGACACGAGCAGTAAGAACATTGTTTGTGTACACAAAGTGTGTGAAAAAGACGGTTTTGAACTACTTACGCTTAGCTACTGGGACTCCGGCGCGCCGCCGCCATTCCAGGCAAAAAGTGTCGATCTCCGGTTACGTGACATCACCGGCTGTTGATGCCGTACTGTTTGTAATATGTGGCTCCCTTGTCAACATGGACGTCAGTGTTGCTTTTGACTAACGACAGAACAACGAATTATCCGCGAATTCATCTGGAAATAAGCCCGAGGAGCGTCCCACCGTTACTCTCCGTCATGATGGCCGCACTCGGAGATCGACACTTTTTGCCTGGAATGGCGGCGGCGCGCCGGAGTCCCAGTAGCTAAGCGTAAGTAGTTCAAAACCGTCTTTTTCACACACTTTGTGTACACAAACAATGTTCTTACTGCTCGTGTCATGAGTAGAGACCCTGGTGATGCTACCAGTAAAGTTTCATGATGTGTGGAGCCTTCTTAGTGGTCTAAAAATAGACATTTTGATGCCGTCGTGGTATGCCCTATGTACTCCCGTTCAAAATGAGCTTGCCCCAAAACGAAACTACGGTAAATCTTAAAAGTGCCTCTTTGGTCATGAGTGTGCTTGTACGTGAAGGTTTGACTCATACCCAATCATAAATAAAGCCTCGGTTGCTTTTTGGCGAGAGTTTCACTTTAAGGGGTGCTTAACAAACACCTGTATGGAACATTCCACAGGGAAACATGTTTATTGGTATGAAACGGCCATCCTTGAAAGGCTGACTTGTTTAAAAGCAAGGATGGGGCAAGATCTCCACTTTGTGAAAAACTGCATCAGCAAAGATGATAGATAGAATCTACAGAAAAAAAAACTCTTTAATGTCAGAGTGAAAACAGATTTCTACAAAGTAATGTCAATTAATTAAAAAAATATAATGTAAAAAAAGTGTTTGCATAAGCATTCTCCCGCTTCAAATCAGTATTGAGTAGATGCACTTTTGGCCGCAATCACAGCACTGAGTCTGTGTGGAGAGGTCTCAGTCAGGCTTGCACATCTGGACACTGCAATTTTACTCCATTCTTCTTTGCAAAACTGCTCCAGCCCTGTCAGGTTGCACAAGGTTTAACTTCAAGAACATTGACTTTGTTGTCTTTAAACCTTTTCTGTGTAGCTTTCGCTGTATGCTTCGGGTCATTGTCTTGCTGGAAAATAAATCTTCTCCCAAGTCGTAGTTCTCTTGCAGACTGAATCAGGTTGTCCTCCAGGATTTCCCTATAATTTGCTGCATTCATTTTACCATCTACCTTTACAAGCGTTCCATGGCCTGCAGCTGAGAAGCATCCCCACAGCATGATCTAAATTACATTGACCTCAATTCCATTCATAAATAAAAGGGTAAAACAATTAAGGTTTTGAATACTTTTTATAGGCACTGTAGATAGCATATTTCAGAGTGTGCTGGGTTAGCCACTTCCCATCATCTTTGTATAAATGATGCCTAAAAATTCATCTTTTGTCAAGTATATCTACAAAACCATCCAACTGGTGCCCCTCTGATAGAGAACATGTGTCAAAGCAATCAAGACAGTGTGTATTCTTAAGTTAAAAGTTGAGCTTCGAGTAGTTTTAGGAGTCATCCTCTGCTAGGGATTCGTAAGTATCTGTTGCATAAATTCATGTCAGATACTGCCCACTAAAAACAGTCCATACCTGTCCTGAGGCTGGGTCTCCAGTGTACAGCAGAAGGCATGGTCCGTTCAAAGATCTCCCCTGACATCCTCTTGCAGTCACTGGAGAAGTTCTTCAGCATCAGAGAAGAGCAGGTCTGATGGATAAAGACACAGAGCTGTAGCATCAGGCTCAGAGTAGAGAAAGCTTTCTCCAGAAGAGTGTATGTAAACTTGTTTCAAAGTTTTTACATCCTATAAATATTACATGTTTATAGCCCATTGTTGAAGAAGGTATAAACAAACCCAGTAGGCTGCTTGGCTCTGATGATTAGTTGATTGATTGATTAATTAATTAATTTAATAAAAAATTAATTATATTTTATTTACATTGATGTACCATTAGTGGTGGCGTTGATATTTATTTTGGTTTCAATTTGATGACAGTTCTGTAATTCTTTTCTCCAAGTGAGGATATTGTGGCGATCTCCAGTTTTTATACTAGCGGATTTGCAAAAGTACATTTTTAGGAACTGTTCCTCCTACTGAAGCGCTGTGTTTAGTCTGTCAGATTTGATGCTGTTGAATGTATGAACTAAATTCTTGACCGTGGACACAGGTCAACATAACTTGTTTGTCAGTTGACTCTAATGTGTCGCCAGTCTTGACTTTAATCCATACAATCCTAAAAACTGGGACACCCTCCACACAACAAAACTAAACACAGCTTCCACTGCTCTGCAAGAAGAGCTTGGAGAAGAGTCAGCATTCTAATGAGTCTGGAAGACATTCGAAGAAATCAGAGAGGTCACCTGCAGCTTGGATACAGCACTGTCAAGTGCTTCAAGTTGCAGACTCAGCAGAAGCTGGTTGTGGTTATAAAGAGTGGAATGATGGCCACCGTCCGTCTTCAACATCAGTGACTTAGTCTGACGCACCATCATCTCTAACGATTCTGTCAGCACCTGCAGAGACAAAAAAGAACATGTCACACATTGAAGGGCTACAAGGCAAAAAGCCAAGCTATAAGGAAAGTGGATGTTGACCTGCTATGACAACCACAATCACTTCATAAGCTGACCTAAACAAAGTTTGTATAATCTAACTTTTTCTTCATACTTTTCACACAACAGTGGAGCTCTATGACATAGAGGAATACCACATATCGGACATTGATACACAGACAATTATTTTAGTACGACCCGTTTGTTGTAGATTTGGGTCTTTTCACGGTAATGCTTCTCATAATAAAATACCAAATAGCACTAGGCTTATCCTATAAAAGAAGTGTGTACCACATACACTTGTAGACAAAGTGCTGTGAATACCCAAGTTCACTTTACTGCATGTCTGTTCATCCCTGCATCAAGACAAACAGGATTTTTCAAGTAATGTAACTCTTGGATTTGCTATTGTCTAAAACATATAAAAGTGACTAATATAAATGAGTAACCTACTTTGAGGTCTCCCTGTGTTATGAGCAGGAATTTGTTGAGGCTCCATGAGGAGAGGAACTGGTAAGCCTTAGATATCACCCAGACTGTAGACAGCTGTATTGTTGCTAATGCCAAGCTGACAGTGAGTCTCTGGAGAGTGAGCCTGGATGGGAAGAGGCTACCTGGGAGGGGGTAGAGAGAGAGGGCGGTGTTTTATTGCTATTGTGGTGAGTTAGTTAGTTTATCAGTAGAGAGATAGAAGACCTAAACAGCAGCTTTATCATGACAACAGACCAGAGATGTAGACTTCGTTAATTAGACTTTAAATCAATACAATAATAATCATCATCACACTGACACCAAATATTTATTCTGAATATCAAGACCCATTTTCACCATCTTTATAACCAGCTAAAATGCAGTTACAACATCAACATGTCACAAAACACAAAGTTGTGTCGTCATTTTTATGATTCGTCCATTCGTAGGTTGAAAGAGGGAAGATACTGATTGGTCTGATAGTATTTGTCCAAAGTTATATTGCACAGGTGGGTGAATGTGGTCCATGTGAAGACATAATTTCAACATAAATGAAGCTGTAAATGAAGACACTGTTAAGCATTATACCTCTGACTCCAGTGGGACTTGTTGAGTTCTTTGCAGAGCTCATTAAATAAATATGAGGCTTCACAACAGAAAAACACCTGGGACAGTCATGAATCTGAAGGTTGGTGGTTTGATTCATGACAGCTGCAGTGAAATGATGTCGAATGTCAAATAGGTTATTGCAGAATCTGCAATGGAGGCCATTTTCATCCTCTACAATGTGCAAATAATTGCATATCATTTTGGAGCCTGACTAATAGTCCACATCCAGATTTCTCATTTGCAAGCAAGTAATTCAAATAATGGCCATCTATAGTCTTCAAGCAGTCATTTAAAAAACAGTTAAATCAGTTATGAACATCTTTTCTTTGGTGACCATAGACGTTTTTGAAAAGAACATCCTTTGAAACAGAAAAATGTTCATTGGGCTGTAACAAGAAAACACAGTTTGAGTCTGTGTCAGAGCTGCTTCTAAGTCTTTTGGACCAAGTCCATGTCAAGTCAGCAAAAGTGCAACTGAGCAAAAAAACCCTGATGAGTTTCTGCCTGTGTGGACACCATAGTGTTTCTGTATATCATTGCCCCTGGTTTTGATCTTACACATCTCTGCTTGCTCACATTAGAACCAGAATCAGTGCCGATCCTGAATGTGTCTAATATTTTAGCAAAAGCTTTAAACTGCCACCAATAATCCTGTGTGCAGCACAGGAGCCTTGTATTTCTGCCACAATAGAAATATGGTGTAACTATCACTTGTAGCTTTATGCATTGCCACTGGCTAACCACAGCAAATGAAGTGGAGATTTAGCGATGATGACGCTGTTTCAGTGACGAAGAGGCATGCACTTGAGTCAAATCCTTTTTATTACTGTATATAACTCAGTATCACAAATCAAAAATCCAGTGTTTTCCAGTGAACTGTTTTTTGTACATTTTCAAAGTGTGCTGTCCAGGAGGTTTCTATGTGTCTGCCGGCAGCAGAGGGACTATAAGTACACAAGTACATACAGTACTGTAGGGGCAAAAGTCTGATATCAACTTTGAAGGGGATGACTACATGACATTTTCTCAATAGCAACTAGAAGAGGACACCAAATGTAGTGCTATAACTCTTCTAACAATCATTCTGTCACCCTACAAGCTGAGAAAAATTGCTTCTCATTGCTTCTGCAAACACTGCTAGTTGTGCTTACAGTGATATACTGTGGAGGTAAATCATATTTCTCCCAGGATAGGGGGACGAAAGATCTTCATTGACTGATTTTTCAGATCATGTAGACGGATTTTCATCAGCTATAGTGGTTGTTTAACAATGAAAAAAACTCCCCTGTTCTTATGCTACTTTGTTGTGTTTGAAAGTTACCCAGTAGCTGAATTTACATAAGTGCACTTATTAAATCAGATGGCATTATGCACAAATGATGTAGCTGGTGCTGCTGATGCGACTGCATGATGCTGTGGTAATATTGTGTGTGTCATCTTACCTGAGGACCTGCTGTTTGAGTGATTGCAGCACAGAGATGACACAAGAGGAGGGGATAGCAGTAGGAAGTGCTCCATGGTCACTGACATCATCACGCTTCCATCTTGCTCAGATGAGGGGATCACAGAGTTCCTGGCTTGATTCACACCTGTGAGACACTTGTCTTTCAGAGCTGAACCTATACTGCTGCACACCACTGAAAAAAGTCAGGAAAACAGAGAGAAAGACAGCGTGACAAAATAAAACAGCAGAAAAACTGATAGAGGCTTGTTTATCAATCAACTCATGAGTTTTAACGCTTTTATTAAAAAATGATCTTAAGTCCAAATCAAAGTTTAACACTTGTGTAAGGGGTCACGCGTTACAAGGTAACACATTACTTAACACAGTGGTGTATTGTGTTACTGTTCCCTAAATTTTGTGACAACATTACAGTTACTAATCAAACATTATGTTGTTAATTGTGTAAAACAAGTACTTCAATAATCTGCATAATGGGCGGATAGAAAAAAAATCCTCAAACGCAACAATCGCCTGAACTCTGCCGATATGGAATTCAACACAGCGACACCCTCTAGTGTGTCTTAGGAGAGACTGTTCAGCCTGGACACTGGTCAATGAGGGCAGTGTGGTGAGGACAGTCTGTGGAGGAACCGATGCTGTGAGAGACGCTTAATGAGTGATAAACACGTCAAATTAGCTGCACTGGTTTACTTTAAGGCAGTGAAGACACTAAAGTAGTGTAATAAATTACTTCTTACAGGGAGTTATTAAGTGGTGTGTGTGTGTGTGTGTGTGTGTGTGTGTGTGTGTGTGTGTGTGTGTGTGTGTGTGTACTTGCCATGGTCCCACTGACGATGTGCTGTAAAGGCAAACAGGTACAGACTGAAGTCCTCGAGCATGACTCTGCACTCCTTTGGAACTAGATCTGCGACAAACAGCACAAAACCCCAGGAGGTCATGAAGTCATTCATGTCCAGGAGAAACAACTAACTTTCAGCATGAAGATCTGAAACAAAGACTATGTAGAAATCATATGCAGTCAATCCAACAACGGACAATCTTGCAATCACGAGAAATAACTACGGATTCTGACAATCGCCTAAAAATAGTCCTGGATCAGCAGCACTTGCCCCTCCCTTATTACCACCACCGAGATGCCCTTGAGCAAGGCCCTTAACCGTGACTGCTCCAGTGGCCGACAGATAAGACTGTGGTTGTACTGAAGAGCTTCCAGGTGTGAATGGGCAACAGTGTGAATGTGATCAGGGCGTTCCTGGAAAATGGAGCATTGCTCTCAGTAAATAAATTAAAGTTAAAAAACATATATATATAAAACATATATATGTCTTGAATATTGTTCCACTCTTTACATTCACTGTGTTAACAGGGTAAATTAATAAAAGGATTCTGCTTTTAAAACTCTTCACAACATGCATGCAACTGACATGATATTATTAAGTCTCAGCTATCTCCTCAGATACTGTCATTTCCTTCTCATAATGTCACTGAATTCAGCATTAACTGTTCACCTGAACAATTAATGATATAGTGTATGGTATCATTGTAATCCTTGACCATCAAAACATAGGGGTAGACATCACCTTTTCTGAGTTATCATGTCTGGTTCAGGAGATATGATGCAAAATACATAATTCAGTTATTGCAGAAAAGTCAAATGGCCACCGTGGCTGCAACATGACATTTTTGAAATGGCTTCATATCTGAAAATGTTCAGGGCCCCAAAATGTACAACTGTACCACGTTTCACGCTTCTATGAAAAATCACCTGAACCATCTAGTTTCAGTATCACAACGTATCTGAACTCACCATTAACTGTTAATCTGAACCATGTATGGCAGGAAGCTCAGAGAGTATGAAATTGTGAAATAAAACCACTGAATGTAAGATTCAGACCCATATACTGCATAGAAAGAATATAAGATTTTAGAATAGGAGTTGTATATACATATAATTGTAAAATAACCCAGTTTCCCCAGGGGATGAATAAAGTATTTGTGATTAAATGATTCTGAAATGAAGTAATCAATTGAACTAATAATTACTTAATTAAAAGACAGATAAAGAAATTAATAAATAGGTATTGGCAGTTGCAAATACTAGTGACTGTGTTGTAAGACATGTAAATGACTCCACACTCAGAATGAGCCTGGACATTATCATCTTACCTGTCTTTGAAGCGTGAATGATCCTGTGAAGGATTTGGAACCCCCTGTAGCTGTCTTGAAGGTTGATGCTTCCTGCAGAGTATCCTACTTGTGGCATATGAAGCTGCAGCCACAGGGCTTTGCTGCAGAGAGTCCACAGCAAGGTGTGGTACTGTTCAACCAGATCAGCAAACACCAGTGACTGACCAAGGTCCAACCACTGTACAGAGTGAGACCAACGAAGACAGTCTGGCTCTACTGTTGTCCCTTCTGCTGCGACAGGCTCCTTTTTCTCTGGGTCTCTGTCTCTCTGGACATCTGAGCTAAAGGACAAAAACAGTTATCATGTGCAGTTATCACATAATGACCTGCAACTGTCAGTGCGGTCACCTTAAGAGCCAAAAAAGATCAATATTCAGGCTGCTTATAAACAAAGTGGTGTACGGTGAAATGTGACAGGACATCATACTGGCCAGGATTCAGTGCAACTGAACATATTTCTGGCCACATCGCGTGTGTTTATACATGTACATGTATAAACACATGTAGCAGGTAACCCATAGCATCATAGGCTACAAAAGCAGGAGCACCCCCATCATGTGTCAGGCCACGCTGCCGGATGAGCTGAACGCATTTAAAGACTCAGCTGTTAGGTCTACTCTGCCTCCAAAGGACGGGCCACCGTCAGTAAGCACAGCCTATGTGAGAAAAATCCTGCTGAGAGATAATATAAATAAGGCTGCTGGTCCCGATAACATTACTGGCCATGTACTAAAAACATCAACTACTTGATGTTATTCACATCAACTAACATTTTTAACAACTCACTCTCACAGGAGACTGTTCCCTCCTGCCTAAAGAGAGCCACCATCCCTCTACCTAAAATGTCTGCTGTGTCTAGTCTTAATGACTACCACTCTGAAGCTCTCACCTCCATCCTGAAAAGGTGTTTTGAGAAACTGGTTCTCCAGCACATCAAAGACAACATCCCAGCCAGCCTTGACCCTCACCAGTATGCTTTCAGAACCAACATATCCACAGAGAATGCCATATCCACTGCCCTTCACTCAGTCTTCATACACCTGGAGAATACAAACAGCTACACGAGGATGCTGTCTGTTAACTTGGGCTCAGCAGTCAACACAATCTCACTCATGAAACACTGCTGTGAAGTATGATACCACCATCACTGGCAGCATTTCAAACAACAATGAGTGGAAATTTCAGGGGAAATGAACACACAGAGAACAATCAGAGTCAAAGCCTCACATCCCTGTCTACATCAGTGGAGCTGAGGTGGAGCAGGTCAACAGCTTTAGGTTCCTGGGAATCAACATCAAAGCTATCATGGTCATCACACAGCACCACCCTTGTAAAAACAAATAATAAAAAAAACAAAAAGGATCTACTTCCTACAGAAACTAAGGAAGGCTAAATACTGATGCCAAGTTTTCATCAACTATAACAGAGGAGCAATAGAAAGCATCCTGACTGGGAACATCACAAACTGTCATGGTTCATCACGGCCCAGGACAGGAAGGCTCTACAGCGGGTCATTAAAACCAGCAGAACATCACTGGTACCATCTTACAGAGCATCAGTGACATCAGTGAACTGAGATGTCTGCACAGAGCCCAAAGATACTAAGACAACACCCACCCAGCCACAGTCTGTTCACCCTGCTGCCATCTGACAACACATACAGAAGTATTACAGTTGTGTCATGAATATTTTTCTTGAGTTCAACTACAGTGGGACAATTCAGACTCATCATAAAAATGTAATTAAGTGTTATTACTTTGTAAAATGCTTTGGTAAAGGTTTCATGAAAAGTGTTCTCAACCTCAAGTTTATTATAACTCCCTAAATTACATTTGTACTTGAGCCCCATCATTAAACTGGCCTTGTGACATTTAATGACATCTTCTTGACAAACCCAGCTTGTACCACTTACTTGAGGTCAATAAAATGTTTCATGACCCTGTTGCCAAAGCTTTTGACACAGTATTAACACTTAACATTTTAATGGCAACACCAAGTCCAAAATGGCCGACTGTAGTGGAGGTCAAAAAAACTATTCATGGCGCAATTATAGTGGTCTCATGACTTCCAAAGTCAAAACCACACATGACAGTTTAATGTAATGTTAACGCATAAAGTTACATTGTTTCTTTAAGGTTTATAATTAGGCTTCCTATGACATGTTTATGACAGGTTGTGTTTGTTTTGGCTTATTTCAAGTTAGCAAGCCATAACATGGACATCAATGTCAACAAAGTTATAAACAATCATTAAGACTCCTTCATGTTCATGACAGGTGTTATGTCAGCCATAACTAAACATACAATAAGATGCAACTACTTGTTTCTTCTGCTCAGTTCTCCTGTTAGGTCAGACTCACAGGTACTTTATTGAAGGCCAGAACATGTCTAAGGTCAGAAGTGATTCTATCTGTTCCATCATATTTAAGGCCGGACGGAAAGCCTGCCACCTCAAAGGGCAGATACAAAAGAGTATGGCTGAGTTTATGTCACACCGCGGTACAAAAGCGGTCATGTTCACAAGTTTGTTGAGCACATAGTCTTTATGGTCATAGATTTTGGGCTGCATGTGAACTTTCAGTAGTGACCTCGAGTGGTAATGGGATGCAATAAGCACAATTTAGACTATAGAATGAGGTTACAAGCTACTATTCATTCAAATGGGGATCACAGCGAACATTTCAGAGATTCTCTCCTGGATGGCAGTCATGGTACTGCATCCTTTGCTCTCTTTAAAATGATGAATTCACTGTGTGAAGTGGACATAATGGTTTATGCAAGTTGCAAAAGTGTTTAATTCTGTTGTCAGAATTGCCGTTTCAGATGATCTGACATGCGATTTGTTTAAAAGTTTTGGACGTCTAACAACAGAGGACAAACATCAGCACAACAGACAGTGGCTGATTATTGGACATTACCTGACAGTGGCTTCCGGCCTGGCTGCTGTTTCCAGTTCAGTCCATTCCTGCTGAGCTCCTTCCACATGTCGCTGCTTGTTTAGTCCTGTGCTCAGTTGATTTATTTCCACTGAATCAGTTGTATTTATGATTTGTGCAGTTGGAATCATGTCAGTTTGTCTGTTTGGTACCGACACATTATTTATTGTATTTGAGAGCAGTTGTTCAGTTTGTGCCCGTCTTTTAGGTGTATGTGATACCAGTGGAGTAAGCAGGTCATTGGGGGGAACTAGCAGCTGAAAAAGTAGCTCTACTGAGGAATGGTCCTGATGGCAAACACCTGACAGAGGCAGGTCTGAGAGTTGATGGAAGGTGGCAGGAGAGGATGAAATGGTCTGCAGCAGTTCACAGTTTTCAAAACCAAACTGTCTTTCAAGATTTGGATGGACTGAAAGCAAAGCTTCTACGCTGGTCTGGGCAGGACCAGTCTGGAACATGTATGTTTGGCACTGACTGGATTGGTCTTTGTTAGAGCCTTCTGTTCCACGTTGGACAAAGGTAGGCTTGGCAAATAGAGGATGGTGATTTACTGATATAGCACTGTCCAGCTGAAGGTCAGGGACGTAAACAGGAGGAGGTTTATGGCGGGTATAATGAGGTGACTGCGAAGGAGAGTGATGATGAATAGAGAACAAAGGAGAGGAAAGGTACGTATGCTGCAGTTGTTTCCAGGTCCACTCAGATCTCAGTGCGGAGGTCCCACAGCTGGCCCTGGCTACCTGACTAACAGAACTATCAGAACATTTGTAGGCCTCATATTTGGGGTGGACCTGACAGATGTGACAGCTCTGGTCAGAGGCCCAGCAGTGCAGCTGCTTGGCTATCGTGTTTGCATGATGAAGTGCTAAAATCATCGTCAGCTCTTTGACTGAGAAGGCAGCAGGGTGATGCCCTTTGCTGTTTGGAAGACTAGAATCCAATGTGGAATAATGTGGCTGCTGTAATACCGCAGTCCTCAGCCGGGTGGTGCTGTGCTGCGCTCTCTCCCACACTGCCTGGTTGTAGAGGCGTGTACCAGCTAAAATATCCTCCAGTACTTCTCTTGGTACCGATTCTAATTTAGTCTGGGCTACAGCAGACAGTATGACATACACCAAGTGTTCCACCAGAACCAGCGCCTGCAGACCAAGTAAGTCCAGAGTCTGTTTGACTTCCGCCAGAAGCCTAGACTTCTGGACCAAAGCAGACCTCAGATAGTAGTCAGAGTGGACTTTGGAGAATAGACAAGACCAGTGGTTGAGATGGACCCGGAGCTCCTGGCTAAGTGAGCCAAGACCAACGTTGAATGAAGCCCAGCTGGACGGGGTCTGGAAAGGAGGGGAAAATGCTTGCATTTGTGAATAAGCATCACGAGTATCCTTTGTATTTGTGTTTCCATGTTTGTGCTTGCACCTTAGCCAAGCTTCAGTTCTGAAATCGACATGATTCTTCTGTTATTATCTTACTTTGAGAAATACAAACACGTTTTTTCATAAAATAAAAAAATAAAACTTAAACTGAAATGTCTGCAGTCCTAACCTGGACAAGTGTCAGGTGTGAGTTCTTCAGATGATCCTCCAGCAGCTGGCTCACTTTGGATATGTAGGCTGCTGTTCTGCGAGCCCTCCTGGTGTACTCATGTATAAAGAGCAGCAGGGACCGCTGCTCCATGAGCCTCCTCAGAGTTCTGTAGCCTCCCTGCAGGAGGGAGGTTGAGGGCATGAGCAGAACACCACCCTCTGCTGGGAGGCCTTTAACACACACCTGATGGGGGTGGAAGAGAGAGGTATGTACTCGGACACTATGACACCACTTCTCCTCCTTCTATTGATTGTTTTTCAAAAGTTTCAATTAATCAAGAGTTCTTATTTGAAAAGCAGCAGAACTAAACTTCCTTTTTACTATACATCATTAATTTAAGTTTGTTTTGATAACAACCACCCAGTAGTCTGAGCTCCTCTGTTACCAACCCACAGAAATACAGCATCTGTTGTCATTCCAGGCTTAACACATAATACTTGGGATTAACGCTGGTCACTGTAGACTTTATATGAATGTTCTGTCATGTCAGCTATGTCTGATCACCCACAGCGTTTTCTTTGTCTTGTTCCCTTTTTTTCTGTCATGTTGCACTAATAAACATTGTACAGGCTTTAATCAAGCAAAGACAATAACAATCAGTGGCAGGCCTCACTGATCACAGTGCAAACACACTCATTTATATCTTTATTCACTGATTTGGGTGAAACTGGATCACATTTTGTGGAGACAATGTTTTCTGGTTTTACCTCTAATGTCCGAGCTACAGCTGTGATTTATAGTTTCCTGATGAACAGATGCTTTACTTGTTGCTAAAGTAACCGCTAACAGCGGCTAATTGTGACAGATTAGGGTTAGCAGAGTATAGGTCACAAAACGGGCCAGTATCAACCCTGCTGACATTTAAGGGTACTGTCCGCAGTGGAAACGCACTGCAGATCTGGCATTTAGGTACAGTTGCCAAGGTTTACACAGGTTTCAAAGGGTATTATTCTGAAAGCCTAAAAAACGGCCTGTGTCTGAGACCAACTGCGACCAGATTGACGACAGAGAATCCAGTACTGAGGTGGTTTACAGAACTTAGCTGAAGTTGCCGCTTGCTCGTTTAGTCATGTAGCTGTTGAGCCCTGGGTTACCAGGAGCCAAACCCAGCATGAAATAATCCCGTTGATAAACCGACCAACAAATGTACACAACTGAATACATAACCTCCTTGACAGAGTTAATACTATGTAGACATTATATGACTGTAATAATTAGCATAAACATTAAATACACAAGAGTCACAGAAACAGTTTTCATCCATTTCATAAAAAGAATCATGGACATTTAAAGACATTTAAAGAACAGTAATGACTGAATATTTTACAATTTCTTTCGCTCAAGGCGTTTCCTTCCAATCGCTACATTTTCAGCATCCGTGCATCCCTGCAGCTCACCTGAGGGGCTCCCATCGGCGCTCCCATCGGCGCTCCGCCAACCAGCTGCCACTGGGGCGCCACAGTCAGAAGAGCTTGCTGCAGACGCAGGAGACGCGCAGAGGAGCGGGAGGCCAGGTTGTGAGCAACTACAAAATTTCCCTCTTCCTCCTCCTCATCTTGACTGGGGCCATGAAACAGCCACTTCAAACTGGGATTAAAGGTGCTTCTGAGTAAAGTCTCAGCTCGCTGCAAGGAACGGGAGATGGACCTCTGTGACCAGGAACCTGGAAGGAGTGATGAAAAGAGACAACTCACAAGCAAGGAAGAGACGAGGAAAACGTGGAAATCAGAGGAAGACTAGGTGATTTTAGTTTCATTTAAAAAGAGGACTTACAGGTTAAATGGATGGTAATAGAAAAAAGATTTCAAACAACAGAAGATGCTTCAGGGCCCATTTGTGACGTAATGTCGCAAACTTCAACGCTCATCGCTGATCCAGAGGGTGGTGGTAATGCACCAAAAAGCAGTTTGCCAACTGCCATTACACAACAAAGGAGAAGCTGCTATGTTGTTCTGCTACTAGAATGCTGCTTCACTGGTGATTTTTTCTCCAATAACATTAAAAATGATCAAATTAATGCGATTAAAAAAATAAGTAGTATTTGGCATTTAACCATGCTACTGTACTAGTGTCCCCGCTACCGACTCGTCCTACTCTGCCTCTGATCTATGGATCATGGTTTCATTGTGGATCAATGGATTCATAATTTATCAGGCAGGAACTGCAGTGATTGTCCACATTGTCAGATGAAAAGAAGTGTTTTAACTGCTGCACAAGGCCAGATAGAGGGAATACGCATTTTGGTCATTCATGCTGTTAGTCTGATCGCCAGCTTAAGTGACTGGCCACTCTACCGTGACATCAGTTTATGTTTCTCCAAAGTTAAATCTGTTTCAACCTTTTTGCCGCAGCCGGTGCGTTTTTTTGTGTCACCCCCTGTAGTCTGGACGGCCACAGCCAAAACATAACGCCTGATTCTGACTGAATGGGCTCTCACAGTGAGGTGCCAGACATTGCTAAGATGTCATGATATAAGCTTATCAATGGACATTTTCAGTATTTTAGAATAAAGCCATCTACAGCATACAGCAACCGGTGACATTCTTGGGTGTGGGTATTAAACTCAGTACCGTAGCAAGACACAAAACTGTGGCAGCTGACAGTTCCTCCAGCAGCACGCTACAGTGTTGTTCAATGAGTGCTTTATCTACTGCTATCACATGTAGTACAGTACCATCAGCAGTCAGGTCCTCTGTCACCACTGAGGAACTGCATCGCCTCTGAAAGACAAAAATGGAAAATATATATTAAAAGTTTTCGGTGCAGTTGTCCATTACAGACTGAGAGCCAAGGGGCCAAGGTGCACCATAGGTCTGACCGGCCTAGAGTTGGTATTTCACCATTGGCCGTTGCTCTTGAAAATGAATAGGCGCCAACATTTGTGTCCTCGGGGCCAAGGTGGGAGAGCTTGAAAGTGCTTTGGCGGTGCAGTATTTTTTAAGCTGGGATTCTTTGGTTTATTTGGAAAATCTGCAGAAGTAATATATGTGTGAAGTATCTCGTTTGGGAGATAGTTCTTGTGTTATCAACAAATATTGAATCTAAAAATGTCAGGACATGGTAGAGTAGTGGCTCTGGGTGAAGGGAAGCCTGAACACATATGGAGAGAAGACAGACTTGCCGATCTACACTCGACCACAGCCATCAGTGATCCTGAATGTGGTCAGATGTGAAACAGGCTTGGACCTTTCAATCAGAGATGGCAGTTTAATACTGTTATAGGATGCATGTAATTGATTGCTGGGAGCCGAGCACTGTAGTCTGTGGATAACAAGAAATGGCTTTTCCACTCAGCAAGATTCTCCACGCCAGCTCATCTCTAACTTAGTATGTCTGCTGTTTGGTGCTGGCAAGATAAGTGTACAGTGTATTTATCAGAGCTGTTTCACTGAAACCAGCTGCCTGCTTCTGAACACAAAAGCATGGAAATGGTCTCCCCAATGATGCAACCGAATCTATGAGCTACAAGATTATAAAAAGCTCCCTCAAGTACCTCAATACACGCAGCCCTGTTTACACACCACATAGAAAAACAGGGTTAGCAGACCAACATAGATTTGTACTCAGAGTTTTGGAATGAAAACAAAACAAAAAAACAGCTAACCTGCTCCTTTTCTGGACAGAATGATTCAGAATTGTCCCCGTCTGAAAGAGAGAGACAAACAAAACACACAATCCTCAGTCATCTGATCGTATTCTCAGATGTAGTGAGCAGAGATGGATGATTTAAATGAACTTTTCCCTCCTCCCTGAAACTTTGTGTAACATGTATTGCAAATTAAAAACGTGTCATCCATTTCTCAAACTGTAACAGATGTCCACACACCAGTGACACCACGTTCAGCTCTGTAGTCTACACTGCGTGGCTCTACCCAGGTGCAACAGTTTACTACAGAACTACTACACCCCCACTACACATGACTTTTTGACTGTGTGTGTGTGTGCGTGTGTGCGTGCGTATGAATGAATCACCTGCTATCAGACCAGGCTCTTCACCAGAATCTTTCAGTATCTCTGGGTTGCTGTGTTCCATCCCAGACAATGCAGCAAAGCTGTGAACAGACATCACTATTAGTAACAATATCAGAATTCGGAGAAAAAAAAAAGTCAGAACTCAAAATGTTTTTTGCAGAGACCCTAGTCCTGTCTCATTTCTTGTCCGAGAAATGTTGCCTAAAATGTTATCTTTACTTTTTAAGCCTTGATGAAATTTCTACAAAAAGGACATTTCTCATCAGAACCACAATTCAAAGGAATGACAGCAAATTAGAGTGTAATAGATATGTTGCATGACAGTTGTTTAGCTAGGTATTTCCATTTCACAAGACCGTATACTTCTATTCCACCACATTTCAGAGGGGAATATTGTACATTTTACGTCCCTCCATTTTATCTGACAGCTGTAGTGACTTTACAGATCCACAGTTCATATTCAAAACATATAATTCACTTATAAAGTGCGACACACTTTTGTAGACTAAACTGCTAATCTGTGTTAGCTAAAAATTAACTTTAAGCGTAATTAACTTAACGCTACTTTCACATTAATGCATAAGTGAAATACATAATTAAATTAAAATACATCAAATCAAACTCTTTTTCAGATGGTTCTTTTGCACAGTGTGTTTATTTAGGTAACATTCAGATGTAAGACTTTTGTTTCTTCTTGTGTATTTCAACATTGTTGCAATACTACTGCACACTACATAGGTGCACTACGTAGTTTTGAAGAAAAGAATTTCATCAGAGGGGAAAGGTCTTTATCGACTGATTTTTTATGCCCAAACAAACTAAATAAACAAACTCTCTTCTTTTTCCTCACTGAATAAACTGAATACACAAACTGATCTTGAAGGACAACATACTGTTTTACTTTGTTTATATGTGGCGGACCCTGCCACCTTTCTAGCTTCAAACAGTGTTCTGGGGACCTTATTTTCCTCTGAGAACAGCTGGTTTATTCACTTATGGATTTGATTTGTATTATTACCTCAATGTTGTAAATACTGAAATCGTGAGATTGAATTTATTCTCCAAAACTAAAAAGTGCTCCTTTATTTGAGTGGTGTAGTGACGACGGATTTTTGTAGGCAAACCCTGAAGTTAGCATCGCCCTGGTCCCTCAACAAAAATGTCTGAATTTGCAATTGAAACACAAATTTATCATACTTACACGTTCGTAATCTTAACAGATCACTTACGTGATTTTCAAAGCGCAAATTAAATCGCGAGCAGTAAAAAGCTAATGTTAAACTATAAACAGACCACAATGCAGTCACAAGACATAAACGTCACCACCACTAAGTGTCTTATTACACAATTACCTTTTCTGTAAACTGATCAATGTACAAGTGGTAAAGTTAGTTAGAATAGCTTGTTACTGAAGTCGGCCTGTAAAGAGGACTAGTGAGTAGATGAGACTCCGTGTTTGGCATGATGACGTTTAATGTCCCCATATAAACATAAACATACATAGAACAAAAAGTGCAACTGTAAGTAGTACAGTACTGCAATACTGTAATTAAGTACACATTTGGGATTTGTACTAAACTTGAATATTTTCATTTTATGCAACTTAATACTTCTACTCCATAACACCACAGAGTCAAATATTGCACTTTCTACTCCACTACATTTATCTGACAGTTATCACTTTTTAGATTACAGTTTTTCAGACTTTTCTAATCCCTTGGATTAGCTGGAAAAGGTTGACCAGATACGTGGTTCTCACAGGACAGCCACGCTATAATCATTTGATGATCTTATAGAATATGATGCATTGCTGTAGATTAAACTAGGCAACTGTATATAAAGTAATTAAAATGAGCTCAACCTTAAACATCTACCGCAGTAAAATGACACATTAATGCAGCATTAATACTACTCCAAAAATATCAGATATAAAAAACACTGACAGGGAATATTTTGTGTTAGCATTGTCTGTCAAAGTCTGTCTGTTAGTGTGTCTGATAGTTTTGTCTCTCTGTTCCAATAAGAGTCAGTCTGGTAGTCTCTTGTAGGCCCACCTGTTTGTCAGTCGACTTGCATTATAGTTAGTTACTGTACAGTATAAGTGGATTATGCATACCTATATTAGCCCGTCTCTACTCCACCTTTTCATTCACAATGCCCCAGACTACAGTGTAAAATGTAATGTGTAGAAAGGCAAACTGTTCCACGGTCTATGAAAGTGCCCGAGAATAATGGACTTTTGGAAAGATGTACTTGATATATTATCACAAAATTGTTTCTGAAAAGCTCCGATATGTTCACAGATGTGCATCCTAGGACTGTTCCCCGAGGGACTGAATATTAATAAGACCAGGAAGAAGATGATAACATGAGGTCTAATCCAAGCTAAACACACAATTGCTCTCTTTTGGAAAAACCCAGACAAAGCGAATGTTAATCCGTGGTTCAGGGATCCATCTAACTGTCTTGCTTTGGAGAAACTGACTTGTGCTATCAAAGGAAAACCTGAGGTTTTTCAAGAAATATGGGGACATTTCTTTTTTTTTATGGAAAATAATCCTCTGGGTCCTGCACTGAGTAACTAAACCTTATGTATCATGTTAAATGTGTTTTTATTGTTTTTTACTGTCCTTTTCATCATGATTGCAGTTGTTTAAATCAAAATACAAATAAATATACTTGTTTTTTAAGGTCAGTTTGTTTATTCAGTGATGAGAATGAAGAGAGTTTGTTTAGGGTGATCTTTCTCTTCTGATTCAAAGGTCTTCTTCACACTACGTAGTGCGCCTATAAAGTATCCTCTCTGCTCGTGAAACGCACAGTGTTGAAGTCTGATTGCTTCGGGACACTACAGGTGGAGGAGACATGGAGTGAGTCCAGCATGGAGCTCAATGTATTGTCAAGACATTGTTCTTACTCAGCATTAGAACTGGAGTCCAGACGTCCATCCCTGGTGCATCCTGGTGGCTCAACAGAACTGCCTCGCCTCGTCTTTATTCTGTCATGAGGAGCTGGTAACTTCACATCCACTTCAATGCGTCTCAATAATCCCACAGAACTATCCTCAACAGGAGCAAGGAGTTAGCCTAATTAGCAAATGACGGCTTTTTGTCCGCGTATACAATAAATGTTTATTGGTTTCTTTCACGAAAACGTCCCCGAAAGCTAAGTATCTTATTACTGACTTACGCCTTTTCTAAGGGGACTTTGTTAATCCACCGCTCACGGGAGAAGAGTGGTTTAAAATAGCAGCTGCTAGCCAGGTCTGAAAACAGGAAATAACAGCAGCCAATCAGGAGAAAACCTCCCCGGTTGCTATGGAAAAGAGGCCGCTTCTTCTTCTTCTTTTGGTGTTTTTATGGCGGTTGGCAAACGACTCTTAGGTGTGCATTACCGCCACCTTCTGAGCTGGAGTGTGGATCAGAATGGTATAATACGACTACTGGGAGAGGATCAATAAAAAAGAAAAAAATAAATAAAAGAAAAAAAATAAACAAGAAAAGAAAGAAAAACAAAAGAAAAACTCTATTCTTTCAATAAGTCCGGTCTTTTCTACAAAATAAATATTGCCCTGTACCCCACGTGCCCTGAATTCAGTTGTAATATTTCTGTAATACTAAATGTGATTTGCTCTACTGACTGTCTTTTAGAATCCTCCTTTGCCACTGATACTTAGGACAATTTATAAATACTGCTGAAACAAACTGTTTCTTGATAATTACACTGTTCACACATACAAGTTTGATGTTTCCCAACTACTTTCATCAGACTGTTTAGTCCAGTGTGCCCAAATCTCATTCTTGATATTATATCTTCTTCTTTTTTACATCTACTATTTTCTCTCATCCTTCCTCCCTCCCTGTGGATACTGTAGAACACTTTGCCTTTATTTTCCTTGTTCCAACTCTCCTGCCACTTCTTTTTCATTTCTACTTTGATTATTATATTAACTTCAACTGTCATATTTACTTCTACTTTTTTTGTTGCGTCTTTTGTATATTTGTCTGCCATTTCATTTCCGTCTACACCTAGTATATGGGCTGGAATCCAAGTGAACTTCACATTTACTCCTGCTTTGGTAATTCTGCACACAGTTTGAGCTATTTCCACCAGAAAATCAAAAGTTTCTGATTGCATATTTTTGAGACTGGTTAATGCACTAACCTATTAGTACTTTGTTTGGTTTATTGCTTTCCACCCACTCAAGTACTAAAAGAAAAGCTACCATTTCTCCTGTAAATACCAATAGTTTGTTACTGATTCTTTTATTTGACATAATACTTAAATCTGGGATGGTGAACGCAACTCCTACTCTGGTACTACCCCCACTGTCCTCCACTCAGTGATGTTGTTAATATGACGATAGTAAAACAAATTAAACTCCGCTGTAGGATATGGATTACCATGAGGATACTAATTACCTTGAGACAGTGAATCATAGTTAGTCATGTAGGCCTACAACATCTCCTGAATGAGTTCAACTATGACTTCAATACCCAGAATCTCTATAGCTGCCTCTGGATTCTATCATTTTTCCTTCACTTTTTTTTACTGCATCTGCAACATATACCTGGTTTGTTGTTATAGTCCTCTCTGGCTTGTTCAAAGGCAAGCCAGAAGACGTTTCCTGATGACGTTTCACTTCTCATCCAAGAGGCTTCTAACTAACTAAAAGGGAGTTGCGGGCTTTTAAACTCTGTATGGGAGTGTCCTTAAAGAGTCATTAAGGACAGAGTCATTAGGGCCACTTGTGGGTCGTCTTATTCTTTCTGTCTTTAAAACATGCAACCACTAGGCTGAATTCCTTGTATGTTTAAATATACTGTACAGTATAAAAGTGTTCTCATCCTGAACTATGTGATGCTCGTTGATGGTACGAAGTGTAACTTGGGTTAACACTGTACATTTGGTTTGGCTGGAGTCAATTTGATCCAAAACACAAAAGACGTCTGTTTATTATGACATAATAAACTTCATCCATAACTCACAAGGTCTTCCAGTTGAGCATAGCTTTTACTAGTCAATAAGTTGTTTATGAGAAAAAGTATAATAAATACGTTTGATGAAGGCATTACATACACTTTAATGCATATCGTATTTTGACATCATTAATCAGAAATTCAGAATGTTTGGTCTTCAAGATTACAGCCGGATAAATGTTTCTGGAAAAGATGTGTGTGTGCGCGCGTGTGTGTGTGGCTCATTAACATAAATAGACTCGGGACCTGTCCAGTCTCCTGAAGGGGCGGGCCAGTAATGGAACCCACGTGACACGGATACAGGAAGTGCGTGCCGCCCTCCCGCCGTCTCTTTCCTGACCGTCTCTTGTTTGGTTCCGCGCGTCTTTCAGTTGGCGGGTGTCTGTATCTGTGGAGCCAGAGCAAGGGAGGACTACTTTATCACTCATTATCAAGAAAATGTCGGACTGGACCAGAAGCAGACACCGTGACGCTGACAACGGCGAACATAAAAAGAGGTAAGTGTTTAATTTTAATGTTGTACTTCCACCTCCTTTAAACATCGTTGTTACGAGCTTCCATTGTGCCCAGTCCATTATGTTGGTGTAGCTGAAGTCCTTGTTTCGCCTGATATCTCTGGAAGTTAACTGGATGTTTTGCTTGTTACAAAGCACATCTAACCTTCTGGTTTTTAACGTTATGAGTCAAGCGAACGCTGGATACAGCTTAAACATTCAGGCTTAATGGTTAATGGAGCATGGACAGACAGCTATAGCTTAAATGTTTGCTGTCGACGGCACTCCTCTTGCTGCGAGTGCTTGTTTAACTACTACTCTACTATTTATATCTAGTTACAAGTTGCTCCTGTTCGGGGTGTTCTCGTAACATTGGGACACCGCCTGTTCAGCTGTGTGTGGCATGAGAAGAAAGGCTGAGAAAGAGGCGCTAAACACTGAGCGCTGTGCGCCGGGTCGGAGTGTGCGGATAACTCAAGGGTTAGTTAGTTAATCGCCTTGACAGGATATAATGGACAGGACAGGTGTTTAGCTGACTGTAACGTTAGTTAACGTTGCTCATGATACTACCGAAGTTAAATGCCTGCTTCGCGACACTTAGCAGTACATAACATGACACCGGCTAGATAATAAATGGATGAACAGACGGCCAGAACAAACGGAAGTAAGGAGTAAGTGGCGGGAGAAGCTTTTAAATACGGCTGCATCACGATTAGTGGGAATGATCATTTACATCAAGTTATAATTCCACTTAAAAAGCTATTAAAGTCTGTCGATGTGACATCTGTCGGAGTCTGTAGCAAACAAACATGTTTTCTTACATTTGTAGAGCAGGACAGTACCTCATTAAAGCGCTGTCTGCCGCACATTCAGCCTTACTCTAACAGTGGCATCATCTTGTGATTTGGATATCGCACTTTCCCATATTGCGATTTTGATTACAAATCGATTATAATTGTTCAGCCCTACTTTTAAAAGGAAATGTTGCATTGTCTTACATAGAGCTCTGGTGTGAGGAGGACTGTATCTAGCCCAGGTTATGGCTGTGTAGCATATATTCTGGTCCCAGAGGTAGAGATCGACTTATTGTAAAGCCCACTTAAACTTAACGATACTTAAACTAACTAAAGGTTCATAAACCGATGATGTTAAGAAAAACCTGGTGGTACTTATTCTAAACTCTAAACACTCTTCTAAGTTACCTTATCTGGATGAAAATGTTTTCCCTCTGCTGCACTGTAACAAAGATTGTTAACCTGTTTCTTAACCAGGTAGCTGATGCGCTGCATGCATTATGCTGCATTCAAGACAACTCAGAACCTTCTACCCCTACTAGAAAAAGTACAATGGAAGGACACTTGAAGTCAGAACTCCTACTTTTGAACTCAGAGCACATCCATCTATGACATTGACCTCATAAAACATGTCTCTGTGGTCACACAACAATGGTAGCACCCATGGGGAGGGAGTAGAATGTATTAGTAGACTACTGGGTGATTCGGTCTGGGTTGAAATGTTCCCTTCCTTGATTTGCTTGTCATGAAGATCTCTTAAATTGAGGACATATGCTTGTATGTTAAAGCCCAAATCTTTGTTGTGTCTTCCCTGTGTTGCAGCTATGGACTGTCCCGGTGGTCCCACTGCAGGAAGAGAGGGGTCGATGGCAGCCTGCGGGCCAACAAAGAGGCTGATGGTAGTGAAAGGGGAAACGGTGGCCACACTGACGCCAGCCACAGCCACTCTGACAAAAGACATGCCAGGTAAGAGTATATACCAACAGTGGAAGTTGGCATCGCCCTGGTTCTCGCCCTCTGATTTTGCAGAAATAATCTCTGTGACAAACTATATAGTATACTTATACTTTCAGTACGTTCAGCAAGATGATCTTCATAAATGATCATTGCTTTCATGACCTTTTGAAGCACAAATGCCATTGCCAAAAATAAAAAGCTCACATTATTAAACTACATTAGACTATATTTGCTGGCACTGTGGCAACAAAAAAATCCTAATCCCCTAATTGTCTGTGCTGGTATGTACCACTTTTTGTTTTCTTAATAGTTTCACCACTCCCGAAGGCACAGGCCCAGTGTCTCGCTGTGATAGACGGGATGACTGGGGCAGCCAGGTGGACGATGATGAGATGAGGAGAGATGTACAAAGAGACATGCAACGGTAAGCAAAATATGCTTGTATTTTAGATTAGACTTAGATTTTATCTTCAAGTCATTCAAAACTATATGTATTGAGATAGACTCCCAATCTTCACTGAGTGTATGTGTTCAGTTACAGGAGGAGGATACTGGGTACAGAGGTCACCCAGAGAGAGAGAAAGGCCTCCTCTGGCTCTTCTGGAAGGTATGTCACCTCTCATTCTGTCTTTTATGATAATTAAACTTACAATATTCATTTTCTGGTTAAACATTGTTCTCTGAATGCAGGTCAACATGCTGCAGACAATTAATATGAAGATAATTTGTTGAGTCTGCATGTGTCAGTGTTTGATGACCCCGTCTATCTCGTGCAGCTGTGACTCCAGAGATGGAGAAAACATGGAGACGGATGAGGCCGTGCTGCTACGACGACAGAAACAGATCAATTATGGCAAGAACACACTGGCCTACGACCGATACATCAAAGAAGTCCCAAAGTAGGTCCACAGCATAAACACGCACACCACACAGGTTTGAAACTATTATGAGCACGAGATATTGAAGTCAAGTAAAGTCCACAGAGTAAAAACAGTTTCTCCAGCTGCTTCCTCCTGAAAAAATGCCAGTCATATCTGATGAGTTTTTTTTACAACTGAAAGGACATTTTTGTAAATTCAGAGAGAGTAAAATATCGGAAAAAGTTGCTGTTGGGTATCGCTACCAAATTCCAGGTACCAGTACTCGTTCTGATGTTGATAGGTTTTCCATATAGTCAGTCCCCGGGACCCACAGGTGGTCATTTGAGTGGGAGAAATTAAGTGGGTCTCCAATAAAAATTTGCCATTTCTGACTAATTGTAGTGTTAAACTCGTGTTTGACGTTATATGGTTATAACATGGTTATATTCATCTATGTTGAAAATATATTCTGAAAACAAAACACTGGCACATCTATTGCTGCCCCCTAAAAGTTGATGAGCCAGTCTTCAGTGGGGCATGATTTTTATTTAAAACATTCAACCGTCAACATGTGATGGTGGTTAGCTGATGAGAGAATTAAATGATAAAATCCAGAGTCCGGTACAGCCCTATCACATCATCCTGATACACTTGTCTACAAATTCAAATAAACTAAATAGAGGTTTTGTTTCTATGGTTTCAACATGGCATGTCTCCTGAACGATAAGGCATCATCATCATCGCTGTCACAAGAGAATATAGAATCGATCAGAACTGATTATTCTTGACAGTGACCCAATTAGTCTATTTACCAATACCAAGTTTGTAACTTTGATTGTTGAAATCTGTTTGAAGGATTGGTCTTTTTGCAGCAGTTGTTGCATCATGTCTGCTTTATTTCTTTTTTTTTTATATAAATCTGGTAAATAAAATATAAAGATCACTTTTTGAAGTAAACTGCTACATTTAGCGTTTCCTGTTCATCAACCTGGTGCTATAAGAATAAATGTAATAGAAAACATCACAGTATATATGCGCTGCCCTCTCCTGGCAAGCAACGTGTCCGCTAGCAGTGGCTGTATTTTAAATCGATTGGGAATTTTGAGATTGCGTTTTGACCCCTTGAGCTTGTTCCTCCTCTGTTAGTGCGTTAATGGGAATTCCCATTATGTGTTGGCGTCAAGCTAGCGGGCTGGGTGCTTGTTATATAAAATCGATTCGGGAATCAAAGAATGCATACTGTAATAATTCCTTGTCGATAGTATGCAGTTCATAATCTATTGATTTCATACTAAAAAAAACAAGTTGGCAGGGAATTGTCTCTCTCTCTATAGCGTTATTGTAAAGATGCACACTCAGATACCAAATTTGGCACCGGTTGATTTAATGTGAATTGCCACTATGTACTTCGGTCAGTTTATTCAGAAAGTCCCTCCAACAATCGGACTACAGCAGTCTACAAAATAAAAGCTGCATGTTTTCAAAACATAAACATTACAAAAACAAAACATGTATCCATCTGCAGTGCCTTACAAGTTTGTTGTAATCTACAACAATATTGTTTTCACATGGCAGATGGTTATTGTAGGAGAAAGAAATGAAGGTCTTGGTGCTGGTGCTGTCTAATGATGTTCCAAAGAGTAATTTACCATTTGCAAAGTATTAACTTCCCCATTTTGTTTTCAGACACATGCGTCAGCCCGGTGTTCACCCAAAGACTCCTAATAAGTTCAGGAAGTACAGCCGTCGCTCATGGGACCAGCAGATCAAACTGTGGAAGGTCAAACTGCATGCCTGGGACCCCCCAACAGAGGACAGCCAAGACAAAGTCCTCGATAACATGTAAGAAGATATTTGGCCTTCAAAAAGGTTTAGGTCACCTGAAGCCTGTGAAGAACCGACAGTACACATTCTGTACAGTCCCAATCAGCTGTCAGTCATGTTCATGTGTTTGTCGTTCCTTCCTCCAGTGACGAGCTGGGTCTTGATGATGTAATGGACATTGAGCTGGACTTCCCAACCCTTTCAGACTGCGAGAGTGCCCCAGCCTCTCTCACAACACGCAACCATTCATTGGAGGTGAGTTTGATTTTTTTTTTTTTTTTCAGAATAATTGTAGCACATCTAAAGCTGAAACAACAACAAACACATTTGTGACTGCAGAGAAAACAGTTAACAAACAGTTGAGTTTTAATAGCACTAAAAACCCCAAGAAATCTATTTTCTGTTTTCTGCCAGAAATTACAAATAAAAATGTTACTTATGTTTATTTGACGGAAATATACAGATATACAACGTGCGATCTACGTGTTGTAGTAAATCTGTGGTGTGGAAAATGCTTCATAAACAGGCTTTTTTATTGACCATAATTGCTTGTTCTCTCTTGCTCAGGGTGAAGACTGTATGGGTACTCCAGTTAAAGTACAGAAGACAGACACCACAACAGAACCTGACATTGCGTAGCTCTCCCCATCTTCACATACATCTCAAATGTTTTTTGTCTACTCCTCGCTGCCGTCTATGTTACCCAGAATGACTCTGTTCCAGGTACCAGCTACTTGATCTGCTTGATGCAACGCTGCATCTGCACAGCATCACAATGTGCGTCTTAGCTGGCAGTTATTAGTTCAGCACTGGAACATATTTACTATTCTTTCTCCATTTATATCGGTCCTTTTTAATTTGTAGGTTGGGACGTTTTACAAATGACTAATCTACTCAGGGAGGTTTCTATTATGGCAAGATTTTACATTGCGTTGCATGTTTCAAGTTTCATTCAGTTTACATGGTTTAGGATTTGGTGTAGCACTGATCTGTGGTCTGCTATAGCAGACATCAGTCGTGCAAATGTTAAATCAAACCCTGCTCGTACTTGCTTAATAGACTGCAAGAATACTGACTCAACCTAGTAGCTTAACGGAAATAGGCAAACCAAAGGCAAACATATTTTCCCTTTATGATTCATTTTGACAACATTGTGTGTATTATTTTAAGTTCTAAGGAGAATTACTTGAGTTTGTGGGGCTGTGATTTGTTTTTACATAGGCTGTTTTTTAATTCAAATGTTACTGTTTCTTATTGCTGTTTCCTCTGTGAATAATTTCAAATAAAAAAAACAAACTTGAATGTTTCATTGTGTTTTATGACCATATATGATTATTGTGTCTGCTTTATATTAGAAACACTCAACGCACCATTGATCCATGAAAACAGTTGTGTTGTTATGATGACTAGCCCTGTAAATTTACCTGAGAACCAAAACCAATTTCACGTCTATTGCTCCTGCGGGGTAAGGTTTTATTAAAGCACTGGTATGAAATGTTATACCTCGATTCTTTACAAGGTTAAAAATGCAATTCATGCCTCATGATGGAAAGTAACCTGACATCATTAAGGAGCATAATTCCTTTATGCCGTTTTTGTTGTGAGGATCTCTACAGAAATGTTCTTTCACATTAGTGAAATAATGGTAATGTTAAGGTTAGTTTCCTCTGATGTGTGGTGTGGTGGTTTCCACCAAGCAGTTCAGTTTGTTGCACATCGACAGTTATGAGGTTTAGGTATGACACAGTTTTCAAGGGTACTGTAATGAAAGTACATGTATAGTTTCCCGCTGAGCCCCAAAAAAGCTGGGTGTCAGGGGTGAAGAAGAAAACAAACTAGTAGGAGCAGTGTTCATTATCAGTTCTTCAGGTTGTTACGTTGCTTACTGAGGGATGCAACAACACTTACATAGCTGAAGAAAAAAAGAATGAGAAAACATTAAGTACTTGGCATCTATATGGACAAGCTCCAAGTGGAGAAGCAGAACAACCTTTTCCAAGACAAACTGGACAAGATCAGTGCTTGACTGAGGAAACCAAAGAAGTGGAAGAAATAAGATGGCTTCAACAACTGTGTCTGTAACTCCAAGCCAGATGTGTGCTTTCTTGTGTGTGTGTGTGTGTGTGTGTGTGTGTGTGTGTGTGTGTGTGTGTGTGTGTGTGTGTGTGTGACAGCATGATGATTGGAGGTTCTAGTTTGCTTTGATTCTTTGCATCAAAGGCAAACAGAACCTCCAATCATCACAGCAACATAAAGCAACATAAGCAGGTCTATATAAGCTGTAGAGAAACATTTGCTCAGTCCGACTCTTCAACTACTTCAAACGTGGGAAAGGGTTTTCTCAATAAGCAATCACATTACCAGAGGCAGGAGGGTTGTTTTTGGTGCGTTTAACAGACGCACGTTTGTGCTTTTGACGGAGGGGGGCAGTGTTGCGCACACAAGTGTTTAAATTCCCTGAGTTAGAAGGTAGAAGGAGAAGGGAAACGAGAACGGAAAGGAGGAAAGAAGAGAACTGAACTTTACTGTTACTGTAAAGGTTAACTTGATTCAAATTTGAGAAGAAAGGTGACTGAGGACCATGCTGAGGGCTTGTCTGAGAGGAGCTAATGCCACAGCCCGGGTAAGACTCGTGTGTTCGCGAGTAACCACTCCTTTACTACAGCGAGCTAACGTTACCATGTCGGCGGTATCGTGTTGTCATTCAGTGACCCTGGCTCAAGGTGCCATAGCGGATTTTTTATTGTGAACAAGATTGGATCATTTACCTTCAAATCCTTCCTAACTGCCCCGACATCCTAACAGGTCACGGCTCTTTATTTACGTAGGCACCAGAGAGCCGATAAGAAAAACGCATAATGTCGGTGCTAGCTGGTTAGCTTCCAATGACAGATGCAGCCGTTGACATTTGAACCATAAGCAAGCTAAAGCTAAGATAGTGAACATGAGCTAGCTAGTTAGGAGGTAAAGCCACACTTCATCTACGACCTCACAAACACACACTACTGTCGACCTCACTCCTTTTTTCATGTCAGTAAACGTGTCATGAAGCTAACATGTTAAAAACTAACATTAACATTTTTAAATATGGCTAATGCCAGCAACATTTCCGCTGGGTTCAATCTTTAAAAAAAAAAAAAAAAGTTCATATCTGGTACATGTCAGCTGCGAGATGATTGAGCTAACCACGTTTTCTGTTGAACCCACCGTCTGCCCCAGCTCACTGCAGACCTGTCAGTCATATTTCTTAAGTGAGCCCTGCAGTTTACCAGGAGGGACCAGTGATATCACATGGCCCGCTCAGGTTTAACAAACAGGCACAAGCACACACAAGTAAATACTGGCGTCTGTATGAACTGATAATATGCTTTGCATACTCTGCTGTCTCTGTACTGAACGAAATACACAGTAGGCCTATATAACGCAGTTATACTGCCTGTGGTATGATTGAGCTGTTGAGCACACATCACAATATGTTTTTTGTATGTAGGTCACACTGTGATTGTGGTGATATTGTGTATTCGTGGAAACCAGATACTGCATTTTGGACTGTAACACAGCCATATATTTGTATCTGTGTCGGCACACCCCTAATCTACACAACGTCTATATACATCTGTAACGTCAAGCAGCAACACTGCATGAACTAGCTGTCTGTCTGATATTGACTTTGTTCCTCACTCCCTGTTTCCGTATCGTGCCTGCTCTCTAGAAGAACTTCGGGAGAACCCGGTTGAACAATGTGCAACACTGCCGGCACTACACTGCAAGAGATACCGGGTAACACACGCACACACACACACACACACACACACACACACACTGTTCAGAGATGAATTGTGCAGAGTTTCAAGTGAGTCATATGGGCAGCTCACACATTAAATTGACCCCTCTTGATGATGGCAAGGCATTGGGTACATTTCCAGTTCCCTTATTTGATATTTCCTCTCCCACTGTCCTTGCTTGAACTGGGAATCGTTCTGGTCCACCGCCTGGCGGGTTGTCCCAGAGCTCTCATCTGTGCTCTGGGGAACGATGGAGAGGATACACAAGAGCAGCCTTCACACAAGTCTTACCAGCGGACACTCCCCCCTGTTAGATCAGATCAGCTGATCAGACTGATCTGATGCATCACATCATCACTGGAGTTTCATGCCAGACTCAAGACAGATAACAGATTAAACTTAAGTGTATCACTCCCAAGTTTAATATTTTGCATATATCTGTGTTAACTGTAGGCCTGAACAACAAAACTGGCCATATGGAAGCACGAGAGACCGTGTGGGGAAATACTCTGGACAGATGTTTCGCAGAACTTTGACGATGAGCAGTTTAAACTGCATTTTTGCATGTCCCAGTGTATATTTGAGTGTGTGTTACAGCTGATTAAACCAGCACTAACACGGGAGATTACACATCGTTGACACGCCCACTCGCTTGCTGTGAATTCACTCCAGTCTGGGGCAAATAATGCAGACATTTAAGTTCACACATACAGCTCCTCTGGGTAAACTCTGGATAAATCTATACAGTGCATCTGTGAAAGGGGCTTAAGACGTAAGGAAAAGACACAAGTGAGGCAAACATGGATTAAAGGGAATTGGGATATGCCCATTGTCACACACACATATGGACCGCAGGTTAATGTCTATCGTTTGCTGCCCTCTTCAGCAGTGGTGCTGCAAAAGTGGTTGCTGCCGGCCTGGTGACCGTAGGCGGTGGCATTGGAGGTACGGTACTCTACGCCTCATGGGACCACAAGTTCCGAGCAACTGTGGAGAAAAATGTCCCATACTCAGACCAGCTGTTTGGTTTGGCTTTGGGACCTGCTCCTCAAGATGACAGCCTCCCCATCAAGAAACAGGTCAGGATTGGTTCACAGCATATTTTGACTATGCGCTAAGGTCAGCTGGATTCTCTTCTGCATTAGATGAGACTGTTTTAAAAATACAACAGGGTGTGAAAGAGAAAATCCCACTCCTTAACAGAGCTGGTAAATAAATCCAATGACTTTAAATTACACTCGTCCCTAGGTGATCCTGAGTACGATCTGTTCTCAGGGCTCATCCTTGCATATTTTAAGAGATTGTACCAGCTAGACAAAAGCGGGTCAAAATTCAGTCCTTTCTTTACTCAACTCTACAGTGCAGCATTTCACTGCAAATGGAAGTAGAAAGTATTTGATTGCACCTTTGATTGACTGGTCTGACACTCAGACAGGTTGTCAAGATTAGCTAAGCTCTGACCTGTAAAAATCAGTTCTCTTTTCTTCTGTCTCAGGTAAATTGAGTCTACGAAACATTCAGCCAGCAGCTTCTAAGATAAGCTGTTAGACTTGACTTCCTGTTATTAATGTGATTACTGTAACCATTCAGCAACAACCATTTAAATGAATGAATTTTGCAAAGGTTACTTATGTTCTCTTGGATGTTGATTTCAACCCATTCCAGTGAAAAATACACAATTGGTGAAGCTCAGAATACACAAACAAAGAATCACTAAATATTTAGCTCTGAGGGCCAAACTTCAAGAAGTTATGACTTAAAAAAGTATTTGGATTGCAGCTATAGGATCTTACAATGTGCCATAAATTGAATAGAACTTTGCAAATTAATTTTTCTTTAAAAAAATCCATGTAGGACCTGGGTAGCCCTAGTTGAGCCCTATAGTGACAGCTTGTGAAGTGCTCTGTTGTAATCAGTGCTCAAGCAGTCTCAAGCACTGCTATGCTATGGCATTTTAGCCGCAAGTAAAGAAACAGTCTTCTTGACTCGTCTGATAAGCTCTTCTGACGGGCCTTTATAGAGACCACCACCCAAACTATCGGCCAATCAAGCACCCTCACTTGCTTTTGTTCTATGCCTAAAACATCTAAATCACAGACTTTGTGCAGAAATGATTGTCAGATGAGACTTTTTACAAAAACATTTTGAGACTCTCAAGCCTCAGTTAAAATGGCTGCTGTTGCTGCTGTTTAGATGGAGTTGGCACAGCCTCCCTCAATGATGGAAAAACAGATGAAGGCCAAAACCAAGTCAGAGAAAAAGGTGAGGGAGGCGGCAGAGAGTCCAGCCACCGAGACAAGTCCTGTCCCAACACAGAGCATCGAGGGTACGTATGGAAACAAGGGAGAAAGACTGAGCCATGAGATCTTATTATATAGTGATATAGTTATTATATAGTGTATAAATGATGAATTTGAGTTTTGTTGAAATGTCAATGTTTTACTGCACTCTGTTGTTTGTATGCACCCTCAGAGGTTTCTCAGGGTAAGCTGTCTTCTGTCACTTGAGTTTTGCTGTAGAATGCTGTGCTCCTGTCCCGTACTCTAGAGGTTAGAGCCCAAACAATTAAGGGCAACACACACGGACAGTGTCGTGGAGAGCCTGTCTCTCTCTGAGAGTCTGACTTTCGCTTACGACACTCTCCTCAATGATGAAGTCATTTAGAATACTGCCAAATAATTTCCCCAGGTTAGTACTAACCCAGATGCCTCTGTAGTTGTTGGGATCAAATGTGTCTCCATTCTTGAAGATGGGTTTGATTTCAAGAGCTTTTCAGTTTTTCTGATATCCTGAGCTGGAGTTCTTTATCTCACTTTCATAAAACACACTTGGCATCCATAGCAAAACATTGTTCTCCTAAACAACAACATTCAGCAGACAAGACCCATAAAAACAAGGTCACTAAAAGAAAGAATAGATAAAAAGAACATGTAAAAAACATTTATGTGTGATTTTTGGCTAACCGAGAGAGGCCGCTGTGATCGTGTGCACCCCCAGGTGCCCCTGCCCAGCAGCTGTTGGACATCCTCCAGTGTGACGCTAGAGTGGACAGGTGTATGAAAGGGGAGTCCTCTCAGCAGCTCTTAGAAAACAATGGATGTGGATGTTTTTACGAATATCATCCACCGATGATGTGTGTTGCCCTTGAGTCCTTTAATCGATCACAGTAAAATAATTGGCAAATATTTTGGCAATTGATTAGTTTTCCTTTTCAACAAAGAGGTATGTTTGTCTTAGTCTGTTTTGGCCTTCTTTAGCTTTACGATTGGCGTTTTTTCAGTCTTGTTCAAGCACAAAGAAGGAATCCCAAAATGTTAAAAATGAACATAATATAACTCTTTAGACCTTCTGCAACAAAATCCAGAATCTCAAAGCCAAATTATTTTACTATGATTTCAGAAATGCAGTGTTTACAGTGATCTCATCACTTTCTTTGGTTAGTGCATAGCATCCAGCATTGTGTTCCTTTGATTTGTTCAAGAGCCCATCAAAGGTCTACACGTTAGGTTTTGTTACACAGGCTCACATATGTGCAACCTCACAAACTGCATGTGTCATTCTGAATTTGTGTCCCATCCAGAGGCTTCAGCAGAGGCGACTCATATTATCTCAGCCATAAGCGAGGTCCCATCAGTCCCTGCTCCATGTGACACTGAAGCAGCAGTCAGAGGTAATATCATCGAGCTGCACCTGTCCACACTCTGATATCTGAAAGTAAAAGCTCTTTGGATATTAAAGTTAACACATGGATAAATGTATGTATCAGTTAGGTAGAAAAATATATTTATTTGATCATTACAGTTGACAGTGGGTTGGTACTGACTCAGTGACGGTCTCTGGGAGCTGTAGATATTGTATCAGTAGAGCCGTTGAATGTAGAACTCCTAGAGGTTAAATCACAAAATACACCTGTACTTCACATACAATCTAGCGAGGTGTCTGTGGTTCTGCAGTGTGTAGGTGTCACATTACTGGATTGCTATGGTAGAGGACATAAGTTTACATTGTGTCTATGAGTGTGTGTCCATGTTGTTTCCAGAGTGCAAGGAATGCCATGACCATGAGGAAACCCCGGTGACAGCAGTGGTTCATCCCGACACAGAGTCTCTTGCAGCAACAGAACCACTGAAAGAACGTCCAGTAGAAGAAGTGACAGCTAGACTGGCTCAACAAGACCAGGAGGAACAGGAAATCCTAACATGTAGGCTGACAACAACAACAACACACACACACACACACACACACACACACACAAACGCACTGTATAGGATAATCGGTCATATGGTTAATGGGAAATACTCGAATCAGTTTATGCTATTATATAATAAACTGTTCATAATATAACATTTTAATAGAGGTGGTGGAAAAACATATTTATCTGTGTGTGCAGACATATCTGCTTTCTTCTACACATTTTTTCATAATTTCTACCTGCATGTTTCCTTCATAACTTACTGTCACTATCAGAGGAGGTTATCACACACACACCCCTCCATAAGACACCCCCCAACTCGTAAACCAATCCCTTCATTTACCTTTTTAAAGTGGTGAGACTGTCCTATCTGAGCTGGCAGTGTGGCCTTCGTATTCTTTCTTTTGCCGTGTTTAGTCTGGGATACTTTGGACATTAGAGTTCTTGGGACTGTACAGTAGCTGTGATAAATCCCAACTGACATGAGGTAAAGCAACGCAAGCAAGCGGTCATACGTTACATTACACTTCCTTCATTGGCAAATCATTGAAAACAAACAAACAAATCTAATGTTGCTTTTCAAGTAACTAGTCAAATTAAAGCTGAAACAGACACCACCCTCCTAGTGGTATTGCTATTGGCACTGCTGTTGCAAAGACAACGTTAGCAACATGGCTACTGCTTGCGGCCTGGCTGTTGTCCAAAACATAACACACCCAGAAGAATCTCAATTTGCACCCTGATCTCAGTGCTGTGAAAAGACAGACTTACACTCGCTGTTGAATTAATAAGCAGGCAGGTTTTGTTACTTACTGTTCTAGTATAAGAATGCTGGGTTCGAACTGTCTCCTGTCCCAGCGGTAAGAGAAAACACAGTTCACCGAGTGACTGTCTGTCCATTCACTCGTGTTTTACCTCAGTTTCTATCACTCTCTCCCTTCACCGTCTTTGCCTCCTCCATCAGCAGCTTCTTTTTCTTTTGCAGTGTAGAGTTTCCACTGTTATTCCAGTTGTTCCACCGTTACCTGGGGATAGTGATCGGAGAAAACAGTGCCTCTTCCTGTTTTGGTTGGGCAATGGCAGAAGCACTTCCTTAGTGCTGAATTCAACCTTCATTTTGCAGGAGAAATCCAGCCCATTGGCAGACTGAATAGCATACATTTGCATTCTATTCACGGATGTGTTATTTTTCTCTAGCCATTACACTGTGCAATCAGTATTTACTTCAGAATGATGAGTTAAAGCAAAAAAGTTGTCTATTGTCAGTTTGAGTTGAATGTACTAATTGAGCATTGTGTAGCTACCCCTCTTAGATATGAACACTCCTTTGCATACACTCTGGATGCTCTCCTTCTACTCTACACCCTGCTCTACACTCTGTCAGCCTCTGATCTTTCCTGTCTGACTGTTTTGCAGCTGTATCAGCCAGTCTTGAAGACTCACTGGCCAACACAGCTAAAGCTACATTGCAGGCCATTGGAGCGCAGGAAGCAGCCCTGCAGGCCATCACACGGCACACACTCAAACTGAAGGAGGCTATGGAAGCAGAGGTACAGTACACACTGACACTGACCCAAATCATTTTTTGACAAATGGTAATAAATTAATTTTGTGCTGAAAGTAACAAAATTTAATTTGTTGCAAAAACGGAACAATGATGATGAAGGGCTGTACGATATGGTCAGAAAGTGATATTGCAATTATTTTGGCAGATATTGAGATTGGGATATAATTTATGATTATTATGGATGATTAAATTTTATATCACAATTTTCATTGTCACTGAAAAGCTAGTAAAATCATGCCGATGTGGCATTTTTCCGGTCTCTGCCAAACAAACTTGTTTTATTTCATCTGGAGAACAAGCTTTGTAGGCCAGAGTGTCTCTGCAGCGCTATAACATTTCATTAAAACACTGTTTTGTGACACATCCTGCCTTTTTATAAAATTGCAGTTGTGCGATTTGGATATTGCACTTAGTCATATCGCGATTTAGATTATTTTGCGATTAATTGTGCAGCTCTAATGATGACGATGGTAGAATGCCATTTCTATTTTCCTTTCTTTCTAAGTACTAGTATTTACAGCATACACAAACATTTTTTTAAACTTTCCTTAAATGGAAAATTCAATTTTATGTTTACAACAAATCCTATACTGTTATATAACATTTTCTGCACCAGGTTACAGGACCTTCCTCTCACTCAAACAAATCTCAGAATGAAGTGCTCCAGTACTGGACAGAACCCAACTGAAAATGAATTGTCGTATAACTCTCTCACTTTATCTAACATGCTGTGAGCTATTATATGAAGTGTCCTGTTGGTGAAACTGTCTAAGTGAATTTAAGTTCGCCTTTATAGGCATTTACATAGTGTATACTGGCATATGCAGTACTGTTGTTTGTGAAAGGTACAAACGGAATAAATCTTTAAGTGCTGCAGTTGATGTGAGCAGAATAAAAAGTAGGCCACTCTGGATGAGACGTTGGAGCATCGGTGTTGTTATTTGAATATATCGTCAAAGAATAGGCCCAAGTTATAAACCACAGCTACAATGTTTTACTTTCCCAAAATAAAACGGGTGCAACAGATCTTAAACAGCAACCCTTGTTGTCAGCTCGAGTAACGTCCCTGTCAATGCTGCACTCTGTGCCTCTGTGGCTCCCACAGTGAAACACAGACAGCACAGGAGAGTAGAGAAAGCTCTCAGAGCGACCGTAAATGTCAGCAGAAACCCAGCAAACACTGAGCTGAAATCAAACGATAGCACATAAATTAGGTAAATAACTAAATATGTTGTTCCTTTCTGTCCGTACCAACTGTCAGTCTCATTGGGGGGCGGGCAGAGTGTGTCTAACTGGCACTGAACTGGATACATCTGACACTGTATGGTCACGAGTCGTGGCCGATCATGCAAACTGGCTGATTCCGTTCCCAATCAGCGTATCTCTAGTTTTTGGCACCTAATGGCCATAAGAGTTATTGGTGATTAAATCATCTATACCTAACCACAAAAGTTCTTGCCAGTACTTCCTGTGCTGCATAATCATTTGGCAGTAGAGTGATTACTCTTACTATGAATCCAGGTTCCCCCGCAGGAGAAGTCAGCCCAGTGGAAAGAGCTTGAAGCTGCTCTTGCTGATAGAACTTGTGCTGTGACTGATGCTGAAACTGCTCTGCTGAAAGCTAAGTAAGACTTATGTCGAACCGCATACACACATGCACACACACAGTGTTTTGTTGTTTTGTTCCATCTCAGTTTTTATAATAAGAATTTGATCTTTTGTTGTTCGGGAAGCTGCTTCTAATTTCAGACAAGAGCATCCCTGAACTTCGGCTGTAAGAATCATTTGAAAGAAGTGATGATCACATTAGGGCTTTGAAGATGTCACAATATGTCTGCCATTGGAGATGTGCCATTTCCAATACACAATGTGGTTGCCTTGGCTTTATTAAACCATTGTGGTGTGTTTCAGATCAGTGGGTTAGAGTTGGGGCTTAATGACAGTGTCAGAGTTTTGGGGGGCTCTGTTCCTTGATTTGTCAGGTATTTGATTGGCTCTATACATTTTTCATATATAGTGATAGGGGATTTTATCAAAAGACTCAAGACTCACTTGTTCAGACTTCCCCTCGACCCAGCATAGCATGACTCCCTCCCACCCCCCCTTTTAAACTCTATGTGGGTGTGACCTTACAGAGTCGTTAAGGACACGTGTGAGCTCTGAGTTTCAGAGTCGTTAAGGCCACTTGTGAGTCGCTGACCCAACCGGCTTTCATGTGGGTTGCTAAGGCTAGGTGAGCCCAGGGGTGAATGGTTGTTAAGCTGTCTGGGGAGGGAACCTGAATGGAACTGAAGAAGCTTCTTGGTTGAGAGGTGAAACGTCTTAAAGAAACTGAAACATGTCCAGTTGCTTATCATACAATACAATACAATACAGCACTTAGAATAAGCCTGTGTTCCCATCGTAAACATTACCCTGACTCACTTCAATATTTTGCAGCTGTTTTCTTCTCAGACTGTCTCCTTCCTCCCCTAAACCATCCTGTGTCTCTCTCCCTGTAGTGAAGCTTTGGACGGTCTCAAGTCAGAGATTGACAAGTCTAAAGGGTTGAAGGTTGCTTCTGTTCGCCCGCTGGTTTTAGCAGCAGAGGAGAATCTCCATAACATGGTGGTGGACCTGGACAAAGTGGTCACTAAGGTGAGGACACTGTTTGTACATTATGTGCAGAGATCAGATGAAAAGACTTCAAAATATAATTGAAGATTAATTTGCTGCTTTCTTGCTAAGAGAGTAATGTTCAGACTGATGCCACTCTCAATCTCACCAATATATATGAAGCTGCAGCCAGTTAGCTTCATTTTGCATCAAGACTGGACACATTGGCAAACAGCTAGCCTGCCTCTGTCCAAGAGTAGGGTTGTGCGTTAAAGCCTTAAAATAATATCAATGTAATGCAGTTGTTTGATAAAGGTAAAATGTGTAAGCTGCTGTAGTGCTGCGGAGATGTGCTGACCTACAACATCTTCTCCAGATGTAAGAAAACGTGTTGGTTTTTTTTAATTTGTTTTTTGTTACAGAGCCCAACAAATGTCACATCATCAGAATGTAACTAGTTTTTTTTCCTAGCTGACAGATGAGACTAATTTTGCACTCAAAACGTAAAACTGCCTGCTTGTAATGTGGTTCAGTGAGGACAACATGGGTACAAATACTGAAAAGGAACCATCAGCCATCATTGCGCCTGCTCCGTACAGGCTGCATGATGAGACCTGGCTCAGAGTACTATGCTGATGAGGAGAGGAGTGTCTGCTCTCATTGGCTGTAGCTCGTTCCTGGCTTCCCGACTGCCTGCGACTCAACCAGATATTCAGCCTGCAATGATGCAGCTGTTGTGCTTTCTTGAGCCAATGTTGATTTATTCATAGTAGAACCGGACTGCTTGTACGATGTTAGCATGTTATTTTGTGTTTGCACAGATCTTTTTTGTAGGGTAGTGTTGAAGTGCTGCTTTAGCTTGTCTGCTTTGCTCAGAGCCACAGTCTGTATCCATATTAAGCCTGATGGTTTATCATTGGTGTGATCAGTCCAGTCAGATTTCAACTGACGGTTCTCCTGGTTGACATTGCACTTCTTCACGATGGCCATGTTGTTCTTGGTTTATTAATTATCTGAGACCTACTGGTTCTCATTCACTCTGATGACCGGCGGCTGACTAACTGGTGAGGGGTGCTGTCTACTAGAGGCAGAGTGGAAGACGTAGAGAGCGCGCAGCATGTTCGTGTACACGCACAAAAGGGCGAGGGTCAAACGATGAGGTCAAATCAAAGCAGAGCCACATGCACTTAATTTCACATTAAGGCAAAGTGCAAAGTGTCACTGAGTCGGCGTGGGCCAGACGTGTGGCTCTCCAGATCGGGCCTGCAGGCTGCTAATTGGGGTTTACTGCTGTCGGCCGACATGTGAAATTGGTCGAATTTATTGACGGTGGTTAACCGTTAGTTCAGCTCCCATAGCAGCTTATGACTGCTCAACAAAAATAATGTCCCTGTGCTTTTATTGTTTTTAAGGATATTGGCAGTTCTGCTTGCCAGTACATAAAACTGCTAAACTCTGTGTCTGTGTGTGTGTGTGTGTGTGTGTGTGTGTGTGTGTGTGTGTGTGTGTGTGTGTGTGTAGGTGCACTCTGCAGAGTCTGAAGCAAAGATTGTCTCCCAGTACAGTGAACTGGTGAATGAAGCTAAACAACAGTTCCAGAGGGAAGTAAGCAGCCTCACTCCAGAGATCCAGGCCAACTGGAAGGGGCTCAGTAAGACCTTACACATGCACACGCGCACTATACTGTTAGTACATGAGATAGAATTAGGACACGAAAACACCTGAAGTTGTAAAGGTAAATAATTTTGTTCCTATTTTTCTGTCAGCTGGTAAACTGTCAACAGATGACCTGAATGCCCTGATTGCCCATGCACATCGTCGTCTTGACCAGCTGAATCGAGAGCTTGCCGAGCAGAGAGTCAGAGAACAGATACACATTGATGCAGCACTTGAGCAGCAGAAGCTGGAGGACCAGAAAGCCCTGGAGAAAGCTGTCAACACTTCCCTGCAGCATGTCAAGGAGGAGTCCCGGCTGGAGCAGGAGAGGAAGGTATGGAGGGGAGAGGAGGTGGTTTGCTGACCTTGCTCTATGTCCATGCCAGGAGATGACTGGAAGTTACCAAGTTAACAGTTATCAGTTATCAATGTGACTGTTCCAGCAGCAAGGATTAATTAAGTGTGTGTGTGTGTCTGTGTGTCTGTGTGTGTGTGTGTGTGTGTGTGTGTGTGTGGGTGTGGGTGTGGGTGTAGCTGTCTGAGTTAAGGGAAGTGATGGAGGCAGAGATGAGGACTCAGCTCCGGCGTCAGGCGGCTGCTCACACAGACCACGTCCAAGATGTCCTCAAAGTCCAGGAGCAGGAGCTGAGAGCTGACGCTGAGCAGGTGTCCAAACATTTCTACAATTCTACAAAACACTGCCCGCAAAAAACTTGAGACACTGTGTCAAGCTTATGTGGGTTGTTGAGCCTCCCAGCCAGGTTTGATGTTGGCCTGTATTGGCCGAATGGAAATAGGAACGGCTAAAATGTCCTGCTGGAATTCATTAATGAATAGCATGTTAAATAACCAAATTCAAGGTGATTTATTTGTCATTATACATTATGACTTGTATCACGAAATGAATGTTTGTGAACTTCTTTGTGTGACACAAACATTAAAAATATATACAGTTACTTATAAACAAATATGCATAAACACTTTTAAATGTGCTTCTGGGTTAATGTAAATAGTAGCAACAAGATGGTGACGACAGTATGGTCAGCATCGTCATATTAAAAGTCTGATCCACTTTTGAGTGTGTGCCCCAAGCATCAATTGTTTTTTTGTTTTTTTAAATATGTCCTGTTTTATATGGACTGAATTCTGTAATATTAATGGACAAATTGGCCGTCAAAAAATTAAGTCTAGTGTGAAATGCACTCTGCCTCCCCCTCATTTTGTTCAAAGGGGCAGAAGACTGTTCAATTTGTTTTCATAATTATTCTTGAGTTTAAAAACAAAAATGCAAATATAGTGTGATAATATTGAATAACCCTAACCCAGGAGATAACTAACGTCACAGTGGGGCAGCTCAGTTGGAAAGACATGGTCTAAAAGCCCACACGTGACATCTGATGGTTAAGCCTGCACCAGGCCTCCATCAAGAAGGCAGTTGGTGGCCAGCATCAAATTCACAATAAGTAAATACTTACAATAATCAATTAAGTTGATGAGGTTAAACATTAAATATATTCTCTTTGTACCATTTTTCAGTTGAAAATATGTCAAATAGGATACTACTTGCTTGTTGTGGTTCATGTCTCTTAAAGTCTGTCAAACATTCCTTTGAAGCTCTGCTGTGGTCTGTGTTCAGGTCCTGGGCAGTAAGTTGCTGGAGCAGGAGACCCACTACCGTCAGCTGAGCCAGGAGCAACTTGATAGCTTCACTTTGGATATGAACACTGCATACGCAAGACTGAAGGGGATGGAGGAGGCTATTGACAGTAAGATAAACATGCACACACCAAAATATTAATTACATTACCTGCAGCGATTCGCTGTGCACATTTAGGCCTGAGGCACAGCAGCTTAACTAAATTGATCATTTAGATCTCTCTGCAGGCTGACAAGATTGATCTGAGTCTAATATTAATTATTATTCTTCCACACATCCAAAATTCACACACACAGTCCAGAGTCATGAAATAACCGCTAAAAATAAAGGCTAAAAATTCAATTCTGTTTCCTCTGGGGAGTAAGGTGTAACTCTCGCCATAGTACCGAAGTAGAGGAGATAGACCAGTCATTAAAACAAGTATGATCATTGGTCAAACGTTAGCCTTCCCTCTCCTTCAAGTACAATATTTTCCATTGAAATGTAGCGGAGTATAAAATAGTAGAATACGTAAATATTCAAATAAAGTTCAAGTACCTCAACTTTTTATTTAAAGTTCAGTACTTTGGTAAATGTACGTTACTTGGTAACACCCGAAAAAGGGTTGAGTAGCATTAATATTAAGTGTTAATTAGTTGAGACTGAACTAATTGAACTAACATCTTGTTTTAGCAATAAACTGGTGTGGTCAGAGATTGAACAGACTTAAACCTTTCGACCAGCAGAGGTCAGAGCACAGCCAAGTTGTAGGCAGCTTGTAGACAGCGTTCAGTGGTGTAGTGAGTCATTTCGATCTTTTAGTATGTTAAGGTATGGACCTAGCTCAGAATAGGTGCTTTGAAAAGTGGAATACGGTCTCTTGATGTCACATCTCGTACTCTGTTAAACCCTGTCGTGTAAACACCTTCCTGTCTCTTGAATTCAGGCCATGTGGTAGCAGAGGAGGAGGCCCGGAAGGCTCACCAGCTCTGGCTCTCTGTGGAGGCTCTCAACTACACTTTAAAGACTGCTGATGCTGATTCCCCCACCGTGCCTCTAGAGGGCGCTGTTCAGGCTGTGCGAGACAGCTGCCACGACAACGACTTTGCCTTGGCTCTGTCATCAGCTCTCCCAGAAGAGTCCCTGCACCGCGGCGTGTACAGTGAGGCCTCTCTCCGTGCCCGCTTCAACTCTCTACGATCGCTGGCACGCCGGGTTGCCCTCGTTGACGAATCTCACAACTCCTTGTACCAATATTTCTTGTCCTACCTTCAAGCTGCACTTCTGTTTGAGGATAAACAAAAGGCCCCACCTGCCCAGTTGAGCAGTGAGGATTTAGACCCGTTCAAGCTTCTAGCATATGCAACCTTCTGCTTAGAGCATGGAGATCTGGAGCTGGCAGCTAAACTGGTGAACCAGATGAGAGGAGAGGCCAGGAGAGTGGTGGAGGACTGGCTGTCTGAGGCCAGACTCACACTGGAAACCAGGCAGGTAGTCAGCTTGCTGTCTGCTTACGCAAATGCTGTGGGGTTAGGAACCACCCAGGCTCCATAGGCTGCCACTCTCATTTAGCCTTGTAATCCTTAAAGGAAAATCTCTTTCCAGTGTCAAGTAGTTGCCCACTTTAGGCTTGAAAGGTAGCTTGGTAGTGGTTGTAGCTTACATCTCTGTGGAGGTCGGTGGCTATACTCACCTTTGATTCACAGGAAGAGTGCTTGATACTCACATACCCCCTTTTCACTGTTGTATTCCTTTTATGTTAACTGAAGTTAACCAAGTGATGGATGTTAAGATGCAACATAAGTTTCTTTGTAATGAAGCACTAAGTCACTGTGGGTCGTAATTTGTAAAAAAAAATATGATTTAATGCACCCTCTCAATCTACTCTTGTTAATTCAGGCCTGCAGGTTTAGTACAGCTATTTATTTCTGGTCATTTTGGCATGAAAAATGAATCCTATCATTGATTAAAGAATTTATCATGCTGCATTTTATTTTTGTCAATACTGCACATTACAATAAATCATCAACAAGAATGCGAGTGGTAGACGTCTTAATTCGTCCCTTACTACTGTTGAAAGGACTGCATTTCAAGTGATGAATATTCAAAGATAACCAGCTGCAGTTGAACAGCAGAATGTCAGTGTGTGCTTCTGTCGTGGTCAAAAGTTTACGTCCAAAGAACACGTGTTTCATGGCAGACTTGAGTTCCAATGATTTCTTCAGCTCTCATTTTTCTGCGATGGAACGAGTGGAACACAAACTACTTTGTCATAAAAAAAACATTCATGAAGTTTGGTTCAATATTGAATTTATTATAGTTCTTCTGAAAATGTGACCAAATCTGCTGGATCAAAAACATACATACAGTAACTTGAAGGATCAATTTAGGTGATTATAGAACGTTGTGTGACTCAATGTTCTTTGTAGCATGGCCTCTTAACTTCTTCTGAGTGATTATGATTGATTTTTCATTAATAGGGCCTGTTTGATACACACATCAGACTGAGCCACAAACACTACAATGGGGAAAGTGAAGACCTCAGCACTGATCTGTAAAAGCACATTATTGATTTGATCAAGTCAGGAAAGTCACTTGGAGCCATTACAAAGAAGTTACAGGTCCTGAGATCAACAACTGTAAGTATAAAGTGCACGGCACAGTTGTGTCACTGCCGTGATCAGGAAGAAAACACATCATCATCTGCTGCTGAGAGAAAACTGGTCAGGATGGTCAAGTCTGCAATGAATTAGAAGCTGATGGATACAGGTGTCAGTGTCCACAGTCAAGTGTTTTGCATCGACATGAGCTGAGAGGCTGCCGTGCAAGAAAGAAGCCCTCGCTCCAGACGTGGCACCTTAAAGCCCAACTGAAGTTTGCTGCTGATCACACGGACAAAGAAAAAACCTCCTGGAGGAAAACTCTGTGGTCAGATGGAACAAAGATTGAGTTGTTTGGCCACAATGAGCAGCAATATGTTTGGATCTTTTTAATAAGAACATTCTGGCATTTTTCTAAGAAAGGGTAAATAACTGGTCATTTATTTCAAGAGATTTCCAAGAAACATCCAAATGCTTTCTTCTTAACTATGATGTCATTTTAATTTCCAACTAGTTTCTGTCCCTTCAGCAGGCCAACAAACTAAAGTGTTATTTCAGCTTAATGTCCAAAAATAAAAAATGTACTCGCCTGCAGCAGTCAGGCAGCAACAAGTTACTCAGTGCTACACTGAGTAACTAGCTACAACAGTTCACTTCAGTTTAGCGACCTGCTGAGGGAAAATTAAATGGAAACTTGTAGGAGATTAAAATTACATGATCAGCAGAAGTTGGGGGCTAAGATGCTTTGTGAATAACTTTTTTCTCTTCAGGATCTAGTCTTAGTTTTCAGGAAAAAATCTTAGAAAACGTCACAATTCTAAGAATCTTCTTAGAACGTCGTCACCAGGAGCAACTCTCTGAACCTGGAGGCTTTATGAACACGGCTTCCGGCTTCTTTCGTCCAGATCCATGCATTGCTCTGAGAAATTAACAAAAATGTTGAGAAGCGCTCTATCCCAGAATGTTCATGGATTGCCCTTTATCAAGATCCAAACCAAAAGTTAATGCAATCTATTCTGGGCCCAGACCCATCCTCCCTCCAAGTTTTGTGGAAATTTGTTCTGTAGCTTTTGTGTAATCCTGCTGACAAACCAACAAACAAAATTGACATGGGTGAAAACATCTTGGTGGAGGTGAAAATAGAACTGATAAGGCCAGGTTGCACAATGACTTTTTTTTTCTAAATTGGGACAGCAGGCAATTAATTTATAAATCAGGAGGTCCCACAACACAGAGGTGCTTCTCTGGCAGGTCAGGGGGACAGAAAATGTTATCCAATGCATCAAAATAACATGCACAGAACACACAGCTTTAAATTACGCTTCAAGCTTCACTGAATCTTGACTGCTCACTCTTAAAAGAAATCTAAAAATCAGATTTAAAATGCATCCAAAACAGGAAAACAAGTGATTTATGAGTATCTTCAGTGGGACGTACTGTAAAAGGACAGAATAAAGAAAATGAAATATTAGACTACACAAAATATGTACACTGATTTTGATAGTCACAGAGGAGGCGCCGGATCCAATGAAATAGATGATCAATCAATCAATTAATCAATCAATCTTTATTTGAATAGCGCCAATTCCCAACAAAAGTCATCTCACGACACTTTCCAAATTGAGCCGGTCTGGCCCATACTCCTTGATTAATTTATTTACAAAGACCCAACATTTCCCCCATGAGCAAGCAGTGGGCGACAGTGATTAAAACTCAGGAGCATGGCACACTATAACAAACAGGATTGGCTGTGTTGTTTTCCAGGACATACCCCTCACCTCACCTTCCCTTACTGTGGCAGCGGAAAAGAAACCTCACAAAAGGACCTCTCTAGACACAGTGTTTAGTGTGTCCGTTCTGGGCTAGTGTACAAACATGGCAGCGAAACACAGCGGGCACAGTGGAAGAGGACCTGCTCCCTCTGTAGACTGTAGGCATTTTAACATATGACAACCCAACAATCTTAGTTTGATTAGTGATTTAGTTTCTACAAGATTTATCTCACTGGACCTTTAAGAAAGATGCAAAGTGTGCACAACACAAATGAGCAGAAAATTCAGAAAACAAACAAGATAACGTAACCATAATATGCTGGACAGACACACAAAAACCTTTTTAACAAAGTTTAATGACTTTAATGTCATAAAAGACAAAAGCCCAGCCAGTAACTTTCCTCTGAGAAGCCCAGAGACTGTTTATTGAAATGTGTATTGTTGTGTAAAATAAATCCACACATAACCTGAAATACATTATTTACTGTATGAACACTTTATTTGCAAAATCAGTTCAAAGACATCCCTCAAACGAATTAACACCTGTCTGATACTCTGCACACACACAAAACATGATTCTTCTGAGTGACATGAACAACCACTTATCCAAACATACTCAGTTTGTATATTAAGATTCATATGTACGTGCACGGACATTTTACAGATTAAAACATCCAACAAAAACATGTAATTTATTCAACCTCAACTCGTCCTCTCTTCATATCAGTGCAGACCGTTGGCTTCACTGGATGGCTGTTGGGAGTGTTTCAGGCTGTTGGAGGGAGGACTGGCAGCAGTCATTGTAATGAAGGCAGCATGACACGCCATTAGATTATTCAATAGTGCTACAAGAAATCACTATTTGTCCCTTGCAGCCTAAAAGGTGTGATCAGTGATATTTACTGTCTGTTTGCACAAAATGAGCAGAATATGGGACAACACCTGTTCACCTAATGCACCTTATGTGGAATGTCACTATATTTCAATGCAATCTTCAGCACAACCCAACCAGGAACAGTGGATGATATCATGTGTCTAGTGACTGTTCTCTCTGATCGAGGTCGCCTTGTCCACACAGGCAGCACATCCGCTTCGAGGCCTGGTCACACTAGCATTTTTCTAGCAATTACCCAAACATGATTTAATAATAATATTCAGCTATTTTCCAATGAGCAGTTAGTAAACAGCTGGTAATTCCCAACTAGTTTCTGCCTAACTTCCACAGGTCAGTCAATTGAATGTCTATCACTTCAGCAGATCAGTCCAACTTTGGAACAATTTTCCTAAATGTCATTTTTTTAAAAGTTAGTCACCATAAATGCTAGTTTCCAACAAGTACAACTTGTTAATCAAGAATCAAGCCAATTTCCTATTTTAAAATATTCCTCCTCTTTGAGAGAGAGAGAGAGAGAGAGAGCCTGATTGCTGACTGTTGAATTGGCGAGAACGTAAGTGGTTACAAAACATACTTCAGTTTACTGACCTGCCGAAGTCGGGCAGGAACTAAATGAAAATGGAAATGTCATGATCAGCAGAAGTGAAGCAGAAACTACTTGGAAGTTTCCTGGAAATGTATTAAAAATATTACCAGCTATTATTTGAATTATCTGACCATAGTTGAAAGTGAAAACTCAAACATTATGTGTGTGATGCATGTGATGACACAATAATACCATCTCCACTGGAGATAATACCACCGAAAGAATCAGGGATTGTGGAGGAGGACACAGTATTTCCCTTGCCCCTTAATATTTGTAAGGAGCCCAATTGTGCTGATAGCAATGTTAACACTGACACTGTTTTGTATTTTGCAAGTTTGTCCATCTTGGTCTTCATCCGCAGCCATGTTAATGCCACACATTAGTTCATGCAAACATTGCCGACAGGTTTCCACTCTGGTCCATTGTGTTATAGGAGAACATGAGTAGTCCAACATTTCCTAACCCTCATCCTGACCCAACAGTGGTCTTGACTTGGTTCTGTACTGTTGAGAGTTTTGATATTAAACTTCATATCCTGGGAAGAAAGTGTGTCATGGTCATAGAGGGTGTGACCCGGTTGCCTCTCTTGGTTTTGCCAGTTTTGCTGAGGCCAATGTACATGCCAGGGTAGACAGCTGACTCATAAGCATTATAGTTGTTGGCCAGGAGATTCTCCTTGAACTTGGATTCATCATTGTAGTGGCCCTGAGGAAAAGGAGGATAACACATTTAGCTGAATTCACCGATTCTGTCAAGAGGAGTGGCTAAAAATTCAGCTACCAGAAGCTTGTGGATGGCTATCAAGAGCAGCTAACTGAGGTGGAAATGGCCAAGAGACATTTAACCAAACATTTAACCAACACATTTTCAGGAGACCTGTAATAAATTCATTATGTATGTATGTATGTATGTATGTAGGTAGGTAGGTAGGTAGGTAGTGAACACACACTGGCACTCATCCATTCATAGATATAGTACAGACTGATTTAATGCACAGGTTGGATGGGAAGTGTTTAATTAAAATAGTTTATTTAATTAATTGCTGTGTTTTACAGGGTTTGCGTCCGGTTTGAGATCAAGAGTGATGTGTTGTTAATTTATGTAACATAAGTAAGTCAATGTACTTAAGTGATGTAACTTACGTTACTTATGTCACACGAGAGGTGTGACGTATGTCACATATCATGCCCTGCGTCACTTATGTAACTTACGTTACAAGACTTAATGTAGTTATATTACCCCAACTATGATCTCTTCCTGAACCTAACGAAGTAGTTTTTGTGCCTAACAGTGAAAACGTCATACTATGTCATAATATGTGAAGCGTTTGTCAGCAAGATTTATTTTTAAAGTGTAACAGGATGTTGTGTATTAAGTATTATTGCTAATTTGACCCATCACATACAAAACTGAAACTAGAGGGGTAGGTAGCAGGGCTGTAGCCAGAACTGTAGAAATACTGAGGTCATGTCCCCCGACCCAGCACATCCATCGGGAACACTTTGAAGACTATAAATCTGTGCATTTCTCTGCATTTTGAGTGAACCAATAATTGTTTTATAAAGTAATATCAGTGCCAGCAAAGAGATGAAAATTGGACTCAAATTCTAACAGAAGAAGAAGAAAAGTAACAAATATGGCCAATTTTGACATAAATGTATTAAACTTACTGATGTCAGTAACACTTTATCATAACCATCATTAATAAATGATACATTTATAGCTTATTAGATTTAGTTAAGTAATTCATTATACATCAATTGCAAAGGTTAAAAACATCAGTTGCAACTCTCTAATGGCCATCCAAATAAAGTTTATAAATGAACTACACAGTATTTATTAACCATTTTCTCAGTATTATGAACATCAACTTTCCAATAAACAGTTGCTAATAAATAGTTTATAAAGCATTTCATTGCTTTTAACAGTGAAAAAACTATGAACAAAATTTTCATTAACTATAAATTTGCATTTTTTGTATCATATATAATTGTTTATTTTAATGATATGACAGATATTATAAAGTGTAACCAAATATATATATGAAGATATCAAAGACCGAGAAAAAAATACCTCGGACATGACCTCAGCGTGAGTAGAGACTGACCAAGCTGCTCTATTTGAGTTGGGAGTGAGAACATCTTGACATTTGACGCCAGCAGCAGTTTACAGTACAGTATAAAGTACCCCACCTGTGCTACAGCACTAAGACATGTAGGAATCAGTGACCCTCACCAGGCACATTCTGGCATGAAGATGATGCAGTTTGACACCAGAATCAATAAACATCTGCACAAAAAGCTTTGCAGAACCAATGATAATCTAAGTTATTATCAAACACTGAGTCATCAAATTAGTAAGCCATGACCAGTTCTTACCGAACCATAGAGTTTCCCTTTGTCGCTCATGGCAATGAACAGACCGCTCCTCACGCCATATAGCGTCACCACTCCTCTCTCCACTGGGGAAATTTCTAGAAGGCCTGGGATGAAACATGAACATGATCAGCAGCAGATACAATACATCAAAAAAGGAAAAGCTGACCAAAAGGGAACAGTAATGATAGTTAATAAAACAGGAAAAGCAGAAAGTGACTGATTAATGCTAATGTATTCAGTTAGTGAGATTGCACAGATGATACACTGAAGATATTTTTTACACTTTAAAGCATCATTTAAGTCATTTTTGTGATTATTTGTATGTGTATGTGTAAGCCTCACCAAATGCTCCAATTTCACTGGATTGATTTTTTTCAATACAATCCATGACATGAATTGGGAGGGCCTAAGTTAGTTAGTTAGTTGATATGGAATGATCCAATGATTGAAGTGGAAAAAGGAAGTGTTTTGGGGGGTAAACCAAATTATTACCTTTACAAATGATGCATATTCACGCCCTAAACGGTGAACACAAATTGGCAAAATATCCAACAGAGGAAAGAGTTTGTGGAAACTGCATGACAGGTGAGGTAGAGACAGCGATGCACTTCCTCTTTAAATGTAGCAAATAGAATGATTTAAGAGAACACTTTAAAAATGTGACTTTTTAATGCTCAGATTCACAGAATTAGATGACAATCTTGTTTTCATTTCAGCGTCCATGTTAACAGGTTAGTGCAGCCACACTGCTAGCGTCACATGCGGTTCTCTGCAAAAATAGACCTGTAAACTCCATGTAAACAGACAGCTCAGCAAAAGCAGCCATACACTAAACAAGCAGTCAGTGAGGACGAAGCATTAACCATGAGGGCATGATTTCACACTGAGAAAGCCCCTCTTTGCTAAGAATAACAACAAAAGAACAACAATAACCATTTTCAGTATGGTCAGACCTTTACACCCTGTCTTGTTTGTCTGTTAGTCAGATACTCTAGAAGCACACAAACTGAGAAACACATGATACACACAGTGACAGAAAATATAGAGTAACACGCAAGTACTGTGAACAAATGAACAAAGATAGAAAGAAAGAATAAGACACTCTGCCTCCCTGTTGTTCACGTGAGCTCTGACTGAGCTGAAAGTGGGGGTGCATCAGGTCAGAGGAGAGAGCAGCAGGCCTGACTGACAGAGGTCAAGAGGCAGCTCATAGCTCTCTGCTTCTACATGTCAAGGTCCGAGCCTTCAGGTGAGCAACTTAGAAAAGGGAGAGAAGAGGAGGAGGGAAAGAAATCCCACTATAGAGGTATGCCGTCTTTTATATCATTAAAAACAATACCGTGTTGTATAAAGACGTTTCATTAGTACTAGCTAGCTTAAAATAAAATAAAGTATGGCAGATGGCACTGAGCAGGAAAAGAGGAGGTGCACCACCTAGTGGGGTCTGCAGTTATAGATCTACACAGGCTGAGACATTTGGTTCAGGCTGGTGGAGTGAGGGAGGTGCACACCTCAGTCCATGCTGTCGTGCAAGGAAGACGCCAAGACTTGAAGCAACTGGAAGGCTCAAGGCTGTTTCATTAGTGTATTGTTGTGTGCTGTCAGTTTTTAATGTGTGGCATTTGTTTTCATGCCATATAGTCCCTTTCACACATGCACTGTAACTCTGGTTTTATCCAGTGGGGGTGTCGATGACGTGTTAGCTTCTGTGTCAGCGCTGGTTTAATCAGCTGTAACACATATCCAAATGTACACAGGGACACGTGAAAATGGTGTTTAACTGCTCATTGTCCAAGTTCTGCAAAACATCTGCCCAGAGTATTTCCCCGCTCAGTCTCTCGTGCTTTTCTCGTTCACGCTGCTGCTGGACACAGATCCAACATTCTGCAGCTTTCTTTTTACGGTGGGATCTTTGTGGACGGAGTTTAGCTTACTCTTCTCTGCTTGCCTGTCTATTATTTTCCACTCTTTCATCCACATTGCAGATATGTCCAAATGCATAGTATTAATATCAATGCAAAAAAACAGTCATCATTACAGAGCAGTCTGTAGCCTACTACCCAGGCGTGGTGTGTGCTGCATGTGTGAACAGGCAATTGTGGACAGTATCCTGATCTGATTCTCCAGATCTTTCTGTTGACAATGTGGAGCTGCTTAGTCTTCCGTTCGGATTGTCATTGGGCTTTGAATAACTTCATCTCGTCTGAACACTGAATATTTTACTGTTCCATGGGGAGGAACCAAATCAAAGGAAAGTGAACTAATCACTTTTATTTGCACCTTTTCCTGACATTACATTTTTGCTGGATCCAAAACTGAGGATAACTGGTATGTTTAAAGAGGACCATGGTTCAGTGATAGAAACCCAAGACTTATTTAAAGCTGATAACCTTAAAGGAAAGTAAGAAGTTCAATGTGGGAAAACCAAAGATAGTTAAGAATAAGAACTAGTATCGAATGTTTTCTCTGTTCAGTTTTTTTTTCTTATTGATGAATTTCTTTGGTTGCATATTGTAATATTATTCCTTTAGATACTGAACCTAGGATCAGCAGCATAGATTCCCTATCTAAGGGAAATGTTAAAGGTTAAAGTGTTACAGTATCATTAACTATAAAATAATAAAGTAAGAAGTATATCAGTGTGTGATTCCCTAACTCTTATACTGACAGTTTTCAACCAGTCCATAAATGAAATATATTTACAGCTTTTGTTTTTTCCAGTGCTGCTAACTCTCACACATCAACATTTAGACTCAGCTAATTTACACATGCTCTCATGCTGCACATCTATTTTTTCACGGCAAGTTTTTTAAATTGTATTGCTGATAACTGCACAAAAAGTGCACAGACAGCCAAGCATCAGCGTCTCTCAGCGGCGAGAGGAACATTGGGTTGCTATGGTTACATGGACGTTCGCTGTCGCTCTGAAACTTTTTCATGACTATAATAAGAGAATAAGAGGTTATTAAGATAGCATGCCTATGCAGAATCATAAATGAATAACGTCCACAGATACCCTGGATAAGTTTGAAGCACAATCTGACATTCTTGTTCCTGGAACATCGTAATTAATGTTGCTCCATCATTGAAACCGACCAATCACATTTTTGTAATGTCATAGCTAAGCAACTCGGGGAAGAAGACCGGAAAAGTTAACATGTGGGAGTAGTAATCCTTTCAGACACATGTTTAATGCTGTGAAAGGGGCTATTTGAACCCAAACCATGTTTTTCTGAACTTAGCCAAGTATTTTTGTTGCAAGTTTTTCAGTTCCCTAAACCTAACCAAAAAGAGACAGAAAACTGAAAAGAAAAAAATTAATAAGAAGAAATTAATAAGTGAACAATATAAAAATATGTTACAAATGCAGTTGTCGTCGTCGTTTGTCTCGTGAGTTGAAATGATGGTACTGGAGCAACACTGATTATGATGTTACAGGAACAACGCCAACATGACTCGCAAAGCAACCGTGTGATTGGTCAGTTTTTCATAATCCACTCATGAATCATTGGTTGCATGGCCCTTATTTGATTTAAATTCTCTCTCAAGTTACTGAAGTCTTGATATTTTCACTTTTCTTAACATAAAATCATTTGGACACAAGCTGGCTATGACCAGTTACTTTCCTGATGTACATGGATATAAACAGGGAATGTCAAAAAACTTACTGTATCTGTTTTCATTATGCACGCCTGTGATCTTCCCATTTGGTAAAACCTGAATGTGGAAGCCGATGCCAACATTACAGTAAAGCCTTCTTAGTCTCTTTATCCCCAGCAGGTATTCTCCATCTCTTGCTGTCACCTCCCTTTTGTCCCAAGAGCTGCTGCTGGCCCAAAGCAATGACCCGGCATTACGCAGGGTTTGTCTCTTACTGCTGATGACTGGGAGAGGAGCAAAGAAGCTACATAGAAGGATCCCATACAAGAGCAGAGGTAGTTTGGACCTTGATGATGACATCCTCTGTGTGCCAGTCGCAGGAATCGCAGAGGCACACAACTAATGTGTATTTATAATCCCAACTAAATGTTGACTTAGTATGTACAGAAAGAGTCATAGAATCTTTACAGCTTCAGTCTCGCAGAGATACACCAGGAAGAAAATGTCTCAACTTCTGCACTCTTTAAAGCCCAGAGAAAAGTTTCAGTATGCATATTGAGACATCTCTAACAACTGAACCGAGGGGTCCCATTTGCAAGTTATTTGTCTCCTGTTCTCCAGTTTTGCTTCCTCCCTAGGTTCAGCAGACAGACAACACACTTATATGTGCCCCATATTACATCACACACCACCTGCTGTCTTGTTTGTCTGTGAGTCACAGATGCTGTAGAGGCACACAAACTGAGAAACACATAAAACACATAGTGACAGAAAACATAGAGTAACACGCAAGAAAACAGAAACATAAACTATCCCATTATTAATTCTCTGTAATGAATAAAGAGATTGTAAGTAGATTTGACTACGTCAGAGCCCAATGGCCAAAGTTCACCATGTCACCAATATGTAGGTGTACACAGTATGTATATGTATATATTACAGGAGCTTGAGAAGACGAGCTTTGTTATCCCGAAATAACAAGATACATTAACCCGCTATCATGAGAAAACAAGAGGTTGTGTGCCAATTAATGGAAGCTAGAAATGTCTGATCAAGGATCTAAGAGGATTGATCTGAAAGAGAACATAATTGATTTGAACAAGTCAGGAAAATCACTTAGAGCCATTTCAAAGCAGTTACAGGTCCCAAGATCAACTGTGCAAACTGTTTGTAAGTATAAAGTGCATGGCACAGTTGTGTTTCTGCCACAATCAACAAGAGTCAACCAAAAACCACCAAAAAGAGAGGCTGCCATGAATTAGAAGCTGCTGGAAGACAGGTGACAGTGTCCACAGTCAAGTGTGTTTTGCATCAACATGAGCTGAGAGGCTGCCGTACAAGAAAGAAGCCCTAGGTTTTTGAATGGTCTTCCCAAATATTGACTTGAACCCCATTGAGAACATCTGGACTGTGTTGAAGAAACAAGTTCATGCCAGGAAGCAAACAAATTTAGTTGAACTTCACCGAATCTGTCAAGAGGAGTGGTTAAAACTTCAGCAAGAGGTCAACCAGAAGCTTGTGGATGGCTGTCAGATTTGTCACATTTTCAGAAGACCTATAATAAATTAATTATTGAACCAAACTCCATGAATGTTTTTTGTGACTAAGTAGTATGTGTTCCTCTCGTTCCATCACAGAAAAATGAGAGCTGTAGAAATCATTGGAACTGAAGTCTGCCATGAAACACATGTTCTTTACAAGTGGATGTAAACTTTTGACTGTGACTATAGCACACATTTATTCTGGGGATTGAATTGAGAATGACAAAACAGAATGAGATAAATGAACCTTGAACATTGATACAGCATATATATATATATATATAACAACAATGTACTGTATGTGGAAGGGCAGGGAACAGGAAGCCTAGCACTAGGAGCCAGGAAAGGGGCAGAGTCTGTAAAAAGGGGTGGAAATCTTACCTGAGACACACCCGAGGGAGCAGCTGAGGCCAGCCTTTCTTTGCTGTTTGAACTGGCAGGCCACCTTTTTACTACAAACTGTGTTTTGAAAGCATGATTTTAGAGAATAGGGAAACTATGTAATCATGAAATGTTTGTTTTAGCTCATGGTATTACATTAGGGTGTTGCTAAATTATATATTTATATATATGTAAGATTCTCCATGTTTTTTGAGGGACTGTGAATTGAGTGAGTATTCCTTAGGCATTTCAGCCGAGGAGTAAGATTCTAGTCATCTGCATGTCTCTGATTAATGGAGAAGACTGCTACTCTTGAAAGGTATATCATTTATTTATTTATTTATTTTATTGTTTTACAAACATACCATACCATGTGTTTTGGTTATTAAGTTTTCCTTTGTATATTAAATTGTGTCTGTTTCTTTTAAGTGTTAAACAAAGACAATCTTAGCACTAAGAGCTTGTAAGATGAATTATTCAAATAACACAGAGTAACAAGTAACATAACAAACATGTTCTTATCTGTATCTTAGGATTATGTAACAGTGAACAACATCTAAAATAATAAATGATAATAGAAGTCATCATATGTAAATCATACTGGTTAACATAACATTATATCATTGTGTTAAAACTCATTAGATAGCAGAATCCTGTAAATTAGTGGATTTTGAAGCAGTTAGAGCTCATGCTCTGAAACACAAGCTGTATATATTTACACATTCAAGCTGATCGTTCTGAACACTTTAGGTGAATAGAAGGAGAAAGAAGAGAGGAACTAACTTAGTGAGAAATGTGGTATGTTTATGACTCTTGATAGGTTTGAAGAAAGGATGAGGATGTGAAGTCCGTGGTTGGTGGGACAAGGCATTTCTGTTTCTTGTCTTTCTTGACATCCTAAGGTCAGAGGTCATTGGGTCTGTGTGTGTCTATGTGCACAAAGAGCCTTTTGATTAAACCATCAAAATGTTTATGAAAGACAAATTTCTTTGTGCGTTCCAGTGTTTGGTCTGCTACAATGCAATGCATTTAATTAGCCATGCTTGTTGGTATAACCTGATGAAAAAAGACAAAACATTAGAGACAAATTATTCACACACAAAAAGACAACCACTTTTCTCATGTGGACATGACTGATATAATGTTTTAACCGCAGTTGGTCTTCTTAAGGTCTAAGTAAAGAAGTGAACACACCTCTATTCAGTATACCATGATGAAATATCAAGGTACAGCATTATCTCCTCATTCACCTAAAAAAGTAATCTAAGCACCTCTGTAGTCTTATTGTCTTCGTGATTGGACGGACCTGGATATGGGGGTTCACACTGGATTGTGATGGAAACTGAGACATCTGTACTGGAATGATTGAACTTTAAGGTAACTAACGTGGATATTCTTTATGTTTTATATTATTTCACACAAACACAGTCTATTATACACAAGATTTGCTGATTTATTTCCAAATCATAATACAAAATAGGAGACAACAATGTAACAAGAAACTTTATTTATAATAGTGTATAATAATGTAATCATTTGTGATCATACTTGTATAGAGATACGGACTGAGAAAATTGTCCTGGTGTAAATGTGGCAGGTTATCTAATCAGTAGATGATGATTTGTTATTGTGTCACAAATAAATACAGTTCACTTCTTTACCTGATGAAGACCATCAGCAGTTCAAATAATTCCAGTCAGATCCACAACAAATAAGACTCGGGGAAAAGACAGAAGTGTGGCATTGTGTTTTGTTTTGTTTTGTTTTGTTTTGTTTTTAAATTACTAAATAAGTTACTCACTACTCAAGTATTTTTTTAGTTAGGACTTTTTTACTCTTACTTAGGAAGTTATTTATCGATAGATGACTACTTTTACTTCTCCTGCAGTAACTATGAAAAGTAACGATACTTTAACTTACACTGGTTCAGTTTTTGGCTTCTCTACCAACCTCTGCTCAAAATTGTGTTGGACCGATTGCATTCAATTCTGAAAGTGAAATGAGGCATTTTGTGGAGGCTGTGACGCTCAAAACTATTTCCCCACCAATTTTACAACCACTTCTTTCACAATGTAAGCTTATGCTTAACAGTGTTTTTAGGCCACTATGCATCCTGTGACATTGTGTGGCCACTATGTCATATTAGCTTGTTTGGGACTCTCTTGATTGAGATTAATGCCTACAGTGCGTTTTACACGGCTTGCTTAGATTCAATTTGTCACAGTTTTGTAATCCTATAACTTCAATTATTCATACTACTGCCCTCCTTTCTTTGACACCAACTACTCTTATATTTAGCCGCCGTGAGCGGCCAACTTGGTTCAACTTGGCCTTTAGCGCCTTGTTAGCCACCTGTAGCTCCTTGCAGGTAGATCAGGTGAGGTTATCTGACCATGCATCGCTGTGACAGCCTTGTCTAAGCCCTGTATCCATACGCTGCTCTGCTTCATGGTGCTCTTTCTGTAGGGTAGTTAAACATGATCCAATGTCAACAAAACTTCCCTCCATAGATCTTTTCATGTCGTCCAGAAGTTTGGAGACTTAGCGCCGCACCTTGAGCGTTAATGGCAGCCATTATCATGTCATCGCAGTCAGGCTAACATCCATCGATGGCTTCTGAGGCTCTTCGTCCTTTTTAGGTTTCATGATCAGATAATAAGATAACCATACATACACTGATGGGTTTACTCAAAGTTCAAAGACAAAATAAAAACTTGTGCAGTAGTTTCAATAATGTTTTTGGAAAAAAACAGCAGAGCTCACGAAAAATTTGACTACTCCATTACAGAGCCCCTTTGTCCCCCAATGTAGTATGTTTACTAACTGTTGTACAAGTAATATCAAAAGTCTAGGATGGCCACTGACATCAGGAGAAGGAACTGGCGATGAAAAATGGCTGTTCAGCTATTACGAAAGAATTTTAGAACTAAACTTTAGTCTGGCTAAGAGAAAGAAGCAAAAGTATATGATTTCTAAATCAGTCTAAACTTTGTTCAACATACATGAAAAAAGGTGTAAATAAATGTTCTTCCTTGTCTCTACATGTGGGCTCTTGCTTATGCAGTGGTGAGCCATAGGATCCCACTTGCCAAATGCGATTAGGGTTACAGAGTTGAGGCCTTGTTTGGAGATAAAAACACAGGAGGTGAATGAGAAAACCTATTAAGCATTACCAAGAATAAACATCTGTGACCCAAGATTCTCAGATTTTTTCTAGGCAGTGTCACAATTCCTCCCACATGGCTTGGAGGAGAGTCTGTTGACAAGGTTTGATGTCAGAGAAAATGTTGATAATAGGTTACCTACGTCACAACTATGGGGTTTTCTCCCAGTGATGAGACTAGTCCTTCACATGTGTACACACATGAGCTATCATTGTCTCCGTCTCTCTTTCTGAGCCCTGCAAAGAGCCCTACATGAGCAGCGCTCTGACGCACCACATGTCACATGATATCAATCCTCCACCGTTGCTGTATTATATGCAGACTAGATAGGCCAACATTTGTTGGTATGAATCACTATGTTGTTTGCAATGTGTCTTTACGCTTGAGCGATCTGTATGCTTCCGAGCAGAAGCAGAAGTTACAGACAGGAGGGAGAGCGTCATACTTCATCCTACATCCTTACTTTCCAGTAGACTATAAGAAAAGCTGTTAACATTGATAATTATCTGAGCCATGCTGTTCTCCACTGAAATGACACAGTCATTGCCCTATAATTTTAAAAACTATATAAATTGTTCTGTTCTGTCTGTAAAGGCAGACCCTAATTTATTTAATATATATTTTAACTCCCATAAGGGGTGTAACGGTAAACAAAACTCACAGGATCTGTATACCTCAGATTTGGCCATTTATGTCACTTAATGTCCATAATCTTCCTGTGACAGCTACAATAACATCCCCTCCCGGGGGTGTGTCTAGATTCCACGCCCATTCATTCAATTGCAGGTTGTCAAAATGAGATGGCGGTTCCCTCACAAAAAACATATACAGGATAGATACTCTTTAAACCTATACACATATTCTTCTACTCCATTATATCTCAGTGGCAAATGTTACACTTTTATTTCAGTACATTTATTTTAAAGCTTTAGCTAGTTTAGTTAGCATTAGCCCTACTGGTTAATTTACTTAGATCTTTTTATTTATATTTTATATCAATAATCTAAAGTTGTAGCTAGGTTATATTATTATAGGTTAAGCCACCCAGCTGTATATACAGTTATTAAAATTAGTTCATCCTTTACCTGCTGCAGCCCTAAAGCTATGAACACATTAAACCATCAATAGTTCTAATTTGAGAATATACTATACGTATAATATTGTGAAATGGACCATTTGTTTATTCAGTCAAGAAAATGAAGAACGTGTTTATTTAGTGTGTTTAAGCGCATGAAATCAGGCAATGAAGATCTTTATGTTCTGATTAAAATGTTTTTCTCTGATGCACCCCAGTAGCGCAGTTGGTAGAGCGTGTGACTCATATACTGACAACCTGTAGAGGCCCACGGTTAGAGCCCGACCTGTGGTCTCTTGTTGCGTGTCATCACCCTGCCTCCCGTCACCTCCCAAGCTGCTGCGCCTAGAGCAGTGAAACATGGTTTTTTAACCTCCGATATTATTATACATAAACAAAATGGCAGCTCTCAAGATCTTTGTGTCTGTGGACGCACACTGACAAAATTGTGTGGGGGGCTGGGAGACCTGTTGGGATGTCCACTGAATAAGAACAAAGAGATGCACTGTAATGCTCATGATATGTTTGGCCTCCGTCACCTCCCGAGATAGACAGAGGATGTTTGTGAACACACTTTTATAAACTTATTGCATCTCTTTTATCATCAACCACTGCGTGAGGATTTTTTGATGAAATATCAGAAAAATTATATACAGAACAATGATGATCATTTCTGCTGAAAAGCATAATAGTTCATGCATCTTGTAACCACCCCCCACCCAATGAAATATTCAAACCAAATACTTTAAATACAAATATGATCACGGACCGAGCGTATTTAAAGATTATCTACCATGAGGTCATCAATATTATGCCTCAGCTTTTTGTTTTTTAAACAGTACTGCATGGAAGTTATAGTAATATGGCTGGGGAATTCATACAGATTTCTGTATTCATCCCCAAAAGCAGTTGTAATTACTAAGAAATCATGTTCACAATAGATCCCTCTATGCAGGGGAACATGGCAGGGTTGCCCTCTGAGTCCTTTGCTGTTAATTTTAGCCATAGAATCTCTGTCAGTAAAGTTAAGAACGTCACAGTTCATCAGTAGCCACATTCACACTGCCCTTTGAGTGCGGGGATCCTGCGCCAATTCTCCGCATCATCCTCTGTGTGAAAGTTTCAGATGAGGCGAGGGGTGAAATTTCGTTGTGCCTCCAGAGGTAGTATCAGTGGCACAGCAGAGGCAAACCAGCATCTTTGTGAATGGATAAGCAGGCGGCGTGGAGTGAGGGCATGTCGATCTGATGGTGTTCACAGTCTGATAACTAAACAGATCCTTCACTCATCAAAATAAAGAGAAATTTCCCACAAAGCAGTTTAAGTATAAGGTTTCTGTTTTGCAGATGATCTTTTGATATACTTAATATTAAGATTAAAGATCCACTGTCCTGTGCACCTGAAGTTTTGAGGATATCGGTTCACTTTGGTAGGTTTTCAGGCTATAAACTTAACTTCATGAAAAGCATTTCCCTATTAGTAACAAGGCTGTACAAATCTCAGATTCAGACTTGCCCTTTTGTATCTCGAATTCAGGATTCCTGGGAAGTACCTAGGAATCAATATCAACCCATCCTATACTGACTTGTTTAAAGCCAATGTTACACCCATACTTGAAAAAAATTACCACTTACTTGAAATTAGATCTCCAACGCTGGGGTGCCCTTTATCTATTCCTTTAGCTTGTAGGATTAAATGTAATAAAATGGACGCAATGCCTAGTTTGCTGTATCTGTTCTGATGTCTTCCAGTTTCCAAAGTCCTTCTTCCGCCTTCTTCCAAGACTGCGTGTTAAATGATGTGTTCTCATCTTATAGTTTAAGTTGTATTATATCATTTGTGAGAATAATATGCTCCCATATTATATGATTTACGACCAATTTATTTTATCCAACTATTTTGTAAGTCATACATACAATGTTGATTTTCACGGAGCTGTGAAGAAACTAATAAACACATGGAAAGAGATCTATACATTGTATTTCATTAATATGGAAAATGAAAATGGAAACACAACACTGCATAAGGGAATTCCTTGAGAGGCAAAGGCAAAAGGGTGGGCTCGCCCTCCCAGATTTGATGCGTTACTATTGCACAAAATTGTCTTCTGGTTTCAGGCTCCAGAGACAGATTGTTGTGTTGCTGAGGCTAAATTTTGTGTGTCAGTATCAGTTCACTCTCTGCACTGATTACAGCACGGCTTCCTCTCCCTGTTGCAGTTCACCTCTAGCCCGGTAGTTAGATCTACTCTTAGGATTTGGATACAGTTCAGACAGCCATTCCATTTTCAGTTTGCATTGTTAAACTCCAAATGTAACAATCACCTATTTCCAGCTGCTGGATCAGATTGCACCTTTATGTGTACAGGTATTCATTCTTTGATGCTATCTGATGTAAGCTTGGATTTCTACAACCGATGACGAACATTTCCAATGTCAGCCTGCTTGTAATACATTAGTCAATTAAAACACTCTCCATTTTCCATCCCGTTTTGTAATTAATAGTTTCAAACCCAATTGTTCACTGAATATATGTTTTGTTCAAGAATGCAGGTGTAATTACTCTTGTAGTTTGTCTTAAGAATGTTTAAAGTTATAATCAGTGGTTGAGTAACTAAGTAAGCTAGAAAAAGTCTCATGACCGCACCTTCTTTTTCCCCCTCCTTTGATGAGGATAGTGTGGTAAAATGTTTTAAAAGCTGTAAGCCAAGGAAGAGTCCAGGCCCAGACAGAATCTGCAGCCGCCTGCTTACTGTTTGCGCAGAACAATTAGGCCTTATTTTTTATTATATTTTTCAGCAGTCTGTCATTCAGCAGAAGGTGCCACTGTTGTGGAAACAGTCCACGTTAGTGCCTGTGGCCAAAGGTACTCACCCCAAGGTTTTAAAAGACTTCAGGCCCGTGCCCTTAACTTCTTTAATTGTGAAATCTTTTGAGCTACTGATCAAAAAGGAGCTCCTAGCTAGGACAGAGCATCTTTTAGACCCTGTTCAGTTTGCCTATAGGGCCAAGAGGGGTGTTCAGGATGCTTCACTCACCTTGCTGAACCATGTACTGAAACATCTAGAAAACAATAAGACCCACGCCAGGCTACTATTTGTCGATTTTTCCTCGGCCTTCAACACGATCCAGCCACACGTGTTGGTAGAGAAATTGATTGATAATTTTGGTGTAGATCTGGGCCTTGTGGGATGGGTGCTCGATTTTCTTACGGGCAGATCCCAGAAAGTGAGGGTGAACGCAACTCTGGGGAGTTGACTACATCCACCGGCTCTCCTCAGGGCTTGACCTCAATACAGAAGCGCTGTGTAAGAAAGGTCAGCAGCGTCTTTTCTGCTTAAGAAAATTTGCCAAATTTCACGTGGACAAGACTTTGATGACTCTGTTCTACAGATCTTTTATTGAATCTGTTGTTTCCTTTTCTATAATTTGCTGGTATGGCAACCTTGGTACGAAACAGAAAAATGCCCTACAGGGCATCGTGAAGGCTGCTAGTAAAATTGTGGGGACTCGGTTTGTTGATTTGAATTGTCTGTTTAATACGCAAGTACAGAGGAAAGCCATGAGTATTTGTCTGGATAGTACCCATCCTCTTAGCCCTGAGTATGTCTGGCTCCCATCTGGTGTGCGTCTATGTGCCCCTAAGGGGAAAAAGAACAGGTTCAAACATTCATTCATCCCCTCCTCTATTAGGGTACTCAACCTGTTGGAACAGGGTCGATGATGTTGTGGTGGTGGTGATGGTGATGATGATGTTGATGGTGATGTTGAAGATGATGTTGATGTTGGTGATTCCTCACTGTGGCTGAGACTCACTTGAACTGCCTGTTGTTTTTATGTGATGGCTGTGATCTGTTGTATGTGTGACGGTTTCATGTACAGTAATGTTTTAATTTTCTTACACCTACTGCAATCAAATTGCCCAAGCTGGGACAAATAAAATTACTTGACTTGAGCTACATTTACTCAAGTACTGTACCAAAGCAGAATTTAGAGGTACTTACAATAGCAGCAACAACAGTGTAATGCTGCTTGCACATTAATGCTTCAGTATTAATAATCTTATTATGTCATATATAATCATATGCCAGTCAGAAGGGCCAAACCAGTATTTTTACTTCAATACTTTAACTACATTTTCCTACTGATACTGAGGTACATTTGCTTAAGTAAAGGATCTAAATACTTCTTCCACCACTGGCTATAATGTGGCTTTGGTGCCATTATTGGCTGGATTCACCATCTGCAGCTTTATTTATTCATATAATGGTGATCACATAATATAATTCCTGAAATTCAGTTATGATTTTCAGTGGCCCCATGGCCACCTCTATTAAACATTTCTGGAGGCGCCACTGTTCTTGAATGTTGCTGAAGTAAATGATGTGAATATGTTTCCACTCCTGACCAAACCTTGATGGAGAGACTAAATCATTGTCCTGTTTTGAAGTTATGTGCGCCGAAGAGGAGTGTCATTAAGTCCATATACTGTCTGTCCATAGAGGTCGCTGTTGGAGAGTGACGCGTTTTCTTTTCAACCTGCAGTTTATAAACACCACGCGCCTGTATCAAGCCTAATAAATAGCTGCAGGCCTGTGTCATTCTCATGTGAGAGAGGGAGATGTCGATGCAATTAGGTAAATGAGATGCACCCAGAATGTAGCTTAAGTTAGTGAGTTAAGACCTTTTTTGTTATTTATTTATTTATTTGCCTAGTGTTACACAAAGAGATGTTTCTTCATACTCCGGTACAGCTGGTGGCGGTAAAGCTATTTATTGCAATCCGCCGGCGGAAGAAGAAGAAGAAGAGAACTAGGTCGATGGTTACACGGAAGTAACTTTAGTGAGCGTAGATAAAGTATGGAGAGCCCAGAGTTAACCTTCACTTTTGCCTACATTGTGTTCGCTTTCTGCTTCGTGTTTACGCCAAACGAGTTCCGTTCGGCCGGTTTAACCGTTCAGAACTTGTTCTCGTCCTCGCTGGGCAGTGAGGATGTGGGATTCACCCAGTACCACATCAGGAGGACCAGCATTACTGTACTAGTACACTCTGCACTGCCTTTAGGTAAACTCACATTCCCACAGACACAACGACGTGGATATAACTGAGTCATAATGTCATACTACCAGTACCACACCGACTACTACTGAACAAGCTAGTCAACGTTACTCCACAGTTTACCAGCAGTACGTGAGCAATGTTGGATAATCTATCATTAAATCATTTACGGGAAGGTGTAGCGGTAGTGTTAACTTGTAAATTTCAGTCCCATGTTTACATTTTGGCAACGATTATTACCAAACTTTGTTTACAAATGGTGTGACAATCGGCGTGTTGAACACTTACCTGTAACTTAAATGTGAGGGTGCAGAGTTTTGTGACGTGTACGAGGACATTCACAGGGATGTGAACAGCCCAAGGCCAAGAGTCAACACTTATCCCCACAGCCACTGCTGTGTGCCAACAACACAAGGAACCAGCAGACCTCACAGGCTGCGGTGTACAGTTGTGTGCATGTGTTTGTGCATTGGGCAGGGTGGTGTGAAATCGTGTACTTTGCTTACCTCCATATTGTTTTTCATCTCTCTAGGTTACTACATAGGGATGTGTATTGCTGCTCCAGAAAAAAACCTGGGATACATTCTCCAGGTTGGCCCGTCTCTATCTGATCCTGCACATTAAAGAACACACTTGGTGTCAGTCTGCACACATGCCATGACTTTTTAATTTCCCATAACTCCAATTTGGTAAATTGTGTAATGATTGATTAGATTTGTTCTGGAGTTGAACAAAGACAGTTTTGTGTACATTCTACACTAGATGTAAGCAGGTGCAGAGTATCACATTCAGCAAAGGAGAGTATCTACACACAAGATTCAAGGCACAGCAGTAAGGGTGATAATAGAACAAAGTGCCTAAGGCCTCGCAAGGAGCAGGCCCTCAGAAAATCTTGCGTTTTGAATTTTTACACCACTGCTGATTTTCTTGTGTTTTTTCACAGAAGGAAGGGGGAGGATGAGGAGAAGTAGATAATGAGCCATCTTATCTCTAAACTAACTTATTATTTAGCGTCATGCAGGTCAATTCACACACCTGTGAATAATGCCTTAACAGACAGGAGAGGTAATAACTAATCTAATAACATTAGAACCTAACACTACATTATTTCACACATTAAAGCACATTAAAGAGTAAAGCATAAAAACCAAGAGGACCCCGTCTTAGTTTAGAAACTAAAGTTATTGTTTGTTTTAACACATTTTGTTGGCTGAATAAATATTTTTATAGACTACTTCCTGTCCTCAAAGCAATAACCTCTCAGCGTCCACCCCCCATGTGAAGGGTGCACTAGGTTTAGTCCATTTCATTTATTAGAATATCCTAACAGTTTTGTCTCCAAATGCAGTCGTTGCAGCTGATACTAATGATGAGACGTTCAGGGGCCTGTTTCCAAAAAGCAGTTTTCAGCTCTGAGAATGTTCGGCCAGAGCTTAGTGCGTGTGTTGTTAATAAAACAGGCCATCATCAATGTATCTCTGATACTATAGCCCCATTCACACTGCCCTTTCAGTGCAGGAATCATGCGCCGATACTCTGCCTCGCTGCGGCTCTGATCCGCCCCCGGGGGTAGTATCAGAGCGCAGCAGAGGCGCTGCCTCAACAGCATTCAATGACTATATTTAAACATGTAAATTTAAACATAGTCACTGAATTGCTGTCAAAAACGTACGCACATATAAAAACCCACTTTTCAACTACTTCTAGTCCAGTTCTAGAATCTGTTTGAATTTAAGTTCTCTCTCCTTCTGGAACGCAAATTCCAGAGTTCTCCTCATTTCAGGTACAAAGGTTAACTTGGCCTCAAAGATAAACTGATTAGTTTTTGTTGGGCAAAGGTCAGGGTCAATGTGACCTCATGGTGTCCCATTAACATGAACACAACATGTCATCACATCTTAACAACATTCTGAATGAGACACATCATTTTTTTCCCAGTGCTGACGATGGAAGTAGCTAAAGAGTGAGACATCTGGCTCCTTTGTCATTTCTGTTGAGAGTTGCAATTGCACAGTACTGATCAGGCAGCTGACAAGGATCAGTTACTGACATAGAGGCCACTGACAGTGATGGTGGTTACTTTTTCATATCTTTTACTCCAGTCTTTCCTTCAAACTCAATGCTAACTGTACAAGTGCTGCTGGAAAGGAGAGAAATGGAAAATAATTTACTCTCCAGCATCCTTAACAATGTATGTTATACCATAGCGTGTCCACTCGGGTGTTGTGTTTTCATCACAGCCAATCGGAGCTGGAGCCAATAAATGCCTGCGACTACTGCAGAGTGATTTGACGCAGAGTGAATGCAGATTATACACATTCACATTAAAGACACAAACCAGATTTTAGTGTTCGTTTTTTGGTGGAAATTTTTGTTCACTGTGCAAGGGATACTAGACCTTGCAAAAGAAAGCGACAGGCTCACAACATACTCTGGGTGTATTGAAGTCTTTCGCTGTTTAAATTCACAGTAATACTCAATTTACATTACATACCATCCAAACAAAACTTTGGGACATAAGGCTTTATGAAATATGTATTTTTTAATATTTCTGCCTCAGCAATAAACAATCTTTGACTTATTGGCGTATATCCTTCTTTCATCAGGTGAGTGACAGCTGGAGAGCATTTCTCTTCCTCTCTCTCTGCCTCCAGTTGGCCAGCTGGACGCTCATCATCTACTGGTCCAGCCATCACTGGCACAACCATCCAATCAGCCGGGCCCTGCAGGCCCACATACATCCTCCTCACTCTGGTTGGGGCTCTGTGGCAACCAGCGTCAACGATGAGTTCAGACGAATAGATAAGTTTGCCACAGGGGCACCTGGAGCCAGAGTTATTGTTACCGACAGCTGGGTGTTAAAGGTGAGTGTGTGTGTTTATGTGTGTTCGTGTTTAGTGAAATCAGTGGTGTCCCAACTACAGCCCAGGAGCCATGTGCTACCTAACACACTTTTACAGTTATTTTATTTTTACACAGCTTAAATGAAGCCTGGCCAGCGACCATATTACAATGCAATGTAATTACTTTTGTAAGCACTAGGTGTCATCATCACC